>NC_079333.1:103365656-103673156 GCF_029582105.1 Oenanthe melanoleuca
ATACAAAAAAACAAAATCAAAATAATAATATATCTAAGAGCTGCTAGTATAAAATCACCTGCCTTTATGTCCATATCCAGATTGATAGCATGCAGAGCCTTCACAAGTATCAAGGAGTTGTGCAGAAACTGTTCATGACTTCTTGGATCAGTATACATCTTTATGAAGTGAGTTGGAATCTGGACAAGACAGAGAAATCAAACTCAACCTTCCACTAGGCAAAATTACTGGTTTTGTATTTTTGTTCATTCAGCAATCAATAGGATATAAATTTTGAACTGAAATTCCCTATTAAAAATAAACCCAGTAAAAAGAAAATGAATACTGAAATAGTCCCCCATGACTTGGTAAATGTTGGGGTGGTGTTTTTTCTTTTTAAAAATTCCATAGGCCAAGAGTTTCTGTTAAGGAAACTTCCCTGTCCAAGCACCTGGGAGCCACTGGCAGCCACCTGAGCTGGGACTGGAGGTCCCTTGCAGTGGGAGGCTGCAGTGAATGATGGATGCCCTGTTTGACTCCCCACACACCCCACTCTCACACTCAGAAAAGGTTTCCTTTGCCAGGTCTCGAGCCCAGGTTCCCACAGCAGAGTCTCAGCCATCTGGATCCTTAAAATAATTTCGCCTTAGTACAAGAACAGAACACCTTGGGCTGGTGCCTCTGAGGAGGGTCCCTGCTCAAAGCTTTTACACAGCCTCAGTCTGAGCATGTCACAGTGTGGGGTCCTGCTGGATCCTCGGCTCCTGCCGTGTCCCTCTGGTCACCTGGCTGTGCCTCGGCTCCCCAGGACCCCTGTGATGCAAAGGCTCAGTGCCAGCTCTCTTTCCTGGGGCTCCCACCACCCAGAGCTCCACCTGCAGCTCACAGCACAGCCACAGCCAACCTGCCTGCACTCAGTGCACTCCTCAGCATTGCAAAGGAAAACCAGGCTGAACAAAGGCACTGACATTAATAAACTTGCAGAATGGTAAAAAACCTTCTTACCAAATATGGGCAATAAGATGCCATCTGTGCTGCCAGTACCAGACCATCTAGAAGATCTTGGTCAAAGTTCACTATCCATCTCATGGGTGGTATTCCACCTGATTAAAACACAAAGCAAGTTTCATCATACTCTCTTCTCCGCAAGATGCTTATTTTGTTCTAAATAGATATGGTAATTATTTGAGAACACTGAGTAGAGAAAAGAACATAAGAAGGAAACATCCATTCACATGGAGAATTTCACTGGCTTATTTCTATTTCAGAGCTGTTGCTGAAAACTTGAAAAACCTCACTTAGAATATTGTAACTATTATTCACTCTGCTACAGCATGTAAGAGTATTCATCACAGCAGAATGGAAAACAAATAATCTAAACTTAAACTCATCATTTAGGAGCCTAAGTATGTAAACTTTTAATTACTACAGACCCAGCACTAATAGAGTTACTGATACTCATGAAAATATGCAGAAATCCTTTAAAGTTGAAATGCCTAAGACACAAGGAAAGGTTATTGATTTTCTTTAAGGTCATAATAAATTATTTGGCATAAATGAGAGGTAACAGCTCAATTGTTACAGCACAAATCACCACTTCTACAACTGTTGTAAACCCCAATGCCTCAGAAAGTTAGATAATTTTTTAAATTTAGATTGCTTTTTACTAAAGTAAAATGGATAATTAAGATATTAAATGGAGTTTATTTATAATTTCTTATTTGAAGCATCCATATCTTAAAATATTTACCACAGCATTTACACAACTTTACTGTCTCAGGTCCAAGATCCTAAATTTAGGAAACATTTTGGATTTCAGCTGATGGCAAGGTTTTCAGATAGACTGGGATCAAGCTTTCTTATATGGGACAAATTATAAAGGTTTCATTTCACTATTACACTTAAAAAATTAGTTCAACCCACAACAAATGCCTGCACCAGATCCTAAGCAAAATCTGTCATTATGCAGAAAAAGAGAAGACATTTACAGACTACAGTTGAGTCATCATCAAAAAATTAAATGTCTATCACTTCACATCAACTTGCAGATGCTTCAGCTCATCCAGCTTTAGTAATGAAAAACAGGAGCAGATGCTGCACAAACTTAAAAGCAAAGGTCTGTAAATCCATCTCAGCTTAACTCTGTGACACTGGTAATGATTTTAGTTTGCTGCTGCTTCAGGGCGATGATGTTTAGGCATGGCCCAAAATTCCTTATTTTTGCCCATTTATGCTGTGAATCTGTTCAGTTAATATTACTCTAAATATTTATTAAATATATTTTAATTAAATATATTTTAAAAAATAGCCAACAGTATTTCAAGACTTTCTTGTATGAATATTTCATTTTCTTTACATTTTCAAAACAAAATTAAAATTTGCATTAATCTCATTGTGTCAAAATTATTTTTTCCTGATTGTTTAACTTTTCAAGCCAAAAACTCAACTTTCAAGTCTTGAAAATTCCATAGTGAAAGGTATCAAAGATGGAGTCTGACTGGATATAGAACATCTTCCTTAACATCTTACTTATGACAGGTAGAGATTATATTAATGTTACAGTATTAATATGATATAGTAAATTGTAACAGTATTAATTTTAACTCAATTCAGCCATCCATTTCACAAATATCTACAGTAAGAGATATTCTTTTCATCCCATCTTCTCAGTAATCTGCTCTCAGTTATTTAAATAAACATTTAATATAGTCACTGCAAAAGCAAATACTTTAAAAATAGCAAAATACATTTTTGAAAGCATAAAGTCAGTCTAACATAAATTCATCATTTTATTGGTTATAGTTGGGACCTATAAAAATCAATAAGCTGTCTTCTCTTTTATTAATAGAGTTCAGACTCTCAGCACATAATATCAGCATTTTTAATAAATCACCATTTTCAAATTTTTATTTTTAACATTTTAAGATTAATTATTTCTGCTTTACTAGGTCAAATATTGAATTATTCTTCTGGTTAGTAATCTAGACGGATTTGCTGAGCATGGTTATGGAAAGTCATTAAACCATATGCTTTGAACAAAAAAAATAACTATTTTTTATCCTTCTTTATATTTTATTTTAAATATAGTATTTGCTGCTTTTATTCATCTGGTGGGAATATTACTTGAGCATACTTAAGCAGCAGTAGATCACAGAATCACAGAATGGTTTGGGTTGGAAGGCACATGAGAAACCATCAAGCTCCAAGGCCAGGGACACCATACACAGCACTTCTGTAGCTTGTTGTGTTCTCACTAATCCTTGTTTTCAGGCTGGTAGAACTGTCTGTGTGCCAGCAAAGTAGCTGGGGAACAAAGCTGGCTTAAAAAGAAAGAGCAAAAAATTCATTTGCTGTTTAATCTGGATCACTCAATCCAGTTTTTCCATTCAGCCACATAAATGTGCAAGTGGAAATGAAACATGGTAGGACTATTTTTTAAAAACCATTTATTGAACTATAGCTTTATAGTTGTGTAAATGGGAGCATAAAGAAAAGAAAACTCATTAAGTGGAATATTTTCCCATCTTAGCTAATTAAATACTTCTATAAGCATTTTTGTTGTTTTTCAGCTAATCCTCCTACTATCAACCTACTTAACTCAAAGGCTTTTGAATAAATTAGTCAGAAAACATAATGTATTTTTCCTAATTACATCAAATCTAGCAGAACATCTGCCAGCTAACCACTCTAAAGTAATTAAGTTTTTAAAAAGAATTAGTCAATTTTAGTAGAAATAAACAATAGAAATCAGAATTATTACTCAGGATACCTCTAAGCATGTAAATATATTGAATTTCATTTGTACTGGCATTTCTTGCAAAAACAAAAAAAATTCAAGTGGAGCTTTAAGATAAAGATTTTCATCCAGTGTAATAATAAAAACCTGGCCAAAAATAGTTTCAAACAGGAATGGTAACAGGCAGCAAACGACTGTGTGACTGGGCACAGGGGGAGAGAAAATTGTCCAAACTTTCACTTCTGAATTGAGACAGATTCCTCCTATTTGCTAGCTGCATCCCAAAAGGGCTGGCTGCAAATTTTGATAACACAAATTCTAAAATGACACATTCTAAATCTCCCATTAATGAAGAGTGTGAGACAGAAGCTCCAGTTAGGCAGATAATGAACTGTGCTCCACAAACAGACTAATGAGATTGGGAAAACTGGGGACCTGGAGTTATGAAGAGTCAAAAAATTAAGTATTTCTGAAAAGAATCCATTGATGAGACAACAGGAGACAGGAAAGAAGGTTAAAAAAAAAAAATCCATAATTGGAGGAAAGATTTTGGAAGTGGAAGAAGATTCTGAAGATCAGAGAGGTGAAGAGAGACAAATATCACTGGATGTCCAGGGACTTTGGCCAGACATGAGACTGATGTCTGTGAGCAGCAGCACAGCAGGAATTAACAAGAATTTTCCCTGATGTTCCAGTGGCCCCCCTGGCACAGAGGGAATGTGAACAGAGTGCTGTGGGAAGCAACTGTGTGTGTGAAATTATCAAACAGGGCAAGAGCTGGTTCTACAACAAACCCAGGATCCTGACTCACCAAAGGGTGTTTTGTACTCTGTCTCACCCATCACAAGATGTGAAAGTACTTGTTAAAAGAAAACAAGCAGGGCTAGCTTGGAGTGGATGTGCAGCAATTTATGAGTGCACTCAAACAAACACTTGTGGTTATGGAAACCTAAAAATACACTGCAAAAGGCCACTACAAGGGACCTGAAATGAGAGTAGCTCTGTTTCACTTGTTGATTCCACTCAGCACTAAAGAAAGTAGCATGCATGGTCAATTCAGTGATTTGGGACCAACATAACTCTTGAATACATTTGCTTTTAATAGGTTTGTAGGGTTTTTTTTAACTTGTAATGGCATCATGTTGCAAGCATTTAGCAACCAAGCATACATAACAGCACTGTCTCCATCTTTCTTGTGACAGGTTAAGCCAGCTCTTGAAGACACACTGCTTGCTTCATTCATGAAGCATTTCTACATAGAAGTAGCAAAGTTTTGCCATAGCACTCTAATTATTTGCCACCTTTTCTTTTTCTTCAATTTGTTTTAAATTAAGCCCAGATCCACTGAGTTTTTTAAAATTTAATGAATCAATAAAAAGTCTACAAGCTTTTGCAATTATTTTTTGCCCATAATCTATTTTTCACCAAAAAAAAAAAAAAAAAAAAAAAACAGAAAAAAATTAATATTTGTTTATATTTGTTATTAGATTAGAAGCCTTGAGATTTTTTTGCAGGACACAAAAACTATTTTCCAAATGGAGATAACCAAGGGAATACTTACAACAATTCTACATGAAAATGACAAACCACTTATTTGTTGGCAGAATACCAAGCAACAATCACCATAAACTCCTCTAGTTATTTTTTCTTTTCTTATTTCTTTAACATGTAAATGATACAGTGGACCAAGGAAAAATACTACACATTTTAACTTCAGTAAGAATTTGATTACATTCTTGGCCATAGAAAAGCAATGAAAATGTATTCTAGGAAAAAAATCCTGTAAAGTGAAGCACAAATTTCACTGAAACACAGTAACCCTAACAGCTATCAGCTGTCCACAAAAAACATCCTAGATTGTGTACTTTCCAATATTTTCATATGCAATTTTTTAAAATTGCACGAAATTATCTTGTTCCCATCTGGAGATAATATAAAACAGATTAAAGAATTGGCTTTGGAAAGAAAAATTGGTTGCAAGTATTCATGAAGAAAGGACTATAATTTAAGCTCTTGAACAACTGGAGTAATGATCTGAAACAAATGGGATGAAATCCAGTAATGATGCTTGCAGCATACTACAATTAATTAAGAATAATTCATTATGCAAGTGCTAGATGGAAAATTGCATAGAGAGAATTTCTGCAGAAAAGAATCTGGAGAAAACATTAAATCCAATCCTGTGGCAGAAAAAGTAAATACTGTGCTAGCATACATTAACAGGAGTGTTGCATCTTAAGCATATAGCCTGATCTTTTCACTTCTGTTCATATCTAGTAAAGTCTCACCTCTTATAGAAACCAGCAATGGGCACCAAACTTCAAGAGAAGGAGCAACTAAAAGGGTTTACAACAAAAAAACCCTGAGCTGTGTACAATGAAACACTGAAAAAATGGAAATGTTTTGCCAAGAAGGGGGATAGAGAGAAACTGGAGGAGAAGGTAACTATCTGCAAATATGTATAAAGTTACTAGAAAAGCAAAGATTCATTACACATGGTATTTTAAGAGAAAGGATGGACTCTTAATCCAAAATTTCCCATGCTAGTTTATGTTAGACAATAGGAAACTCTTTCAAGTGGAAATGAGTGGGAAATTCTGGCAGATATTGCCTTAAGTGGATTGAGGAATCTCCCTTTTCAGAGATTTTTATAACAGCCTAGGCAAATACCTGCTTAGAACACTACAGGTATGTTCAAATTAGTCTTTGCATATGAGAATAAAGCTGGTCTCATTCTCCATTTCTGGGATTTATTGTGGGGTTTTTTTGCGTTTCACTTTTATTAACTGATCCATTATCTGGATAAGCAGAAATACAATGTACTGGAATTACCTGGATAAGAAGACCAGTGCCACCACTGTGACACTGCACAGTGTAAAACTGTTTTCATACCAAGGATTAAAACACTTAAAGGGTCAGATTGAGTTTAATCTACTAAAAAAAGTTTAAAAGTTAATTTATATTAAAGAGTAAAAACAGCAATAAATCTGTATTTAAAGCACTGTATATCTTGTGAAGCTTGTTCTGCTGTTTTCACAAATAATAAAAAAATAATAAATTCTTGCCACCACTTGAAAAATCCTTATATCTAAGGAGGCACAAGAGATATCAATGATAAATGTTCTGTTACATAGCCACGAGCAATTTTTTTAAAATTCTGAGTTGCTGAAAAACAGAGGAAATATATACAGCAGGCTACTATTATATGAGAATTTTCAAATAATCCAAATGCATTCTCACAAAAATCTTAAAACTGATGGCCTTTTGTGATTAAAGGTATGAAACAGGGCTTTATAAGACATGAATAAATTAGACTATATTATTAAGAGTAGCAATGGAATGGTGCTATGACTGTATAAGACATATATGACACGAAGAGTATGAACTAAATGTTGTTAAATAGCTTAGTGGCATACACAAATTTCATCAAAAGAAAAACCATGTTACAGTATGAAGCAGCAAACTCCAAAGTATTTTACACAGAACAGAGATTTTAAATTTACTTACTGCTTCAGAATATTGTAATATTACAAGTCTGCAAAGGTTGAAAATACAATTTAAATTTGCAGAATGGAAATCTAGTGCAGCATTATAGGAGTGCCAGCTCCATCTGAAGGAGTCCTGAATTTCAAGCAGGAAGTCTCAGAGAATGCATAAAGTATTTCTGTATATATGCATTGTTATTCATCTCTAAGCAACTTCTGTTGAAAGTAGAATACTAAGCTACATCGATGTTTAATACATCACAGTTCATCCTTTCAATGTAAACTAGTGCAGTAATAATGGTTATAATATTATTCAGCAAATTCTTACTCTGGAATCTGAAAATCTCTGGAGCTGGAACTAATCTATAGTTATAATAATACCTATAGTCCTGTTTCAGTAGCTTAAATCTGGCACTAAATACAAACATTTTACAGAAGAAATAGGTAGCAATAACCTTTCCTGTACATGCTAACATTAGAACCAGACCAAGCTTTGAAATTATAGTACTGAAGTATACCATCCAGAGTGTAAGAAAGATGAGATGAAATATGCCTTTGAACAACTTTTGAAAAGGCTATTATTTATTACTTAAAATTTAAGATTAAGAGATTGATAATGTATCTGCCTTCAGAACACACAGCATGTGTACTACACATAACATGGCAAACAAGTCTAATTTTAATAGAGATTAAAGAAAAATTACAGCTCCTACTTCAGGCAGAATACAGGATACAATCCTTGCTCATCAAAAGTGATAATTATTCATCTAAGAATGCTTGAAATATCACTGACAGATCAACTTAATACCACTCTCAATTCATAACTCTATGCAGAAAAGTTCAAGAAGCACCACATGGGGCAATACAGAAAAACAGAGACGCTGGGGATATGTCTCATTTATTCCCATCTGTTGCAGAACACTTTTACCCTGAGGCATGCACATTCATCTTTTCGCTCCTAAAAAACATTTCCTATAGTCTTTTACTCTCTATGCAGTTTTGTTTTATTTTCACTGATTCTCATCCTGAACAATATCTTAAACTGACAAATTTCTGAGGGTTTTATGTATCACGTAAGAGCAGCATTACCTTACATCTGTCTTTATTTTGTTGGCCTTCAACAGAAAACTTGCACCACCAGGGTGAGGAAGCCCCACCAAGCCCGTGTGGCCCCCCCAGCACCCTGAACATCCCATCAGCTGGACCAGTGCTGGAACCAGGGCTGGTGACCTCTTGCTTTCTTCATTCCTTTTTTTCTCTCTTTCTTTTCATCTCACCTCTTTATCCAAAACCCACTGCCATATCCTTACATAGTAGCTCAGGGACTAACGCATCAACTTCCAAGTGGGTGATTTACTACTAAAACTTGGTGATTTTTGCAGACTCTGACTTTTGTCATTCCTTTCAATAGTGAGTATTTATGAATCTTGGGTGCTCCTTTCAGCTTAAGGGTGGGACCTCCTCACATCATGGCATTTCACTTATAGATCATTCAGATTTAAAATGCTACAAATCACAGCAATTCATTACAGCATTTCTGGCTTTCAGACTGGCTTCATAATGATTGCTATAATGCCTGTGTTTTGTTATTTAGTAAAATAAAAGTTAAATAGTGCTCCCAGTGAAATTTATTGTTTGCTACTTAAAATGAATTAAGAGAGTCTTTCTCAAACTTCACAGTCTGAAATATGTTTTCTCCTCAAAAAATATCTGAAGTTCTATTACTAAATCCACAGCTATATCACACTCAATATATATATTTCGCATGCATTGCAGAAGTAGCATTAATTATACAAATAATCAGAATGCTTATTTATTCCAATTAACATACAAACACTGCCAAGTTCCTTGTCTGGCTGAAAGCAGAATTGCTGCTTAGGCATCTCACAGTGCACTGTAAGTAAGGAAACAAAATTTCTTTCTAATAATTTGTCTGATTATTTTTCTTTCAAAAATCACGTTTTTGAGGGCCAGCATATATTTATATACATATATGTATTTTTTCATATAAGCATACATATCTACAAACACACATAAGTATGTTTATGTATGTGTATATGTACACACAAACATATACAAAAATTTATATATAAAAAGTGTAGGCTTTACTTTCTTAAGATCTTTTTGACAGGTTTTCAAAGACAAACCCTTTGAATGTTTTCAATATAGAACTCCAAGGATTACCCTTCTTCATACGTTTATCTCCCTGAAGCTGCATAATACCAGACAGTATAAAGTGTACAAAACAATTTTTTATACTACTCAAAAATCTAAAAAGTTAAATGAGAGATGAAGTTGTGCTTATTTCTCAATGGCATATGGACTTTAAACTCAGAAATCATTATTTTTCTCTTTTTCATTGAATAAAATTCTGATATGATCTTGTGGGTTTTCAGCAACAGGAAACAACCATGGAATGTTCAAATCAACAAAGAAAGGCAAGCAGGGCTGAAAAGCCAATTTCTTGCACTCCATATTTACATCTTGTGTTTATGCAGATCACGAAATGTAACACACAAAAATGCTGTAAAACTTTGCTAATTTCTATTTCAGGAAATATCTTCCAGGATTTATCACTCAAGAACAATGTTCTCTTTTTGTTGCAAGTCAGACTTTTTATAATCATGATAGTAGTTCATTAGGTAGTCTTTTCCTCTCCTTTAATTCAGCTTTTTATTAAGTGTGTAAAAAGCACGATTTGTTATTTTGGAAAAGACAGTTTTGCAGTGATTCTAACTGAAAAAAATTAACATGAAATTAAACAAGATTCTTCCCTTCCACCCTTCAAAGGGTGAAAGTATTCTTTAACTCTAGTTTCTCAATTTTCTCCGAGAACTATTAAATTGAGAAGCAAATATCCTAAATATTCCTAAATATCCTTCCTAAAAACTGGGGAAAGAGAGAGGACAGAGGACAAAGGACAGAGAAAGAAACATTCATTAAAACATAGGAAAGAAAAAATATACTTCTGAATTGCTATGTCAGAAACAAACTTAAATAAAAGTTCTACAGAATCAATTTTAAAACCAGAATTCCATTTAACTCTCATACAATTTTGTGGTGATATGTAATCACAGACTAAAATATCTCCTCCCCCAATATTTTAAGTCTCCTCCCCCAATATTTTAACTCAGATGTCATGCTGAATTGATATCATAATTAGAAAATATAAAAACTGAAACCACAAAATCTCCAAGCTCACTAACAGTGAAGTGAATAAAATGCATAAAACCCAAAACTTTCCTAATTAGAAGCAAGAATCTTGCAAGATGCCACGATGCCTAAGACTGCCAGACAGACCCACATTGGCAATGATCAGAATTTCTTTTCCATCTTCAACAGATTTCCCAGTAAAGTGAAGATGTATCTGCTCTGGGGATAGCTCTTGAATCTCAGACATAGATTGACTGTTCAGGTATTGCTGATATTTACTGGCTGTCATCTTCTCTAAAATTTAATACTAAATATAGAATTATTTATTCTTTTCAAAATCTTGCTGGAACACACTGAAGAGAAGTCTCTATTTCAAAAAACATAATTTATCTTTTTTACCATGGTAAGATTCATAATTAATAAGGAAGATGTATATACAACTTCTCAGGAGACAATTTAATCCACCAATCTGCAAGATTTTCTACTGTTCAGGGACTGCAGGATTTGAATTACAGTATTCCAATACTCAAGCAACTCTTTAAGGGTTTTTCCTGACTGTTAGTCTTTTATGCTATTAGCAATTAGTCTTTCAGAGAGAAATGTTGAAAAGAAACATCAAGATAAGGAGCACTAGAGGGTAAACTGAAAATTTATTACGCTCAAATAATTAATGCTTCCTCTGTTATCATTACTATTGTCCATATAATAATGCCTTAAGTGGGCACTGAATCTTATATCTCATGTATAATTATAGTCTCAGCACAACAGGCATAGCTGCATTTCACAGTTCTATGGCATTTGGACTCAAGTTTCAACATTGCTTTCCAGTTTGTGGTCAATAAGAAATAGTACAAAGCCTGTCCTTCCAAAACACATGCCAAGATGCTTTTAAAACATATTTATTTTTCAGTAGCAGTAAGGAGAGAAGATGTGGAGACACAAAACTCCTTGCTAATGCACTTTCTAAGCTATTAAGATCTTAATTCTTACAAGAGGAGAGTTCCGATGAATGGCATAGTTACCTCCAACTTTAGAAGAGTGTAATAAAGATGAATATTTGAAACCTCTCTGCACTGCAGTAGCTTAGGCTTTTCTCACTGTCACATTTCACTTTAAGGAGCTTAGGTATCAAAGGAAAGACTGAGAAATGTGTCCTGGATGGATCTTCATTTATTTAGTGGAAATTGATCACCCAACAGACTGTTTTGAGCTGAAAACAGCAGGTCAATACATTTTGTTAACCAGGGCTAAGTATTCAAAGCAGAGTGCTTGGATGGTAATATGCAGGAACATAAATGTTAAGCAAAAAGTGGTAATTGCTCTCTGATCTGCATTGTAGCAATAATTGGAAAAAAAAAAAAACCTTCTCTTGAAATTAGCAATAAATAACAACCAAAATTGAAAACTCAGGATATTTGAGACTTTCAGCTGAGCTGTATGAACATATAGTCTGACATTTCTCCTTATGACACTTAATTTCTTCTGGAAAAGCCTGCTTAAATGCTTAGTTTAAAGCTAACATAATTTAAAATGTCAAAATATCTGAGTATAAATTTAAAGACTAACCTTAACATCATAAAACTTACAGGACCAACACGATATCAGAATATTAAATCTGCCAACGTATATAAGCTCTTCTCCAGTCAATTATCTTAAGAAACAAATTCAAACTAATGACCTCAGGGGATATTACTGGTCACCAGACTCCAGCCAGACTTAGTGCTACTGACCATAACCCTTTGAGGCTGGCAGTTCAGCCTAATTCCAGTCCACCTCACTGGTAATGTTTGCAAAGATCATTTAGTGCATCAGCATCCCAAGAGATGAGATGAGGGTGACTGGCTTTGAAGCTTCCTGGATTCTCTTTCCAGATGGGAATGACATCTCTTCCAAACTTTCCCCCCTAAGGTTGTCTTGACCTTTCCAAGGCTGTTGAATGGGACCTTGTACTGACATTGACCTCTCAGAACCTGGTGAACCCCAGTGGGTCCCCTGAGCTTGTCCAGTGGCTCCCCAGTCTGATCCTCCTCCACCAAGGCTAAATCTTCCTTGTTCCAGACTTTCCCATTCATCTCAAGGGCCTGGGATTGTTCAGTGCTCAATCTTAAACAGTAAAGACCAAGGTTAAAAAGAAGGCATTGAGTGCCTCAAGTCATTTCTGTGTTCTTTGCTTCATATTAGCATATTAGCAGACACCAATTCATTCTCAGGGAGCTAAAGCAAAACAAGCTAGAGGAAAGTGAAGGCTAAAACAGAGGATTCAAAGAGATATTAAGGCAAGTCATCTCTGAAAAAAACAGGGTAAGATTGCACAACATGCAAAGGTATAACAGTAAGACATAAATTTCATAATTTTTCAGAATTTTCTCTCTTTTTTTTAAATTATTACATCTTTTCCAATGCTCATTTATACATTTTGGGGAAAGAAATGGAAATAGAAGCAAAAGAAAAGGGCATGCTTATGTGTATACATCAAGTTATTTCTGTGCACCCTATTGAAAAGAGAATACAGAAGTCCTGAATCAAAAACCTATAAAAAAGTTGATATAGCAAGACAGTATCTGTAACCTCCCATATGCAAGAATATATATAAACCCTGCCTTTTCATTCCAATCTTGCACTTCTCTGAAAGCAGGAAAGTGTAATTAAGTGAAATTGCAGGCAAGAAATGTAATGCAGATAAATGTTCCACGGCAGTAACCACAGAATTTATCTTCACCTGTGACCCAGACTCAAAGCTACAATCAGATTTGCAGTAATTAATATATCAACCTAGTGAGTTATCTGTACTGACAGCATGATTTAGCAGAAGTTATTATTATTTTCTGAGAACACCAATATTGTAATTAAATTGCTCTTTTTCGATGCCAATTTTGAGGAGCCTTTAGAACAAAATAATTGTAAAAAACCCTACTTTACAATTGCTACAATAACTAAATGATGACTCATTAAAAACAGAGCCCTCATTTTTATACTGTAATTCATTACATACTCTTAGGCAACTAAACACTTCCAATAATTGGCTCCTTCAATGCATCCTTAGTACATATTCCACTTGGATATCTGCAGCTTTTTTGTCTGGTAATGTCCACTAGATCTGCACTTTAGGATTCAGATTTACCCCTCTCATCTTTAGAGACTGTAACTTAATTAAAAGTTTAATGTTAAATAAGATATGTTTTGGCACTCAGGTTTCCCCCACTGACCTCCCACAGACCAGAACAAGGCCACACCTCAACACCCAGGTATTACTGGAGCCTGCAATCCAGAGAGCAGAGGGGATGAGGAATTTATCCATGCAGCATTTACAAAGAGCCACAACCCTGGCCAGACAGAACCATTCTCTCTGCAAGTTGTCATCTACACACAGGGGGCTCAGAAAAGCCCAGAAGAGCAGTGCTTGCAGCTGTAAGAAAGCTCCACTAAAGCAGGCACAGATAATAAAAAATAATATATTGCAAATACACCTACCTACTGCAGGGCATGTTATTTAGCTAGGGAGCTCCCTGAGTTAGTCATAAAACCAGACCTAGACTGTGCACAAATTCTGCTGGATGCAGGAGGTAGAGACTAACACTTCAATCAATACCAACAGAAGTATTCAACATATTTGAGAATAGCCATTACAATTCCCTTCTACACAGTAAAATGAGAAAAGCAAAGGGATAGTCAAAGCATATGCAAGATAGAGATTCTGCCCAAATGAGAATGCAACACGAAATCCAAATAGATTATTCATAATTGAGAGATGTCATAAATCGCTTGAGGCAAAAAAGGGCAGAAAATTTTTCTACATGTGGCATCTGAGCCATTCTGGAGGTCATCCCTGCTTATCACCAGATTGGCTTTTCTTGGTGTTCACCACACACCCAAAATTACTGCTTGAAAAAGGCAGTTACATTAGGGTCAAGAAGCAAAAGGGAAAAATTATGAAAGAAAATAGAAATAATAATTACTAGTGGTTGAGCAGTTTATCAGATTTGAATACCAGAAGTGCCTAGATCAATCTTAAATGGAAAGGATAATTTTATCTAGCCTTACTCAAGCAATTATGACAGTCAAGCTGCTCTTGTAAGCAGGACAAGATTTGTAATCTAGAGCCTTGGTCTCTACTGCCTTCCCAAACATCATTGAATAAAGGACATAGAAAAAAATTCTAAAAATTCTGAAAAGTTAGCTCTCAAACATACCACTATAAGCACAACTGTGTCTGACTATAAACAGGAAAATTAAGATAAAGTAATTACTGTTAGCACTTTGTGACAACATTAATGGAAAAAAACTTAGAGGGTTCACATCACCCTTTATGCCTAGTTAAAAACGTTAAGAAAAAACAAAATTCAAAAGATACATCATAAACAGTTGTAATCAAAAGATGCTGATCTTGGAACACAGAAACACAAGGAAAGGAAATAGATAGGGGTAGGCAATAACTTACACCAAAAAGATACTTTCAGTGGCAAGTTGTCACAATATCTCCATGAGTAAAAAGGCAAAAGTCTACAAAAGGAATATTAGAAGAAATAACACAGTGAAAGAATAATCTCACCTCTTTGACTATCTTTCCACACAATTTGTCGATTTTTCTCAAAATTTTTATTCAACCAGATGAGGATGGCTCGTTCATATCGAGAATATATATTACTGCATAAAGGTTCTGATTTTATTCCTGGCATGTTCTGCAAGCTTTCCAAGCTCAGTGGGTCAGGAAAAAGACGGGAAGAAACGCGTGGAAGAACAAACACCTAAAATTATAAAAAATGTTTTAAAGCAAGAACTGTAAAAAGAATTTTGAGCTGACAGATAAAGAAAAAAACAAACTCAAAAGGTTTTCTAATTTAGGAAAGGTTTAGGAGATTGCACATTAGCACCCACATAACCAGCAGAGCTGCTCATGATCTGTTCATCCCCCAGTCTGGACTGATACTGGAGATTTTCTTACCCTGACTGATATAGAACCTGATTGAATCAAGGCATTTAAAACTACCTATTTTTTAGGGTTTCATCTCATCAGGAAAAAAAAAATCAGAACCCAAACAACAAAACATACACTCTTACTATTAATTTTGATGGAGTTTTGCTCTGTGCTAGTCTGTCATGTACCTATGAATACTAACTACAGCACATTGAATGAACAAAAAAGTGACTTGCTTTCTGGTAACCATGACTGCGTTTTTCTACATCCACATTCCCATGTGTTCTTAAGTCATCTGTCTCAGCCAATGTACACATAATGTTTCATCTGTATTTTTTATTGTGCTTTCCCAATCAATAATCACATAATCAGAGAATACTTGAGGTTGGAAGGTGGCTCTGGAGATTGCCTGGTCCAAACCTCCTGCTTCAAGAACAATCAGTGTGTTTTTTCCAGGATTGCATTCTGCTGGGTTTGGATATTTCCAAGGACAGTAATTCCACAACCCCGCCAGGGTATCCATTCTAGTGTGTGACCACTCTGGCAGGAAAAAAGGTTTTTTAAGTTTAAAGGCACTTCCTGCATCTCAGTTCATGCCTGGTGCCTCTTACCATGTCATGAGGCTCTACTGAGGAGTCTGGCATTGTTCTCTTTATAACCAACTTCCCCTCGGGTACTGAAACACATTTTAGTTACATCCCCTGCTTGAGCCTTCTCTTCTGGCTGAACAGTCTCAGCTCTTTCAGTCCCTCCCTGAATGACAGATGCTTCAGTCTCTTAAATTCTCTGTGGGGTCCTTCATTGAAGTCACACGCCAGTACATCCATGTAAGACTTGTACTGGGAAACCCAAACATTAGCTATATTTTTAGTATATTTTCCATCCCTTGGAATAGAAATAAATAATTTTTCTTTTATGCACATAAATGTTACTGATCATTGATAAGCATGTAAATTTTACTGTGGAAAAAATTACACTCAAGTTTTTTTCTACTATTAGTAAAAATAAAATTGAACAAAATTTGAGAAATTTATACTGACCAAGTTGTTCATATTTTAAAAGAAGTAGGTATTATTAAAAAATGCTTAGCTGTTTAAAAAATCCATTCAAATGTGAGGCAATAAATGCTACAGTTATACGTCCAGGCAATTATGTCCAGCAAAAAGGGCTTCTAAGCAGGGTAACACAAAAGCATGACAGAGTTTTCTTTACTTGCACTAATGTTTATATAACATTTAATTCCACAAAATGAAGACTGTTAAAATATAACATTTCCTAGTTGGAACATATTAACACAATCATAAAGTTTTAATGAAACTTAAAATATCCTTGATCTCTCTTTTTCCTTCTCTGTTAGAGAGAAATAAAATACTTACAAGTATTTAAAGATGTATTTGGAAAAAAATAAACCTCCTATATACCACAGATCTTTGTCAAAATAGAGATTTTGGCCATCAGTTCCTCAGAATCTGGAAGCAAATATATCTGCAATTTACCTTGTACATCTGCAGCAGCACATCTGTCCAAGCTCGTTTGCTCATTGTCTCAAACGCTCTGTTCTCCAGAACAAAAATACGCCTGCTACTTAATTTGCCTGAGCTTCTCATGCTTCCTCTCTTCACTTCAGGTGTGAAATACTGCAGCAAAAAGGATAAGAATTTTTTTCAATATTCATTTCATCAGTTTGGATAGGAAATTCACAAGAGGACAATAATGAATCAATGGCATAAATGGGTGATAACATCTAGTGTAGAGGAATAGTGACCAACATTAAAACCATTCACAGTTTTCTGCTATCTCAGGAATAAGTGCCATAATAAAGAACTGACAGCATCAATCAGGAAATAAGGAAAACAAACAAAATGTTTTTCTCACAAATGTTATAATCTTTATGATAATCTGATCTCTACTTTAAAACACATCTGTTGGACATTAATATCAGGTATCATCAGTATCAGAAGGAATTGGAAAAAAAAGAGAGAGACCACTGTAAATGTTGCAGTCAGCTTAAATTCCTACTTAGTCTCACACATATGCTTAGATTTATGCAATCTAAAACAGTCACCATAGTAAGAACACTCATAGTCCACTAGTATTCAAAGGACTAAAACTAAGCATGTGGGCTTTGTCAAAAAGAGAAAAAAACACCAAACCTCCCTACCCTTAATCCAGTATTCACTTCAGTCCATATCTCATAATCTTCAGGTGTAAGCAGAAATTCTGGCATAACATGAGAAAGACATGCTCCTTGGCTTCTGAAATCACAAAGCAGGAAAAGTTAAAGGAAATATAATTATTTTTAAGATAAATCCAGTTTTTTCAAGCTGTTCAACCTTTCTGTAATCTGCTCTATCTCAATAGCCTCTGGACTAGTGACCCAGCTCCATTAATTGCATAGATGAGCTTCGTGGATAGGAGCTCATGTTCAATTCCTATGGCTACAACTACATATTAAAAGTACATACAACTCTGGACAGATTGGCTTCTTTATGAGCATTGCTCCTCCTCGAAGGATTTATTATAACACAAAACATCAAAACAAATAATATCCATTTACATGTGAAAGCCAAATGACCACTGTTGCATAACTTCAGCAGAATTAAAACTTGATGATGCTTTTATCTGTCTGTGGTTTCATATTTCTAAATGATACTGGAAGTCTAATGGGGATAAGCAAAGGTATTTCAAAATTCTCAATGGACCTGCCATCTCTTCTCAAGTTACTTATAAATGCAACAAGAAAAGTAATTGCTGTAACAAAAGGCAACTTCATTAAACTGAACACCAAAAAAGTTAATTTCTAAATGAAGAAAGACTATCTCAAATGACACAGTTTAAAAAAATGTGCTGGAAAGAAAGGAATACAATGTAGAATTTGGAAGCTTATTTTGCTCAGGGAAGTGGAAAAGCTTCCTGACCTTCATATCTAGATTTAAATTGTTCTCAGAGTTTTTAAAATGGTGAATGGGAATACAGATTAAACTAGCATTTCTTCTTACATAACCAGTCTTTCATTCAAATGAAATTATCATATTGTTCAGTACCATACACTTCAAAATAAATTTAATTTGTACATTAAAAGTCAGTTTGCAATTAAGATCATGACAAGTTATTATTCTTCTCACAGAATTATATTTTTCTAGTAAGACTACAATTTCAGTTTCCATGTTTTACTTGGAAAATTATTCTTTATCTTTCCAAATTATTAAAATTTTATGTTTTATACAATTATCTAGCACATTTTTTAAAACAGAAGTATTCTAACCAGGGATACAAAAATAGCACCAATTTAGCAGTCTGGTTCTAAAACTCACCATGTCTGAAATCCCCATTTTCCTTTAGTCCATAAACTGTGTTCCATTAAATCCCTTTTAAACTTCAGCTCCTCCCAAATGAAAAAATAAGAAAGCTATACAGTAATAATCTTTTCAGTTATCCTATCTGTCTTTTGATGTTTTTACTCAGTAAATACACTGGAATAGGTGCAATCTATAATTTTTCATTTCAAGAAAAGCAGGTAACAAGGTTACATGTCATCATAGCAAAGCTCTGTATAACTGAATGTTCTCATCCCGGGCTGCATTTTGCTACTCAATTATTTGAGGAACACTTTCTAACAAAAATTCCTCTTCATTCAAGTTAGGACATAGGGCTTACTACAACCTGGTTGTACTGTAAAATACCCAAGTTTTTCCTTTACTGCTGTGCACCAAGGAAACCTTTGACTGGAGTACAATAAAACTGATACTTGCAATGTTGCTTGAAACACTAAGCACCATTCACCTGCTTTGACAAGTGGAAAATCTGAGATACAAATTGTGCTTTATTTGAACCATAAAGTAGTGACCAGAAAGTAGTGGCTGGTGTAAGAAAGCCAAGAACTGTCTGCTGACTTCGCACAAATCACAGTGAACATGCAGGGATAGCAGATGACAGATAAATTACTCGTATCTCAGCTGGGTTTAGATGTTTGCCCATCATTACACACAGTCATGCTAGAAGTGCAGATAATCAGACATTTTTGTACTATGATCTATAATCATCTGTGAGGAAATGCAAATATTCTAGATGATCCTAAAATGCATAAGTAGGAAAAGTAGATCCATAAATGAGGAGCCACAAAGAAATCTTACAGAATTCACACGAACTAGGAGAGGCAGAAAACTAACAGGATGTGGTAACATGAAGCACAAAATGAGCACCAAATTAACTACAGAAGAGTTCAGGTTGGAAAAGACTTCCAAGACCATCAAAATACATATAAGCATCTAGCTAGTCAAGCTCAAAATGCTTTTCTATGAAACCCTGAGGTGTTTTTCTAGGATTGGTATGGATTACTACTTCACATCTGATCATTTGACCTGAGCAATCATCAGTCATTGATGCATTTGTATACAGAAATACTGGGCTTAGCCTTGACCAACTGGCTGCTGCTTCAATTCTGCTCTGAATACATCCATGATTTACCAGCCAAAGTTCAGTAAAACTGATGAATTTTATTAAAATTTAGCTGTTAAAGAGATTGAAAAAAATTCCCAAGAAACACATTTGAAACACTTAAGTAGTTCTTTCCAATTGCTGTTACTTTTAGAAAAAAGGGTTGGGATCCACTTACCCCAAAACTCATAATTTTAAAGTATTCAACAAACATAATTTATGCTAGTTTCAAGATTCCTAGATTCCTGGAAAATCTCAAGGGGAAGACTGCACATAAGAGTCATCAGGTTCCACCAAGAGCATCAGTGGAATGGTGAGATGATGAATAAAAAACTTCATCTGACTATCTACTAAGTCTGTCTAAGAAGAAAAGTTATGAGTTATCTTTTGCAATTAAGGAAGCAGAGTTCCTGTGGAATTTCTGTGTTAGATATAACCCTACCAAAGGACACTTTGATTAGTGTAAACTGCAGATAACCTTGGTAAAAATAAATTAAATGTTATAATATGTACATCTTATCTCACAAAAAGTATAAAAGAAACCCTAAACCCACTGTATTTAATCCAGTTAGAACTAGGCTTGAATGATCCTAATTTCAAAAACTGGAAAGAAAAGGTACATGCATGGATATCTCATCGTACTTACTTAAGGAAGGACAGCAATTCAGAATGCTGCCAGTGGAGTTGGAGCATTCTTTCTACTGGATGAGGGGACAATGACTGGCTGGCTGAAATGCCTGGGATTGGTTGCCCATTCAGATGCCGAAACATCTCATAGAAACACTTATCTTTGTCAACCTTCCGTTTAAAATTCCTTTCTTGTGCAACGGTTTGCTGGACTATACATGTATTGCTAGGAGAGAGAAAAAGCCTTTGATATTATTCTTCTAAATGCACAAAATTAGCTACAATTACATGTACCATAAGGCTAATTGAACAAACCATGAATTAAAAACAGCAGCAAGGAAGGTTAAAAAGTACAGTGCCTTTTCATCTTTACAGAACGCTCAGAATAAAATAAGAATTTTGAACTGCATAGAATATTTATTCCTTCATAAATAAAAGCTTTCTGTCAAACATAACTTGGATTTTTATCATGTTTATAAATGTCTATGTAATTATTTCCCAGGAGAGTGGCTTCTTCGCTATTTAGTACCTAGTTAGATAAGATCAAGTAAGTGAGGCCACCACAACTATATATAATTCCAAGGTGCTTGCAAGACTCTTGATCATAAAGTATTCTTTCTCATCTGTTTCTTGATCATTAGATTATGTGGGGGGAAAAGACATATTGTTAAAGCACATACTTATGCCACCAAAGAAGGGACAAAGGCTAGAACTGCTTTCACTCTCAGAGGAGAATCTATTTCAGTTAAGAAGGTGACACATAGTTTGAACTGCATGCTTAACTTACACAACATTATGATAGGCAGTATAATAGTTGAAAATATATTCTAGAAAGTAAAAACTAACACCTGATGACATTTTCATATAAGCATCATATAGAAGTTACAATTTTGATAGAAAACTGTGCATTAGAGTGTGTTTATATTCCTTAGATCATATCCAAACCACCTGAGCAGATCTGTTAGCCTGTCATGAGACAGACTGCAGTAAGCTCTAAGCAGGCATGAATTACCGTCTCAATGAATGAGGTATTGAAATGGGATTTTGTCCCCTAGGCCAGCCAAAGAGTGTGAACCAACTCTTCACAGCATCTAGAGTCTTTTGAAAGAAGGTGTACTCCTCCTTATCTTCATCAGGAAAAAATGATACTTCACGTTTATTTCCGTTCCCATCACTTTCACTGTCCGTTTCACTCTCTTCACTTGTTTCTTCATTCTCTTCACTTTCATATTCATCACTCTCACTTTCATCAGTGGTACTCTCTGAATGACACACACAAAAAAAACACCCAGAAAGATTTTTTATTTCCCCATTTTTGTCTAGTACAAAAATATTTAACACGCAATTGTTTTCAAAGAACAAAAAACTGCCAGAAAAAAATTATCAACTTATTTTAGGAAAAAAATATTTAAGTAACATATATATGTCTTAGGAATAGAACAAAGTGAAATCTAATTTCACTTTCAGGAAAAAGAATTACTCAACCAGAAAAAATAAATTCAGGCATGGCTTACAAAACTACAGCCAGAATCTTCAAAGGATCAGTCTCACACACAGTTCCAACAGACACAGCTTTGCCTGTCAGTCACTGCAAGTTCACTTTAACAGTTATTATACAGGTACAACTATAAGCCTTTCCTCCCCTCTGTCAGGGGAGAAAATCCTAAATTCTAATCTGTTCATAACTTATATATCTTAACAACTATTAGTTGTTAACATCAACAACAATATAATTGCACAAAAAGATAAGTAAGATAACAAACAAAAATTTTCCTTATAGCACAAATAACTTAGGTGACTATTAAAGTCACCTAAATACCCCTTGATGTTTATTTTAATACCACTGCTGAGTTTCATTAGATGATGCAAAAAAATTAATTGATATCTTCTTGAATAAAAAAAAAATCTTACTGGGATTTAAGAAGACAAAAAATACAATGTGGAGAAAACAGACTCAAGATCACTGATTTTATGTGCTGTACTATACCTGATAGAGAACCTTCATAGGTTGAACCACTAGTTGCACCTAAAGAACTTGAGGAATAACTACGTGAAGATGATTGTGGTGTAAAACATGGCTGTAGAACAACTTCTCCAGTGCTGAAGTCTATATTGTCTGTAAAAAAAGATTCAAGTTGCAGATGAGAAAACATATTTTACTATCTGTGCTCTAAAAAATTATAAATTAACATCTACTTCATGCTTCAATTAATCAAGTAACAATTCTTATTTCAGTTCTCATAAAAATCTCACTTTGGTCATTAGACTGGGGTCTAGAAAAAATTTCATGCTTTTTTTTTTTTTTTTTCCTCATTAACTGTATATTTTACAGGATGCATCTTCCTACCAGCTGAAAAGCATCTATCAGAACAATGCCAGTTCAATAATTCTGTGTCATGAACAAAATATTCTTAAGGACTTCTTGTTTGAAGCTGTGTAATGAGTCCCAGGACATCATTATCAAGCTCTTTCAGACACAACAATACATATTTTACAAACCAAACTCAGAAGTAAACTTTATCAATCCATCAGTTCTGAAATAACAGATGTTCTGACATTCTCATGTTGGCCTAAGATAGGATTAGAGTACCCTCTGTTGTTAGTCCAAAAGAAAAGAGGCACCAAATGTAGTTTCCAGAGAAGTAAACACACCACTAAGAGAAGGAAGAACTCTCTATGATTATCTTTTAACTTTTCATTCCTGGTACTTTTATTTTTACCAGGAAGGTAAAAGGAAGAAAGCAAAACAAGAGCATGGTGCCATAGTGAAGGCAAAGCCTTCCAGGATAACTTTCAAAGACACTGTGTTCTATAGATATGATTTGGTCACATTAAACAGCATTCCACACCAACACAGACTGTACAAAATCACATAAGAAAGACTCAAAGAATTTAGCAGTAATGACTTGCTTCAAAACTGACACAAACTGATGTGGGAAAAAAAACATTATGCAATCAATGCAGGAGAGAAATATCCCATTATTAATGGGAGATCATCTATTATAAAACCATCACTCCATTTTTGGCTTAATCCTCAATGCAAATCTACAAATTATCTTTAAAACATAAGCTTACAAAATGGTCTATTGACCACAAAAAATAAAGAAAATAAACAGAAAATTACACATTAATAAGAAATAATAGTTTTTTCCCCTTCCTATCTTCATTTAATTATGCTATGATCCCTGAATGATGTGGTACCTATGCCTATCTTCTTCCATTTGGGTGAAAAAAACTAAAACATTACCTGTCTTCTTGCTAATCCCCTTCTCAATTTCCCAAGTATCAATTCTCTTTTCTTTTAAATACTCTGAGTGACACATTTACTTTAAGTTAATGCAGTCTTAGAATTCAGTCTTTGATGCTAAATCTGTCTCAGATCTAAGGACTTACTTCCTTACCTGAAAAACTTCTCTATTTCATCAAAATACATCAGATCACATATACAGCTATAAAAAAAAAAATTGTTTACCCCACATTGAACTTGCTTTAAGCAGGTTGGACTAGATGGCCCCCATGGATCCCTTCCAACCTGAATTATACAATGATTCCAATCTCTTCCCATAAACACAGCCACACACACAGATTACAGATCACTGAAGCAGCAGAATGGGTTCAGGAGAGGGGACACAGGCAGAGATTGAGGCAGAGGGAGGCAAGCAGGGAGACATAAAGCAGATAAAAATATTTCTGCTCTCTGACTACAGGTTTTTATTAGGTCTTAAAAAATAGCTGCACCCTTCTACCTTCAAGGACAAGAGTTAAAAAACCCTGAAAGCTACTCCCAACAGGCAAATAATGATCACATTTTAAAATAACATCATGTGATTTCTCTTTTGCTTTCTTCAAAACACATGAACACTGTCTATTGATACAATTCAAATTAACTTATTCTCTAATGTTTTGTCTGTTTTTCCTATTCATAATTAAAACACTTCACGAAATATTCTGTAAGATTTTGCTTTTTTTCAGTATTTTTCAATAAATATTACCTAATCCTTTATATAACTTGTCCTTATTTTCAACAAGAAAACTGAACCAATAATGGTTTTAAAAGTTTAATTGCAGAAACCCCCTGCAATAAATGAGGGAAAATTTAATCTTGAGGATCACACCCCTTTTATCACTCTGAAAACATTGCTAATACTAATAGACATAATCTCAGAGGTAGAGTGTTGACTGCTTACTGCTTCTCCAGACAATTTTTTGATCAAAGCAGTGCAATGCCAAGTATGGGTATAATGTAAGAAGGCAATTGTCTGTTGTTCCAGCAACCAGAAATGAGAACCTGTGGAAAAGAAAATACAGAAGTTACTATTTTCTATTTTCCAATGGTAATCAAAATATTTTTTCAGTACAAGAACAAAAAACAGAGTGCAGGCATCATAACTCCTTCATTCTTCTCTAATGCTTGAACAGATTACACAGATAGGACTGCACCTTTCAAAATGCTGAAGTTTAGTACAGTGTTTCCACTTAGTGAGCATGGGTGTATCATCAGTCTGAAAAAATCAGCAGATATTTAAATAAATTAACTCCATATTTCTAAAAGGAAAAAAAAAACCTACTAAAATTACAACTTATATTAATAAGTCTCCTAAAGATGCCTGCTAACTTGCTAAATAATATATCCTGTAACTTTAGACAAGGGAAGTTTTCTTGAAAAGCAACTTCTATTTTGATGTAGCATGTATTCTATAAGACTTTACAGAAATGTCAAAATAAATATTTAAAAATAAATAGATTCAATTTAAAAACAATAAGGTATTGACTACTGTTGCTGGAATATAACAAATTGATGTCCATGCTCTGATGTTCACTAGTGTCTGTTCTGCCTGCAGCAACTTTATTGATGTGCAACAATCCTCCTTTTAACCCTCTTTTTGTACTTCACCTCAGTCTCTCAGAGTGTAGTCAACAAGCAAATTAGGACCATCAATGCAACCCTGGGAGCCATCTGTATTTATGTTCTTAGCTCATTGCAACTGACAGGTAATTTAAATGAGCTTAGTGCTATGTTATTAAAAGCTGGGTTTGTAGTCCTCATTTACTTATTAAGTAAGATTAATTTAAATTAATTGTTTTGACTAAACTGTCAAAAGTAAAAAGAAAAATGTATTTTAATAATTCAAAGAGCATGCTAATATCCATCATGCTTTAATATTTGAGAATTGTGCATATTAAAAATATACCTTGCTCAGAATAAATGAGTATATTTTCTATTTCCTTGAAACAACCTAAGAGAAATTTCTATTATTGCAAATTTAGATTAATATTGAAAGATATCACAGGATCTCTCAGATTAATTTATTTATAATATGACATATTTTTTGTGGAATAACATAATCAAAGAAAACAAATGTTTTTGAAGTACCAGAAATCTGTTTTATTTCCTCGTTCATACTTAGCTCTCCAAACAAAACGTTCATGGATTCCAACAAAATCCATAGCCAACTTTCTTACAGGTAAATATTCCCACTGGGATTCCAATTTGATAGCTAACAGTCATTTAAGTAAATAATTCAGCCCTGCAATGCTTTGGTTTGCTCTTAGGAAATGTTCATCCTGCTGGAACTTGGCTGGGGGCAAGGCAAGGGTTCTGGCCCCTTGCATCGTGCAGGATAATATTTCTTTGTAGCAAACATCATTCTTTCTGCTTTTATTCAGAAAAAAATCTCAGCAGCAGGGCATCATCAGGACAGATGGCTGTGAGAGGTACATCCACACCTACCTGTGTGCACAAAGTGTACATTTGTACATGCTCAAAACGAGTGTCAGGGCTTGCCTGTTCCACCTTTACCAAGCCATTTAAAGACACACAGGGTCAATAACTACAACACAGAAAGGTTTGCAACTTCCAGCTCATGACTTCACTGTGATAAATGATAACTCTCAGTACTCTGCAGGCACACAAGTGAGCTTCAGACAACTGAGTGAGGGGCAGGAGGGGAAGAAAGCTGTACAGAGGTTAAGGAAAGACAGCTCTCCAGTTACATGAAAGTAACTCAGCTGTCTGTATTATCAGGCATCTTCTTGATTTCTCAGTCTGAGGCGAGTCACCCAGCCATTTCCATCCTAAATGCCAGTTTGGCATTTGGGGAAATCCTCATTCATGCTCTGATTTGCCCAGTAATCTAACACAAAAAAATTTGCTTGAGAGCAACTGCAGTACATCTGAACCACTTACACAAATTCCATGAGTGAAACTACCCAGAGCAAAGGAAGTAACTGTGTAATGCAGAATATAAAGAACAGCCCCAAACCAGAACATCAGTGTACAAATAAACCCCTCAGAGCTCGTGGTGCTGCCCCAAGTGAAGCTCCTCCCTGTTCTGTGGATGCACCTCCCTGGCTGCTGTGGTAACACAGAAAGAGACATGAATGCACCCAGCCAACAGCAAACACAATGCACACACTGAGGAGGAGGGGATGGATCCTGCAAGTCAACAACGGATTCTGCAGCTGATATTGATCAAAAGGATTTAACTTCCATGACTCGTGCAGTGCACGAGATGGTGGAGGTCAGGACTGAAGGATGTAGAAGGGAGTGAAGAAGTTGCTGAGTGGGGAGAGACAGAGGTGTGAGAGTTCAGCTATGAGAAAAGAAGGCTCAGGGAGATCTTGTCTACATGTACAAATATCTGATGGGAGAGAGTAAGGAAGAAGGAGATTCTTCTCAGTGATGCTCAGTGAGACCACAAAATGCAGAGAGTATACACTGAAATACAGGAAATTCTGTCTCATCATAAGAGAAAAAAAACAAACCAAAACCATGAGAATGGCTAAATACTGGAAAAGTCTGTCCAGAGAAGGTTATGGAGTCTCATCCTCGAAGACATTAAAAAAAAATCAACTGGGCAATAGAGTTGATCCTTTGAAGAGGGGACAAGATGATGTCTGAAAGTCTTTGCAACCTATCAATTCTGTGATAGCAAACATCAACTCACTTATCAGCCACCTGTGCACTTATCATCACTAAGTACTTTATTACAGCATTTTCCCAGAAGTCCTATTTGAAATAAAATTCAAGAATAAGTCTGTACCTAAAGATTTCATCTGAGATTCAAATAATGCCACTCTATTCACAAGGACACATGGCAGAAAAGCAAAGGTGCTAGGAGCTTAATATTTATCCTATGCCTTTGAGGAACTGAGCCAGAGAGCACCAGACAGAAAAGCATGCACATTAACATACAAATACAGAAGAGAAATAACAAAGACACGTGCATTCTGTACGTGAAAAAGCATCTTGCACCACTGACCTTTACTCACATCATCATTAATGAAATGTTGTTTCAAAACTACAAGTCTTGTACAACATATTTTTTTGTATTACAGTAGAGTTTAATTAAACAATAGAAAAGTCTGTATTACTCTGTTGGAATAAAAGGTACTTGCATTGCTAGCAAATGTGAAGTCACTAAATACGTTAAATTATTCAGTGTGTTTGGTTTTGTAATGCTTACTAAAGCAAGTAAAAATCTGTTATCTACATGAACCATCATTGCCACTGCTACTCCAGTGCATATTTCCAAATATAATGCATATTTCCAAAGAACACAGAACAGGAGAATGGCTATTAAATATATTGTGTTTACCAACATTTGATCACCAGAGGGAAACCTCCAACTGTGATGACAAAAAAAATACCATTCAACACCCTAACACAAAGTTTATACAAGAAGTTCTTCCATTTCTCTTAAAGTAACTCTGGGATTCTTTTTGGTTTTGGTTTTTTTTTTTCCCAATAATTTATTTGTTTTAATGTTTGTGGAAAGACAAAAAAAACCCAAATTAAAATATATTTATCCATTTTAATCTGCTCTATGGCATTTCAGGTATATCCTATGTACAACAAGTGATTTGTTTTATATCAGTGTAACCCAAATGTTCTAAAAACATAGGCATAGTTAAATAACACTCCTTCAATAGCATTCATTAAGAGATGCAGAGTATCCCTAATTTCTAATGAGAAAAATCCAAATCCATTAGCCTCTAACTGACAAATTCCTGTCACAACATCACTTGTGTAAAGTGAAAAAAAATATTCAAGAGAATCTCACACTGCTAGTTTAGGAAACAAAACAAATTGCTTGCAGAATTGATTACTGACCAAAGAAAACTTTACCCAAGACTGTGGCATTTTACAGATCTTTAAGAATAAACAAACAAATTAGATGCAGGGAAGTTGTAATGTAAACATTGATAAAGACCTGCCCTCCTCCCTCCCCTCAGAAATCCTTGAACAGATGCAGAGATGATGGAACTGGAAGAAAGAAGAAAAGATGACCCATGCCAGCTCTGCCATTACAATTCACAAATAAGCAGTTCCCCAACCCTGAAGGGTTTTCATCCTTTGTAGCAGGAGCTCAGGCTTCCCCAGCAACCAGCTTAATACAACAATGAATAGTGGCTGACACATAATTTCATGCTATATGTAAGACTTATAGCTGGGAAAGCAGCCACATTTTTTTCTAGTAGCAGCAGCGACGTTAGCACCTAATTCCTGAATAAGAGATGCTTCAGCTGTCAGGGACCATCACAATGGCAGAAAGCCACAAGCACAGAAAAGAACAGAGTGATTAATGGGTTTGGACCATCCTTGTTTTCAAAAGCACTCCTAACTGAGGTAAAATGTCAACATATTCTTAGGCCAGATGAATTCTGCAAAGCAGCATGCAAATATCAAGAACTCCAATGTTTCCTAGCTCCCTGCTTTCTCATGTAATGTGAATGATATTGAAAGAAATTGACAGCTCCTGCTCTCCCAGGCATGCCAGCAGAATACATGGATTTGACATTTGCCAGCAGTGCCTATTAAAGAGCTGGATGGTTTGGGCACATCTCCCAAGAGCAAAGGGAACGTTTTCCCCTGTGAGACACTGAGATCTGATGGACTATCAAAACAACTGGAACCAATCCATAATTGGGTTAGTGACTGTGTCTCAGTTCTATCATATTGTTATTAGAGGATAAATTCCCTGACATTCTCTCTTCCTGAAGTTCCAGCCATGAATACTGTGAATAATCTCAGAAATTTCCTGAGTTTCCATAGCTTCCCAGTGGGAGAGGGAAGAGAAAACTGCAGATGGGAGGAAAAGACCTCAGCACACTTGTGCTATCAATGACACACCAACTCATCTCCACTACGTGGGGATTTTAGTATATTTTGCTGCCCAGAACACCATTTTCTTTGATTGTTTGTTTACTACTTATTTTCAGAATTAGAGGGGATGTTTTTGCAAAATATGTGTCATAGCTAAATATTTCTCCCATTTATTAAATACTTGCTCAAGATACTCTAAATTTTATGTTAACTTTTACTTCTGAGTTTCTATCAGTCTTGTGTAAAGAAGTAATTTCTTCTCTGGGGTCAAAGGAGCAAAAAGAAGCCATAAAGATTTAGAGTAATATTAGAAATTACCTGCAAATACTCATTTAAACAGCCATTAAAAGAACATTAATGCACTTTCGTATGTTCCATTTAGTGGAATCTGTGCACTCAGTAAATTATTGCATAAATGACAATCATATATCTCTTCAATTTTCTTTTACAGTTACATTTAATATTGTTTTATTATAAAACATAATTGCTTGTGGTCTTTCAAATGTTTTCTGTAAAGCAGCCAAGTCCAACATTATCCATTCTCTAGCCAGCATTCACTCTGTTTTAAAGAAAAAAAGTCATTATTATTTAGAACTAAGCACGGCCTATGTGAATCAATCCTAATGACATTTTAGACCTGAATTTAGAAAAGCAAGAATACCACAGAGCCTAAGTGCATTGGGTGTGCACAGCCAGGTTTTGGCAGTGGGGGAACTACAGGCATAGCTTTGAGAAGCTACTAGAAGCTTCCTCCACCTCCATCAGAGCCAATGCAAGCCAGCCCCAAGGCAGATGTGCCATTGACCAAGGTTGGCCTGACTAGAAATGGTGGCAAAAGCTCTGTGATAATATACTTAAGAATTTTTAAAAAGTTATGGCACAGATGTAATTGCAGCCAGAGAAGAGGAGAGTGAGAATAAGTGAGAGTAGCTCTGCAGACACCAAGGTCAGTACAGAAGGAGGAGCAGGGGATGGTCAAGGCACCAGAGCTGAGATTCCTCTGCAACCCTTAGTGCAGGCCATGGTGAAGCAGCTGTGCCCCTGCAGCCCATGGAGGGCACAGGGATGCACAGATCCACCTGCAGGGCACAGAGGGCACAGGGATGCACAGATCCATCTGCAGCCCATGGAGGGCTCAGGGATGCACAGATCCACCTGCAGGGCACAGAGGGCACAGGGATGCACAGATCCACCTGCAGGGCACAGAGGGCTCAGGGATGCACAGATCCACCTGCAGGGCACAGAGGGCACAGGGATGCACAGATCCATCTGCAGCCCATGGAGGGCACAGGGATGCACAGATCCACCTGCAGAGCACAGAGGGCACAGGGATGCACAGATCCACCTACAGAGCACAGAGGGCACAGGGATGCACAGATCCACCTGCAGAGCACAGAGGGCACAGGGATGCACAGATCCACCTGCAGGGCACAGAGGGCACAGGGATGCAGAGATCCACCTGCAGCCATGGAGGGCACAGGGATGCACAGATCCATCTGCAGGGCACAGAGGGCACAGGGATGCACAGATCCACCTGCAGCCATGGAGGGCACAGGGATGCAGAGATCCACCTGCAGGGCACAGAGGGCACAGGGATGCACAGATCCATCTGCAGGGCACAGAGGGCACAGGGATGCACAGATCCATCTGCAGGGCACAGAGGGCACAGGGATGCACAGATCCACCTGCAGCCATGGAGGAGACCCAAAATGGAGCACAGGGATGCTGAGAGGAGGCTGTGAACCCAAGGGAGCCTGTGCTGAGCAGGGTCCTGGCTGGAACCTGCAGCCCCTGTGGAGAGAGGAGCCCACCCTGGAGCATTTCCTGGCAGGACTTGTGACCCAGGCTGGAGCAGGCTGTCCTTGAAGGACTGCACTCCATGGCAGAGGAACCCACACTGCAGCAGTCTGGGGGGGCTGTTGCCCATGGGATGGATTCACACTGGAGAAGTTCATGGAGAACTGTCTCCCATGGAAGGGAGCCCATGGTGGAGCAGGAGGACTCCTCTCCCTGAGCAGAAGCAGAAACAACGTGTGATAAATTGACCACAGCCCCCACTCCTTGTCTCCTTCCACTGCTGGGAAAGAGGTAGAGCTAGGAAGGAGGGAGGGGTGAAGGGAAGGTGTTGTTAGAGTTCTATTTTAGTTCTCATTATCTTCAATTTTTTAGTAATAAATTTAATTAATATCTCTAATTTGAGTCTGTTCTGCCCATGAAGATATTTGGTGAGAGATCTCATATTCTTATCTCAACTCACGAACCTTTCATTATATTTTCTCTCCCCTTTCCAGCTGCAGAGGGGAGTGACAGAGAGGTTTTGGTAGGTGCCTGACATCCAGCCACAGTAAATCCCTATGGAGCGTTTTTCTCCTCAATACTCCTGCTTTGAAATATGCCTAGAATTAGTTTTGCTTAGAAGTTAAGGCTTTTTTTCTAAGTAGCTGTAGAATACAATATTTTTCCAATCTCTGAAAATTTTGACTTGCTTATTTTAATAAGAGTATTCCAGAACACAGAATAGGAGCTGAAGTTCAGAAGTTTAGTTCAAATCATTTTAAAGTACATATTATCACTTTGAAAATGGAAATATAAAGAGAGAACACCTGACAAATTAATACATCTTCAGCAACTGCTACTGTGAGATTTCATGGCCTATTAAACAGTCCAGGAACTTTTTCAAGACCAGTTAGCTTTTATAGAAGTTATAAAAGGTTATAGGTTTCATTGTTTTATTATTAAAGATCGAGAAGACCCTGAAATCTTGTCTTTCTAAAAGACTCAAATTAACAAAGCAGTTCAAATTCATTAGATACACATTTTGAAACAAATTGCCCAAATGCTCAGATAATTAGTTGAATCAGGTTTGAAGTTTGAACACATAGCACAGGGCTCCCATGGGGGCTGGCAGGAATGAGGGGAAGATATGCAGAGAACAAGAAATTGCAGCTACATATTATTACAGAGTGCAATATCAAAGCACATAGTAATATTAACAGTATTATCCAGACTTGGAAAAATGTATTCAAGTCTGGATAAGTTATCATGGACATTATTAGAAGAAATGGTCAGGATTACAGAATTGGGTGCTCACTCAGACTTTTCTAAATGAAGGAAAGAATTACTTCTGGATATGATAAAAAAATTTCATCTGAAAGCCAATTTGAATAATAATACCACACTGACCAATGACACACACATAACTCTTTAATTTCTGATACTGTGTTATTTCATCCAGTTTTGCTCAGGTTTTCTATCATCTGCTCCTAAAGCCCACCCACAACTCAACTGCCTGTCAGGAAATCCCATATACATTAACAAACTGCTGTTACAAGTTTAACAAATACTTAATTCTACATTTTAAAACCTAGCAACAATTCTAAGATGATTTGACATTCCGGAGCATTAATTTTTTTCACCCTCCCAAGCAGGAATGGCTGTTAACTTAGATGACTTTTATTTCCTATCTTTTTTTTTTAAATACATTCAGTTCGCCTTAAATTGAGGATCATATTCTTTATTTCCTTTTAATGGCAAATATAGAAAAAAAATTATTACATAGGAGAAATTTTCAATTCTCTACAACAAGGTTTGAGAAGCTACTACTGCACCATATAAAAAGTCATTAAAACTAAATATTGTGCCTGCTCAGAAGCTACATTTCAGACTAGATCATAAGCTTGAATTATCTTTTTCTTGTAATTACAGCAAGCTTTAACACAGATTTATGAATCACACCCCACACAATAATTAAATCCTAGAATTAAATAAAATTAATATGAAATAGATTCTTGGCTGACAATCTCTACAGAAAAATATAAAATATTAACCCAGAGTGCAGCAATAACTTAAAACATCCATAGCCCTTGCATCAAAATAATATAAAATTCACCTTTATGTTTAGAAAAAAGCCTGTTCTAAGCTGCAGGGTTGAATTATTTTTCCCTCAAAAGAATTGCTTTAGTGAAAACAGTAAATACAGGAATGACTTCAATCACAAGAGTGCCTATCTTTCTTCCTCTTGCATACACCCTCTCATCTCATCCCTGGCAGAGCTGAACAAGAGATGAGTTACCATAGATATGAACGAGATCTTGAAACAAGACCTTAAGACGGACACTTCAATGAATTTTACCGTAGAGATCTGAGCTGAATTTTTTAGTTTTGAATTGTAATTCCATTGAAAAAAAAAAATAAATGTCTTTCTTCCATTTTTATGTTTTTCAGAGGATTCTTGTGTTTCTTTACCCAACCCTTGTGAGTTCTGTTTCTTATACCAACTTGGTCAGTCTGGAACCTTTCCCCATGTGAATTTGAATTGCACACTTTACCTGTTTTCTTCTTGATCAATGAAGAGCATTTCCCTTAAAAATGACATTGGCTTAGATGATCTGAAGCAGATACGACAAGTCAGTTCATTAGCTGTGCCATCTGATGAAAGAACAATATCTTGTCCCTCTGGGAAGTGCACAGAAAAAGGGCAAGTCCTGGTACCATCTGGAAGTTCAAGCTCAGGAAGTTTAACGCTAATTCGTGACTGCCTGTGTTAAACATAAATAGTAGGTGTTTGTGGTCACAGGATTGCAGTAACAAATTGATAGATTCACACATTCACAAAACTCTTTCACAGCTGAATACAGAATAATAACTTTAGTTCTAAAGTGCAAATCAAATGTAACTAATTTTATACAATTCTTCCATCATTTAGATGCTAGTTTGTTTTCTTTGTACATATCTGAATATTTTATGCTGACCCACAATATCTGAACATCCAAATGAAATTTCTACTAACTGCGCTACAAAAGGCATAAAGAGTTTTCTGTAACTTAAAACTTTCATTAATATTCATCAAACTGCACTATTGCATAAATAAGTTTAAGCAAGTTATGAAATAGAAATATTAAAGGGAAATTTGTGAAGATGCTGAAGATGCTCCAGTATGTATTTATGCAGTCATAGGTTTCAGTTCTGAAATAAGAAGACCAGTCAGTCCAGGCCCATGTGGAATCCCTTCAGTTCCAACCACCAAGCTACTGACAACAGATAAATCACTTGATAAATCAGCACAACTCAGACAAGGTAAGACAACAATAATCTGAAGGCAATTTAATTAATTTACTACAAAAGAAAATCTTTGCTCCAATTCCAGTATTAAAATGATACCTACATAAGGATAGCAAAGACATATTACTGTTCTTTACTAATTACAAACAGAAAAGTAGAACCTTAAAAATTTGAATAGTTGCAATGTTAGGTTATAATACATTATACGAATATTACAAAAAGTCTCTCTTTTAAATTCAAGTAACAGGATAAAGTGAGTGATCCATAAACAAATAAAAAATATATAGATTTTTTATTGTGACAAGTGCTAAGATTAAAGCATTTCTGCTGTCCTTTTCAATAAAACCTCATATAGAAAGAAGGGGGGAAAAAACCACCAGAAACTGCAACCCCACCAACTGTTCAAGTAGCTAAACCTCAAACCAGTGGAGTACAAAAAATAAAATAACAAAGATTATATTCTATCACAATGTGAAAAATATAAATAAGATTTAAAACCTTAGTACCTGGCTAAATGCAACAAAAAATGCTGGTAAGTCTCTGCTTTTGATTTTTCTGCTATCCATAGTAATTGAATATTTCTGATATAAATTCACAGAGTGAAGACATCTGGAAACAGACGCTTCATGAAGCAGGAATGCTTGAGAGCAAAACATGGGCTTGTTGAATATTTAACAATATTAATTACATTAATTTTCTCTTAAGTATACAGATTCTTATGCTGAGCAGAAAAGTAATACTAACCTTCACAAACAAATATCAATTCCCTTTTTCAGAAGTGAAAGAAACACAGAATTATTCAGGATTTCTGTAATAAACTTACTTTGAGATTTTTACCTTATAAAATCCTGTGGAATGATGGTGACAACTGCTTCAGTTTCCACATCCAGAGGAACTGGCATCAGCATTAAAAAGGGGGGATGAAAATTTATTTTTGGTGACTTCAGTGTGCCAGACAATGTTAGCACGTGTGGTAATGGATTATTATTTGCATACAAGGATATTTCAGATGTATATGTCCCAGGACAAGCTGCTGAAAAGGTTTAAAAATGTATATGTTACCATAAATGCAGGAATGTAAAAGAGTTATAGTAAGAGGTTTGGGGTTGGAATTTTCCTTTGTTTTGTTTTTTGGTTTTTTTTTTTAATTTACTACTGCTTTCTCTCTCAAAATGTAATTTAACATAACATAAATATTGTATCAAAAGAGTATCTATTAAAAAATCTCAGAACATTTGCTTGTAGCAAATCAGAAATTCACAGTTTTTTAACTTGCCAGAATTTTTTCTGAGTTCTAACTGCAATAAATGAGTTTATTGCATTAATATTCCATTATATATAACATCAATACAAGAGCAGAATTTTAAGAATGGCAGTCATACTTTGAATTACACTAATTGACACAGTGAATGCTTATTTTATAAAGGAGTAACTGACTGCCAAGACAAGGAAAAGTTGGTGCCTTTTGAGTGCAATTACAACACTTCAAAGATGGCTCCAAAACCTACAGTGTGGCCAAGTAGCCTCCCCCAAGCCAGCAGGAGGTTCTACTCAGAGCTTCTCCCATTTCAGAGAATCACTCAGCTTGGAAAAAATATTTAAGATCATCAAGCCCTATTGCAACCCTATCATTGCCAAGTCCACAAAAAAAAGGGAAGGGATGACCAAATATCCTTCTCCAGGTGCTCCCAACAGTGCAGCTGGACACGACAACAGCAAAGACAAAGATTTCCTTGTGTTCTGCACCTTCTCAGGCCACCTTGCTTCTTGCTGCAAGGCAGTTCTCTCAAGGATGGAAAAACACTTTTTTTTCACTGATACAGTAAAATAAACAAAGTACTTCCTTCCACAGCTGTTACACTATGAAAATGATATTCCAAACCATGCAGTGCCATTTACTCAATCTTCAGCCATACCCATCTGCTGAAGAGCTAGCAAAATCAGCAGTTTTGAGGGCAACTAATGAACAGCTCCTGAACTTAGAAATAAATCCACAATGATGTGTTGTAAAACAACCCAAAAAGTCTAATCTTTCAACTTTTGAGAAAAAACACCTTTTCCTTTGATTCCATGGTGTTTTTTGTGTCTGCATGAACACATACATGTTACAGAACAAAATACATGACAGGGTCTTCTGAGATTATCTCAGATCATTACTTTCACAGCCTGAGAAAGAGATGTCACTGTTTACATATAAAAACAAGAAAATGTCTTCAAAGTACTTTGTCTTTTTCCCTTCCTGTAAGAGCTAATTTCCTAATGGAGGTGACAACAGCAGAGCTTCACAGAAGCTGTTATGTCACCAGAATGTGACCTGGGTATCCCTTCATTTCAAACTAGCAAACGTGAAAAGGGCAAAAGGGCAAACTAAAACCAGCTCTAATAGCAATCTGCTGCACTGTTTGCAACATGTGACTAATCCAGTGTTAAATGTAAATCAGCTTTAGGAGACAATACTGCTGAGAAGGCTAAAAAGATTCTGCCTTTAGGTTTTGATACAACAGGAATACATTTTACTCTGGCACTTTGCCCTTTCACAAAAGAAAGGTGAGAAAGCACCAGAAAAAGTCATGGAGATGAATGAAGAGCCAAACAGGTTCTTACAACTTTGTAAGAAAGGATGTAAGAAAGGTTCTATATCAACTTCTCCCATGTACAAACCTGTCCTGTAACTAAACTGTATTTCTGGTGTCCTCTCTTCATAGAGGACATAAATCAATAAAGGGCATAATCATTAAATACCATAGGGATGGAACACAATGAAGGAAAAAAAGCACAGGAGCATGTGTCAGTACCAAAGAATGTGCAATTTTCACTAACTCATATTTTTAAATATTCGTAATAACCATAGTCTCAAAAGTATTAATGTTAAGCTTTTCTCATATAAACTTTCCATCTATACATTCCATACCATAGGATCCCTGGCTCACCCAAAGAGCAGAACAGACAGTGCCTATCCTGAATCACTGATCATTCTGTGTGTGGATCCACACATTTACCAACACCAGAATTCAGCATAGTATGTAAATCAATAAATTACTGCTTATGTCAGAAACACCAGGACAATGCAATACCACAATCTTTTTAAACAGACACAAAGTCAAAAAAAAAAAAAAAAATTCTGTCATTTATTAAGATTTGTTTGTTTGTTTGGAATGCCTAGGACCAGTGTTTTTAGGGTATTTAATGTTAAAACAACTACTTAGAAATTAATGAGAATTATGTCCTGAAAAAACAGCTGAAGTCATGAATTTACTCTACTTCTCACACCTTTCATGACCACTGTCAAACCCTGGGCTGCTGTTACCATTGTGATATACCACCATTACTTTCTAGTCCAGTAGATGTGAAGATTTTTCACAGGGATATTTGATGGTACTTAAAATTTCGTCAATCTAAATCTTCCAAGGGCTAAAAATATCTGTAGAATTATACGGGAAATATTTTCTCTTCTCCAGAAATATAACTCTATAATACATTTTCAGAGTTTATGAGAAGAAAGGAAAAACACCCTCTACTCTTCTCACCCTCTTTAGTGTGTATTTTATGGATATGCAGTTCTTACATTTGTCTCCCAAAAGTACATATTTAGTTTAGTTGCCCTGGACCATATGATAATTCTGCTGTTACTGCATCTATATCCCTTCAACATTAATAGGTACCACTGAGCAATTGGTATCCAGTGAAATACAGACTTCAAAGCAGAAAAGCCACAGATAGCTAGAACTTACAAGTGTTCTACAGGAAAAAAAAAAAAATCAAAAGTGAACTAATAATTTTTTCACAGAATTTTTTAAATGTCACAGCTAGTTAATATCTTGCTGCTGCAGAAAAAAAAAAAAAAAAAAAAATTAAAAAAAAAACCACTATCAAAGTTGTAATTTGTGCCCATTACACAATCACCACATCTTCCAGCATCTCTGAACTCCCAGTAAGGGAACCCAAGAGCACAAATTCCTTGTAACTTCCTTTGCCATAGGTAATTTTATCCATATCACAATTAGATACAGTGAAAAAGTTTTAAACTGTTAATTATACTATTATACTATTATCATTATTAAATCATACTATAGAACAGCAGAAGAGGGTCATATGAGTATGTCTTCAATTCTTGAAAATCTCTATTTTTAGAATACTTTTTTAAGAGGTAGCACGATTTTACCACCAACATAAGCTCTTTCATTTAATTAAACATTGCAGGCTATTATGGCATTTTGTACTCTATCATAATAACTGCTGCAGCACATTTAAATAAATTACCCTAATGCACACTCAAAGTTCATTTAAAGGTTCATTCACCCCCCACATACTACAACTTTACAGCACAAGCCTATGAAAGTGATTAGCACCCCTTGTTCATTAACTAGGTCTCCTGTGTGGGTTTTTATGTATCTAATGCTCTCTTACAAGAGAGAGTAATGATATGTACTGAAGGTAGAGCACAAGTAGGCTATAAATCATGGGAAAATACTTAGAACATTGAATTAAGGGTAATTGATCTTTACAGTTATTTATGACTTTCTGTAAACAAAATATATGAGAACACAGCAAAAATACAGATAAATTCAAATTACAGTAATTTATCAGTCATATTTATGTATATGCATATTTATGTATGGATTTACGTGTGCAATTTATCCAGTAATTCAAAATATTTGCTTTACTTTTATGCTGTTCTCTGCTTCACAGTTTGCAACATGTAAGCAACTCCAAGCAAACATTTCTCTTGCATATTCACAATATTTACAGAACAATATTTAATGTATATATCTCTTTATTTTTCTTTTTTTATTTATTTATTTTTATTTATATTAAATTTTTTCCAGTGCTTAATTGATGTTAGATATTTCAGTGCTATGATAAAGACTAACACCAACATATTTCTTTAGGACAGGCATGCTCACTTGCTGACTCAGCTTGAGATCCAACTGACACAACAATTTTTCTTGCCCTTGACAGTGCTGCAGCCCCAAAATACTGCAACAAAACTGTCAACAGGATGGGGGGCTCTGTGGTCATCAGCTGCATTTCCTGGTGGGATTTATCAGCTCAAATACAGTGTTACACCCTATGAATCTATGAATCTTGTGTATCACTGTCTAGTCTAAACACTTGGCTGGAAAAAAAATTAGAATCTTAATTTTCCTATTCTTCTGTTCCTTTTCTGGAGTTACGTGGTTGATTCCGTCTTTCTTCATTCTCCCAAATTTTACATATTTTTCTTAGGGACTGGTTGCCTGACCAGTCCACTCCAAAAAATACCACAGACAAGTGATTTTACCTTCTTGAGTCAGGAAATTTCTATTCTTTTCTTTAAATATCCGTAATTTGGATAAGTTCAAAAGCATTTCAAGTACCCTTGGAAAGCTTTACTACCTAAGTCAGTCAAATGCACCTGAAGTAGCAGCATTGAAAATGATACACCTACCCCAGTCCTTGATTCCTTTTATGTGTGAGAAACCCGATGCTTTCTATATGCAAAGTAGACTTTTCAAATAATGCAATTTCAAAAACAGTGATTCCATGCTTTTTGTTAGGTCTGCAGTTGTCCTATTCTCAGAACCAAAAAAATCCTTTAGCTGATCAAAATTAGTACTAGTATTGATTCATCATAAAACACCATTTAAACATATCTAGGCAAATGGCCAATCTATAGAAGAATCCATAAAATTACTTACGGGGGCAGAACGACACAGTAATACTAACTTCTTCCTCTTTTTGAAGACATCCACACTTCAGACTAAATCTGAAAATATTATCTTCCATATTTTTGTCTCCACCAAAGTCCAATTTCCATATCACATTCACATTTGAGAGAGACTTTAGGACAAGGGTCTGTAAATATTTTCAGAAAAGGAGTTTGTTGAAAGAGGGAAAGCAGCAAACACCGTGATACTTTTCACATCTCTCTCTCCCAAGCATTCTTTGTGCAAACACACCAGAGGAAAAGCAAGATAGCACTAGAAAGTGAAGAACTCAGCTTATTGTATTTGTGGGGTGCAAAGGTGAGTATGCCTATCTGCACAGACCAGATGCTTTCCAGTCACTCACCACCTTCACAAAGAGAATACTTTCTTTCCAGAATGGAAAAACCTCATTTAAGTGAGGTATATAGATCAAAGCATCACAGTGGGAGTGCTTAGCAAACAGAATTGAGGACCTACTCCTCATAAAAATGAAGAACAGCAAGCACTAAACACATGACTCACATCTACACTTACAGATGGAGATGTTGAAAATGGAAGTTCAGAATAGATTTTCCAAACCCATTCTTTCAATTCAATAAGATGACAGTGGAAATAAAAAAAATAAAATTAAATTCCTTTATCTCAGAGTTCTCTCTCACCTTTTGAAACATGCCTAGCTAAGAAAATGCCTTGACTTTGTATTATTATTGTTTCCTGAATGCACTTGAAACAGCATTTCAAGTGTTTCCATCATTGCCAAAAAGAATTTTTTCTAATTTCTAACCAAAGCCAAGGAATTACAAACAATAAATTATGTTAAGGTATGTTTTGCATTCATTCAAATTACCCATGTTGCAAATACTGTATTTAGAGGCTTTTTTCCCCTATTAAGCCATTAGTCATGACAAGGAATTTTTTGGAAGAGTGTCAGCACAGTCAGTACCATACAAGGCACTGGGACAGCAGTTCCACTGTATGTCCCATCATGGCACAAATCAGTTGCATCCTAGCACCATCACTGTCTTATTTACTGGTACAAGCAGATGCAGTAAGCCTTCAGAATTATTCTATTTATATCCATTTTTTATACAATTCATAGTCAATTTCTCATAGTGCTCACATTTTCATATTGTCAGAGTTAGTACAAGCCTTATTTCAAAATTTTTGGATAAATTTATAGTGATTAAAGACAAACAAGAAATCAAAAACTGAACAAAATGACAATGTCATTACCTGAGAATTCATATTCTCATCAGCAGTATTGGAACACATGTCACTCAAATATTGTTCAAATTTAAATTCCAGGGAGGATAACTTCAATACCGATCCAACCACTATTGAAAAAAAAACCAAGTTAAATGTTTATACAGCATAATTTGACAAATATTTTCTCAAAGTACCTTCATAAAATAATTTTTTCTGTACACATTTAGCAAAAACGTTTCTCCCCTTTTTGTTGCTCCCATACTATACATATGATTATTGTAATTTAACTCTTTCTTATTATGATTCTTTAGTCACATTAAGATTATTTAAATTTTATGTCTACCAGACTCATAGCACCACTCCTTCCTTCACAACAGATGATCTTCCTTCTGCAAATGAATGCACTTACATTTCTGATACTAACCATTAGACAAGACTTGGAAAAATTTATATAAAAAAAGCATTTCTCTTAATTTCATAGGGCTGCAACAAAGGAATCATCACAACATATGAAATTTTAAAGTGGGAGTTTGGAAAAACAGAGTTATGATTTCCCACAGCCTCATCTTACTTCTTGGAAACAACACTGGAAATGAACCTAGCAATCATACAGGGTTCTTTTATTAAAATCTGCACGTCTGCTCCATGTTAAGTGTTGATCAATTCTCTTCTCCCCCTAAAAACCTCAAAGAATTTCCTAATCACATAATGTAAACAATATTATCTATATTTTTCTAAGTCATAGGCACATAAACTCTATAAAGTAATATTGTTTCAATGTCAATACAGAACCGAATCTGCTGGAACCCTTCCACCAGCACACAATGATATCACTCACAAAGCCCTCAGCTCTCTCAGAAATTTCCTGTACCAGGAAAACCCATCACAACTGAACCTCTGTGAGAAAAAGGATATTACGTACCCAACCAAAAAGCTGGATATTTTAACATGAGCTGGATTAATAAAATGTATGTCAGCTCCCATGAAGCCATCACATTGATAGTACAAACTTTCCCTTTGTACCAGACTTAGATAAGACTTGTGTCTTTTCCAGTTGACTTTTCTGTCCTGGTTCGTTTGAGATTTCTCTCTCTCAGTTCTTTCTTACATGCAGATAAACTCTTTCCCAGGGAAAATTCGTATAATTATTTACGAGACCTGCTTTCCTTCCCAGGGGCTGAAACCATTTACAAACTTTGTTTTACAAAAAAAAAAAAAAAAACAAAAAATCAAAAAACAGGTTCCTGATGGATTGAAAACATATGGACTGCACTTAAATTAAAAGACTGGGCTGACTATCACAAGTTTAAGGTGATTCTTTTCTCAGGAGGAACAACCCTGAGTACAAAAAGCAACTATAAGATATTCATTTAAGTGCCAACCAGACTGTCCCGTGCAGTCTGAATCCCAGCCAACCACAAAAACTATCCCAGGAAAACAAAAATTGCAAAAGCAGAAAACAAATGTGCTATAAAGCATCCAGTGAGAGTTAGGCATATTTGTCAAATCAAAACTTAGAACTTGCAAGATACATCTCTACTCAGTCTTAGCTTTAACGTGATAATCTGAAATTATTTATTAACAGACATAATTTTTAAATTGTCAGAATGTAATCAAATCATCAAGTTCCTTTTTTAACAGTAAAAATTATTTGCTATTTGCCTGCACCCATACGATGAGTAGTCAATAAACTTACTGAGATTTCTCTGCCTCCTCCCAGAGCATAAAGACTGCCAGTAAGAATTTAATTTCAATACTCAAATTTTAATAGAAGTTACACTATTTTTTCAACTATTTCTTAGACTTGAAAGTATTATATATTCCCTTTTATATTATGTTACTTTTTGTTGGCCGATACATGTACTTTGAAGAAATTCTACATAGCAGAAATACAAATTTGTGATAAAATTTGGATAAGATTATCAATTATCATGAGATTTAGTGATTGCATCTATTCCACAAAGAAAGGGAAAAGGAAATAAACATTTTCTTTTTTCTTCACATCACTTAATTCACTTCTGCACTATAAATTTGTGACTTGGATTCATATTTTTACTTACAGATGTGTTTCCTAATAATCTTATATAGAAATGTACATCCACCTTTATTGTATATGTTCTTCAATAACATACATTTTAGAAACATTTAGTATGAAATTACTTTCATGACAGGATCTAAAGGTCTCTCAAATTTCTTCGATATTTTAAAAGATCTCAAAAGACTTAAATTAAAATTACAGAGAACAACAAAGGGAGAAAAAAATATAGACAAATCCTAATAAATTTGGAGCTGCTTTTACCCCACATTACTTATTTCATTGGCCAAGCCTTCTTCAGTGCTCCCAGTAGGTTTAAACATTACACATACATCATTCTAGGAAGACACTCTGTACTTCACTCCCATCTCAAATAAAAAGTGGTTATACATTAAAAACTGAAATTAGGAAAGCCAGTGTATTAAAAGATTCACAATTTATAGATCTACATGATAGTAAGGATAATACAGGAGACTACAGGGAGCCACAAATTATTTCTGAGAAAAGAAGACAAGAATTATATAAGATATCAATTTCTTTGCTGCAGGCAAATGACCTGTAACTTTGGCTACTAACAATTTCTAACAAGCCAGATGGGATAAGGGGCAATGCAGAGGCATTTTAAAGGAGTTTTAAATACAGCTAGAGATCCTAGTTTCGACAGGAGAATTCTACAAAAGGGTATGACTGACATTCTACTTTTCTATTCTTTTCAGAGGAAACTGCTGTATTTACTGGGATTTGCATGATGTAGTCTAGAAATAGTAATAAATGAATAGACATACAACAAGACTTTTGGTAAACTATTTCTATATAAGGTAAATGGCAAACATAAAATAAATATTTTTCTCTACATTATGATTAGGTATAAAAAGTTCAGCCTCAAGCATATTTAAAAACTTGAAAATTTTGCAAGTTTCCAAGAAACATACAAATTATAAAAAATAAAATTAAGTAGCCATTCTCTGCAAAGCAAAACTATCACTCCAAATATATGTATCCAGGAGGTCTTTAAGGCCCTGGTTTACCCACCAGTAGCTTTGACTCTACATAATGGAAGAGCCGGGACCACCGGGTGTGCCTGAGGAACTGGAGATGGGGAACTGGCCTGAGGAGTAGCAATTGGGAGAACAAAGTCATAAGCTGCCACCTAAAGGAAAAAAAGAATATTGTGGTCACTTTCCAAAAAAAAATCATAGGTACCTCTTGAGTTCACCTGAGTGGCTTGCTGTTTTGGCAGAACTATTGCAATTTTGGACCTGCTCATGATATTAACAGGATGTTCATTTATTGGAACTCAGAATCAGTTCTCCAAGTAAGCAACACCCAGGGGGTTTTTTCCCCCATTAAGGAAAACCCTTATGAGCAAAAGCACAACGGTTAGCAGAACTACAGACAAGACTTCTGGTAAATCCCAGTGTTGTGCTCCACCCCTGCCACTCTCATGAATGAAAAAAGATTGGAGCCATGGCCCAAAAGCAGAAGTTCACGTGAGCAAAGAGGAGGGAAAACAAAGCTACATCAGTTATGGAAGCTTTTCTCAAAGGCTCAAGAGCAAAGGTCAACCATTACAGTATACCCAGCATAAACAAAATGGGCTCTGAGTACAAAGGTGAAACATGGCTTAAAATTGAGAAACTTTGGGAAAAAATAAGTCTTAAAACCTTTGTCATGAAATACCATTGAATTTTAAGGATCTAAATCCCAGTGATTTTGATCCCCATTTTATCTGTGCTATCACATTCCCAAATGGGGTTTGGAACTTAAAAAATGGCACATTATGTACAGAATCCCCTTTATTGACAGACTGTGCATCAGAAAGGCCAAATTTATTTCAAAAAGTACTTTCAAAGAGATACTTCTTGTTCTCACTCTGTCTTTCCAAGGACCAACACACTAAGGTAGTATGTTCTCCAGACAAAAGTTCTGTATAACCTTAATAAAGGAAAAGGAAAAAAACTTCTGCACTAAAACCAGTGTTAGAGCCCTTCAAATCCTGTTTCACCTTGAAGGCCACTGAAATCTTAGAAAGGAATTAAATCTATAAAGTCTTCATGCTGCTTAGAAGAGGCAGTAAAACCAGCTATATAAAGACGTTATGAATCGTTTAAAAGCTTTCAAAACCTGCAGAAAATAGAGCATCATTCCACATCTGTGGTAGTAAGTAGAATATATAAACGACAGGAAAGAAAACCAAAATTGTCCTAAGCCAGGGCATGAGGCACATACCCATCTGTAACACCTACTGAGAAGCAAGCAGACAGAACTGGGAGTGTTTGGTGTTCCAGCAGGGTCTGTGACACACAATTATGCACTCCTAGAGGGTGAGGTGTGTGCTGAGCCTTGTGGAACGTTTTGTCTTTTTGTGCTTAGCTCAAGGAAAGCATGGAATGACAGCAAGCTTTTGCAGCAAGATTACAACAGTCCCTTGTTTTATATTGATACTTCAAATCTAATAATGATTAGATTTTGTAATATATAACTGGCTTTTCAGAATTTACATTTAATATTTTTAGTAACTAAAACTCAAGGTACATCAAAAAAAGGCTGAGTAAAACTCTCCTCCTTTGAGTTATATATTCTTCTATTTTTAGTACCTCAAGTCACTCACATATAACACGTCATCAAGCTGCATCTCCAAAATACGTTCTTGTAACAAAAGTAGTTTGTTTTTTTTTTAAGTTGGGTGATATTAAAATGTTTAGTCTAGTGCAGATTTTATGACAGCACTGACTGTGCAAAATAATGCAGTCCAGCACTGCAACTGTTATTCATCAATGCTGGTTTGTTTAGGCCAGACAGCAAAAGATGGAATCCATTTATCCCTCTCCCAAAGAAGAAAATCAAAACTTATTTTTCATCCCAACTATCAGGAAAATTTGGTTTTGTCTTAATATACAACAAGAGGTTTGTTTTCTAAGAACTGGAAAACAAAAGCAAATATGTGAAAGACTCAATTCACTACATGTAGATCATGAAGTTCACTGAAAATCTACTTTTGCTATGAAGTACAATGGTGAAAATTCAGGGCCAATACAACTCATAGAAATGTATTTATATAATTGAGAACAAAACACAGATCTTTTATTTTATTCATACATTAACTGCACATTATGTAAACTACATTACAAATGAAAAATCCTTTAAAAATTCTGTGTAAGTAGAAATCAGATTATAATTCACACACATACACATATTGCTGAAACAGAATTAAAAATTAATTTCAGTTATTAGGCCTTCACTTTGCAAGTAGAATCATTATGCTTCTTTCTATAAATATTAAAAAAACTCTTTATGATTAATTGTTCATTTTTCAAACTCTGTAATAGAAAATTTCCTCTTTTGCAAGATTGCATACTTTAAAAAAGTAATTACAATATTTAAAAAAATAAATCCTTAGACTATTACTGGACTTATCCTTGCTTTCTAGATAATTTATGAGTACTTAATAGTTACTTATCTCTTGAGGTATTTTCCTGAAGCTGCATTTAACTTCACACACCAGAGAACATGGGAAGGGCAGGAAGGAAGCAGCCTAGAGAGTTCTTTCACAAATGCTCCTGCTTGTTAGTATCATTACAAGAAACATTTTTCTGTCCTAATGTACATTGACTATGCATGTTGGTTGGAAAGGAGGCATCATCTACAAATTGAAAGTCTTAGAATTAAGACACTTCAAAAGAAGCTTTAAAAAGACAGGTGAGACAAAGGAGCTTTTTGTCATGTGTTCACACATGTTCACAGGGAATACCTGAGGATGCCAGAAAAAGGATGCTTGGTCAGGCTGTCACCAGAAGTTACCAACTCTTTAAACAAAAATAACATTCTTGGAAACTTTTATTCAATGGCATCTTAAAATAATTTCTATTTTTTTTGTTGGTTTTCTTTGCTAGAATTAATAAATAAGTAGAAGCTGTTGGTCATAAAGAATTTGTCAGATTAAGAAGGCTCTGCTAGCAAAACTCATTTGAATTTATGAAATAAGTTTGATAGCTCTGAGCTCAACACTGAGGAGCAAATGTGGCTGAATGGCTTCCTTGACCTTAAATTTTTAGTATAAGACAAGAAATAAAATCGGGAAAAACTACCCCATCAAACATTACAAGTAAAATAGTACTTTACATAAAATTAATGGATCAAAAATAAACAGAAGGACAGCTGTCAGGTGGCAATCTGAGAGTAGAAGAAAAGTATTGCTATTTTCAAAAAACTCTTTCAAAGTAGTTACTTTATCTCTCTCTTCCAAGTATTCCAAGGCAATAGTATATCTCAGAAAGCATAAAATATAATTCTCTAATTAGCCTTCTAATAGACCATATATTCTCAAGGTTGAATAAATATTTTGCTTATTCAGAAATCACAGAGTTTGTTTAGCACAAAGAATATGAGATCTCTCTAAAATTACAGTGTTTTCTTACATAGTACAACTTCCCAGGGAATTTAATGGAAATCAATAAGCTAACTTATTACTTAAAATTGCATTAAAACATCTGTAAAAGACAATACTTTAATAAATACTCTTGTACTTATCATATAATACCATGCAGACTACTCAAGTATCTTGAAGCATTTGTGAAAAAGTTGACATTAAAGTTTATTTATACCTCTAACACATAAATTCAGCAGGGATACAAGGAGACAAAACATAATGTACATTAGAAAAAATCGTGTGTTTGATTCAAATTTAAACCTAACTGCAAAGCCAAGGGTTTATGTCCTGCAACACTCCCAGCCTTCCCCCAAATTTAACATGAGCTTTTCCTTAAGATATACTGAAATCTTTCATTCCCCCTGGTTTGTATCACAGAAAAGCAGCTTCCACAGTGAATAATATAACTGTTCAAAGCCATCATTCAAAGCACTGCAATAAAATTAAATCTTTCCTATGTATATGGTCAGAGATGATGCAACAATATCCTGTAACCACAGCTGCAGATTTTCTATAGAATTCACTTCTTACATGACAAATCGCTTCTTTCATTAAAAAAAAAGGGAAAAAAATAATTTAAAAGGACAAAAAACTCCACCAAAACACCTGTTCCTTCCCTACAACAAGCTTAAGCAATAAGCTCTGACAGGTGTGACTTGTTCTATTTATCTCAATCAAAGGCACTAAAAGGCTTGATTATTACACAGCTGTGTGCATTTTGTCCTTTTTTCAAGATGGTGGAATTTGTTATTTTCCAGCAGGGTTTTAAAAAAACCAACAACAACAGAAAAAAAAAACCCTAATTTTGAAGCACTACACTCCTGCACTCTGTTTTGCATGCTTTTCCCAGCAGACCCTGCAGGACCTCTGTGAGCAGGGGATCATCCTCCCTGAAGAAACAGATAGATAGATATAAATGATACAGATATAAAGATATAGATATAGGTGATATCAATATTGCTTTCACTAAGAGCTCTGACTTTCACAGGCACTAAACACTAAGGTTAAACTCTCTATAGTGAGGTGCAAAGTCCTGTCCCCTCTAATACCTTCAAAGACACTGGAATAACAGCAAGGCACAGCCACACTGTGTCTGAGCAACATCCCAGCCTTATCTATAATGCATATACTCCATTTTCTCACTCAGAATACTGAAGGAACTGGCTCAACATTTTTTAAGGTTTATTTTCTAAGCATGCCAAGATACTTCATCTCTAAGAGTATCTTCTGATGACTCATGTATTAATACATATTATATTTTAGTGAGATTTGTAGCAGCTCTTCAAAGTTCCTATGTATGTACTACATTTGTTATCTGAAGGGTTTTTTAGCAGAATTCAATTCTGCATTCAAGACTGCATTACTTGAAACCATATATGAATAATTCAAGTAGCTTTAATAAATTTTTAAGTATATTAAAATAATTCCATGCTTGTTATGTTTTTAGCAATGCTCCTGAATTATTTTTACTTTTCCTTAGCCCTAGTACCCACTTTGTTAAGAAAACATCAGAATAGTGGGGGTTTCTTGGTTTATAGGGTAGCGTTGTCAGTAATGACTACAACAGCAGGAAGTTCTAGTAAAACCCTTCAGGCAGAGTGAAAAGAATGTGACCTGATGGGATACAGAAGGTTTGTAGCAGTAGGGAGGGTAAGCTGGGAAGAGTAGTTGTCAAAAAAACAGAGATGAGATCAGAAAAACAGCTGTTCAAGTGCAAAGAGGCAGGAAATAGCACTTGGAACAGTGAAACCTGAATAGGGGAAGCTCAACATACATTAGAGGTTTGGGTTTTTTTCAAAACTGGAAAATTAAGAAATGAAACTGCTCAGAAAATTGGGACTATTGATGAGACAGAGTAATAAAGAGCTCAGATCCAAAGTCAAATATTTTAAGAATCAGTGACTGAGAGTTTCTGATCACAGCAAGAGTTGTTGGTACCTCATCCACTTTCTTAACAGAACTATGTTTTTACTTAGTATTCTACTCTGCAGGAGTTAAATGAAAGAAAAGCTACAGCATCCTGAGGGCTACATATACTTTCAGATGCTTCTTGTAGTCATGCCACACTGGGTAACTTCATCTAACATTAGTCAGTGCTCTTATGACAGTGCTGCACAGCTCAGAGGTGCTCACCTGGGCTGGAAGCTGTGAGGGTCCCTGGGCATGTCTTGCCCAGCAGTGAGCTGCTCCTGACAGTAAGGAACACACTGGAAGCAGAAAGGCAGCACTGGCTGCACCCAGCTTACCCAGCACCAATGGCAAAGGGAGACAGAAGGACTTTGAGCACACAGGGAGAAGGGAAACTGAAGTAAAAACATTTAATGAAAGCAACACTTATTGGTTGGCTATGAGGGGCCCCAAGAAAATTTCCTTTTTTATTTCCTTATTTCTGAAGGAAGTTATTTCTGTTTGCCAAAACGTGTTCTTAAGACTTAAACACTTAACACTTGAAAACACTTAAACCCAGAATCTGAAAAATGAAAAAAATCTGTAATCAAGAGGTGCAATATTCTACAGCCTTTTTTTGTTTGTTCTGTTTTTTAGGGTTTGGTTGTGGGTTTTTTTGCAAGAACAATCACAAAACTGATCCTGTCCAATGAAAAAAATGGTTTTTTTAAATTTATAACACAATTAAAGCAGACTTACTGGTATAACCTTATCTTCACTTAAGTCACTCTACACCAGTATCAAATTACATTTGGACAAGATTATCAATAACGAACAGCAATCCTGAATATCATGTTCAGGTGACAAGCTAAATTAAACAGAGCAAGCTACTGTATCAGCCTTCTTCAGAAATATTAATTTTGTTAGTCACTTCAATTTAAGCAGTATCAGTAGCAACATTTTTACTTTTATTCTATCCTGCAACTTGACAAGGGAAGGAAATAGGAATAAAGCTCAATGGGAAATAGAGTTCTTCTCTTTTCCACTGCTTTCTATTGAACTTTCTTTCCAAGTGGAATTGTCCCACTTCTTTCTTTAAACATGGCATCTCACATGGGAAAAGTGTGCAGCTGAAGTGTTATCATCCCTGATAACTATTTTATTTGCTTTATTAATATTATTCCTATTGGTATGGTAAATCTCAGCTCTTAATTCTTGTTCAGCTTGAACAGTTCAGTATGAAAACCATTCCTTTTCCCTTAAGTCATGGCGTGCCATAGCACAGAAGAAATTTTTTATAAATCTATTGACTCATATTCTATCAGGAAAAATCATTTCAGAGTAGTGTATGTGCTATAAACTCACTCCATGTGTACACAGAAGAAAATCACATTATCAGACACAGCCTGTAATACAAAAGTATTATCTGAATGATGCTTTGGACAAAGGAATTCCATTTTATACTGATGGGAAGGCAGGGGTGGGAGGTGGGTGGTGGTGGAAAAACAATACTTCTGACCCTTTCAATATGCATAATATCTTTTATTCATTTCTAAGGTAAAAGTGCAAATAATGCAATGGGTTTATATGCTGTAGACATGATCCCCAGCTGCTTGTTCTGAAACTGGTTTATGGTATCATACACTAAGTTTTCTTGCAGTTCACTGTTCTCCAAACATGTGGAAACCCCAAACCTTCAATTTCCAAAGCATTTTTCAATAGGGTTGGATTTAAAGTTCACTTGAGTACTCTCTCTTAGACAGTTACTGCCAATAAAAGGCTAATTTTCAGATGTAAAAGTAGCTTAAAGTCTCATATCTTCAATTTTTTTCCACTCAAATAGCTCAACCAGAAAGCAACTTTGCCAATCTTTATGACACTTAAAACTCATCTACATTTGCAGTTTCTTGGTCATCTGGAAATTCAGGTGAGAACAGCTGCACAAAGGAGGTGGCTGCTGGTTTGTTGAATGATTTTGTGAGTGTGTGGAATGACATTTCAGTATAAGTTTACCCCATTTTTAATCAATTGAGAAAGTGTCTTTTCTTTGTGTATGCAAACATTTAAAGTCTTTTGCACAGAGTAGTATGTTCATCTAAAGTCTCTATTCTCCCACTACAGAAATATCACAGAGCATGATTTTAATTAACTTAATCACCACTGTTCCAAAACTTACCTTTCCTGGTGTAAAGGTCAAGCAGCATTTCACAGATGATGTTTCCTCTAAGTTAAATGAATACAAATAAGGCTTTGAACGAGAACGTTCAATCACTGCCAAACAAAATTCATAATCAAATTACAGGTGCTATTGCATGAAATATCCACTTTACAACAGTTGCAGTATTTCAAAGTGATTTCCAGTATCAACTATCTATCTATATATTTCCATGGTAAGCATTTCTCACAAATTTACAGTGGAATATAGTATCTCCCACTAGGATTCTGAAGGTAATTTTGGGCAGTATTATTCACCAGTATGGAAGTTATTCATTTGGAAGAACACAATATTTCAGACAAAAAAAAAAATCCTAAAACAACATTGTCCTTTACCTTTGAATAAAAATGTTAGGCTAAAATATTTAATTGCATAATCAATTAATACCACAGGGATAAAAATAGTTGGCTTAAACTTGTTTTGTTTAAATTACTTTTAGGCATAATCTACATTTCCAATAAGGCTTGCTTCATTTCTCATGTTGCATGTTCAATTTTAAGGTATTGGCAGAAGCACAGATTTCCAGCAAAGGTAATATTCCTCCAAAATTAGTATCCATCATGGAACATCAGGAGTATTCGTCCAGAATTCACCACTTCAGTACTGAACCTGGCTGGATGTCACAGGATTGGTTTCAAGCACAAACTCTGATCCAGAGATCATGTGCAATGAGTCTGATTCCATGCTGGCTACTTGCCTGTTATAAAGAGCCTTACAGTTCTTTTCCAAGTTAAGATGTCTGACTACAAGCCCCCACCTCCCCTTCTCTTTCAAGTGCACCACATGGTAAGAAAACCTTTCTAATTTTGGGAGATAATTTTTTTTACATCATCCACATATAGTTCAACATAAAAATACAACTAAATTTTATAATACTGTCTTGCAAAAGAGTCTTGATTTCCTGAGTTTGCAGCTTTGCTTATAAGGCCTCTTGTACCTACAAAATTCTCTAGTGAATAATGATGGTGGAACAACCCAGGAGATGCCAGGAGCAACAATGTGCAGGATAAGAATCTGCACTAGTTCTACCAAACAAAAAAATAATTCAATTCCACTACTGCCCCAGTAACTTGCTGAGCTGAGCATTCATGCAGAATAGAGGCCCTGCCATCAACCTGCAGACACCCTGTTCCCTTTGGGAAAATAAAAGCCTGAACCCTTATAATGGTGATGAAATAATCAAAGGGCAAATGTTGTCAAAAAGTGGGTATGAGTCCATGAATAGGAAATTAATACAATTGTTTGGCTTTCTTTCTTTGGATTTTTTAATATTTTATTTCCACTGGTGAAAGGGTATTCAAATTTTTTATTATGCTTTAGCAACCATGGGGGGAAAAATTGGGGGGAAAAAAATCTATAGGCAACCTGGCATTTTCCAAATAGTTATTTCTGTCAAATGATATCTTATAGGCAAACCAAAATGTCTCCTCTTAATTTACATTATGCAACTCTTTTAAAATATTTGCTTTAGGTTTTCTTATATCAGAAAATCTGGCTATCAGAAACAGTCTGACAGATTTTCTCTGTCATTTAATGAAAATTCTGATATAGCAAAAGGAAATACCTGAATTGTCTTCAGTTTTCAATTTAAATTCCTCATAGTCAGAAAAATCAAACTCCACTCTGATACATGATTTTCCTTTGTTCTGCAGCAAAAATGGAATTGATTTTGTAGTGCCAACATTAACACTTGCATATTCAAATGTTTTCTGTAAGTTTAACGAAGAAAAATGGGTCAAAGCACTGTGAAGTCAAGTTTATAATTAAACATAATGTGAAAAAATATAGTTGTTCAAGATTCATAATTTATAACACAGTAACAGTATTGGTTAACCAATAGTCTCACATAAAACTTATCTTTAAAATCTTTTCAGATAACAAAATAGAAGAGTTTAGAATTTAATATCAAGTCTAGTTACACCATCAGAAAAGTTTTCAACATTCAGTAAACAGATCAGTGACTTACTTTTCCCTGTATTGTATGTTTTGCTATAACTACCTTAAGAAATCCTCTCCTTTTTAACATACTTATTCCAGATTGTCAAATTCAAAAAAACAAAAGCTCAGCTATCATTTAGTGTAACTGTTACATGTACATTTGGGTTTTAATATATCTTCCTAATCTCATCTCTGATAATTTTCTTGGGAAGTTAGTTTAGGAAGAAAGGAAAAATACAAAGTAGAAAGGAGCCATTTTGTCATCTAGATAAAGCAAAATTCTTAACCCATCTTACCAATTGCTACAATTTCTTCACACTTACCACATCAATGTCTATTTCAGCGATCTCTGAAAATCCACTAATCCTAAGCAAGAGTTCTGCTGCATTCCTCACTGCTACCTAAGTGAAGGGACAACACTGGGATTGTGGATAAGGTCATTTAAACATATCTCACCAAATCTTTCATAATCAAATGAAAAAAAGTTTAACACAAAAAAACCAACCCAACCCTATCCCACAGATACAAAGCAGAGTCAGTAAAATTGCACTGAAAATATTGAAATAACTGTGCCTTATAATATAATGCATTTTTGCTGCAGAAATATGAAGAGATAAAGTAAATGCCTTCATTTTCTAGAACATATATATATAGATTCCAGTGACATGTGGCTTCAAATCACACATTTGTGGCATAGCACATCTGGGACAGATACAGCTGTTAATTAAAAATACAAAACAAAAATAAAAACAAACAACATAAAAACCACAACCCAAAGTTGTAAGAAAGACCAGTGACCAGTCTTCCCCAATTCTGCAGACAAAAATAATATTGCAGCATGTTGTGCTACTAGAATAAACAGTTTTTTTCAACAGGAGAAATCTGTGTTCAGCAGCTATGAGGATTGAAATATGTATCAAAACACATATTGCTTGTCAAGTGCTGGTACAATGTAGACACTATTGCTCTGGGGAATATTAAATCTGTGGTAAAAATGGAAAAAAAAAAAATGAATACTAGGTTTAACAAGGATAATATACACAGCCCCAGAAAATGATGAATGCAGGATCAGTCAAAAATGGTAGCAAAGTTCAGGCTCTTGATAGCATCTTTTTTCCCCAATCTCACTTACCTCAGGAAGCAGGCATACATAAACCAAAATATGTTACATGTTTATTGCACACCTATTATCACAGCAAATCTATTAGTAGAGCCATCTCTGAGAAAACCACAAAAAGAAGTCAAGAAATTAAAAACATTAGAGTATTCCAATCCTGCCTCACTATAGATTACAAAAAGTGCAAGAATGTCTACATTATCTAGTAAAGAACAATCACACATTACTTCCAACAGGTTGTCAGTGGTATAATATAATCAGTTCAAACTGAGAGGCTGCTTTGATACTTCTGATCAGGGCTGAGACAAAAAAAAAAAAAAAATAAAACAGAATAGGTTACAGCAGTAATGACCTGCTGCAAGAAAACCTTATCATTAAAAAGCATTAGAATACTGGAAATAAAATCCAACATGCATTAATTTACACACATAAACACACAGGATTACACTCAAAAAGATAAAGTTCTTCCAGTCTTGAAATACCTCCACTTTTTTATCAAAATTCATGTACGTCTTTGGAGTGAAAGAGATTTTGAGATCAGCAATGCCTCCCACAGGTACCACTCCTACAGAGGGGGTGATTTTCATTCCAGGCAGTGGGTTGGAGTCAACAACCTTCACAAACACAAACAAGAAACATACTGAAAAATGTGTTTGCATTTATTTGTTTTGATTGTTGTTGCTTTATTTACACCAATATATCTATCATAAAGATTTTATATTCTTACAAGGAGAACTTTAATAGCATATAATGCTAACTTGGACATAGAAGTTTGGGGGAAAATGCAAGTAAACAAAATAAAGTAACAGATTTCTAAACATAACTGTCAGTTTCTACTATGAAATAATTTTGCCACCAATTGGAAACTTGGAGGTCTGAGTTTTGGGTTGTTTTTATTAAGTTATCAAAATTAAGACTATCTATCTATCTAGCAAGTCCTCACAATATCTATAAAACATTTTTTTCATTGACTAATTAATTCATCACTTCTTTTTTGACATTCACAGTAACACAGGACACATAATCCAAATTCTATATAGCTCAGTAATAATAGCAGAAGTAAATACTCAGTTTACCCACAATTAGCAAAGGAATTTGTTCCCTTCTAATGCACTCCTAACATAGCTTTTTAAAGTACAGCTACACAAGTGATAGTGACCAAGACCAACCAGCTATGTCTTGGCTTGGCTAAGAGTAATTCTGGAGGCTAAAAAGGCTGGCTATGTTTGTTTGTGTTACTGGCTATGTTGATTTTATTCTTTCAGGCCCAGCCTCCAAGACTATGATACTATTTGTTATTCAATACTCAGCTGATAAAAGAGAAACCTGGTACAAATCAAAATGAACATGTTTCTCAGTACTGTAATAATGCAGTAACAAAAACTATGAGGATTTTATTAAAAATTATTTTCCTTCACTAATTACAAAAATTATCCTGTGATCAGCAAAACTAATGAGGTTAGGTTTCCTACTAATTTGTATATTATGTCTTTACCCACTCTGGCATCCATGTCATCCCTTCTTCAATTCATTGCACAGCTTCTCTTGCCCCTGGATGTTGGTTTAGCAAAGTCATCCATGTGCTGTGACTGCTCTGGGTCCCTGCATGCACGGACTGGCAGCAGGGGTAGGATGACCAGCCAGTTTGCTCTGTCTCTTAATGTAGGATAACATGCAATAAATGCTTTTCCACAGGGTACCCCAGAATGGGGTTCTACCCTCACAGCTGGCACTCAGGAAACTGCCAGGATCATTTGGGCCATCACAACTTGGCTTGTCTTTTGTCCCATCTACCTATCAGTGCAAATTTGACAGAGGGATGGAATTCCTATTTACATCATCTTTTTTTCTCCAGAAAACATCACAAAAACCTAAATAGGTGCATATTCAATAACTGAAAACACAAAAGTATAACATGATCTGATAATATTAACTCCCTTCTGCTCCCCAACCCAAGGAATTAAGTGTACTAGAAATAATTTTCTCTTACTTGGAAGTATGCATGGTTGTATCCTGTGTTTAGAATACGGGCTGTCTTACAAGTAGTTAAACCAATTGGACTATGAGTGAAGGATATACTTTGAGCCGTAAACTGAACTTTAGCAGTACCAAACTATTAAAAAAAAGGGAGAGAGATAAAACAAGCAAAGCATATAACATATTCCTAAATGCAAATAAATAATTCAGCCTATTTTTTTATTACATAATGAGCTAATATAGTTGTGTAAATAGATAAATTGGAAGTATTGAAATAGGAAAACACAGCTGAAGTGTAAGACAAATTACTCAATATACTGAACTTATCTAGATTCAAATTGAACAGACTCAACCACACAGATATATCTGGACCAATTTCAAGACCAATAAAAATATTTTAATTAAATTAAATTTAACAGCACAAACTCCATTAACTTCAAATGTGTGATCAGGACAAGACATTTCACAGATATTAATAGCACTAGAAATGCAAATATTCTAATTTACACACATCTTGGTTTGCATATGGCAAACTTCCAAGACTTCAAAAGAAGAGGAAGAAAAGAAAAATAGCTACTGGGGAAAAAAAACCAAAAAACAGGCTTATCAAAAGAAATGGAAAAGTTTTCTTCGCTCCCCATAAAAGTTCTAGAACATGTAGGCAGTAGAATAGAATAGGGTGGAAAAATAAAAAATAAAAATCTTTCTTCTTCATATTCTCTGGTATGCAACATTAAAAAAAAACAACTAACTAACCAAAGCTGAATATCGCTGTTTAGAAGACTACCCAGAACAGTGCTTCTCAAATACCATGTTCAAATAATAACACAAAATTAAATTAAGAGTCTCTGTTGTTATCCTGAAACTCTGAAACATTCCTTCCCACATACACCTAGATTTTTATTCCTTTAATAAATAATCTGCATGTAAAAAAATTGTCATATCACCTGTCAACCCTTTTTCAATCAAACTAGGCAAGCCAAGCACAGTAATTAGCCCATAATATATAAGGACCACTAAGCTGCGATACCAAAGGAAGAATATCATCAAAAGTAAGAAAAAGGTAACTGGTCTCTGCCTTGCTTCTCCATCATGTCTTTGGAGCATATTCTTCAGTTAAACTTGTCAAGTAAAAGTCAAATTAAATTAAAATATTTTAATACAAAAACAGATTGTAACAGAAATGTATTTAAAGTATTACTTGCTTAAAGAAATCCACACATTTTTCTTCTCTAAAGCTGCTGCATGAATAGTTACCTTTGCAGAACATTTCAAGTTAACTGAATTTCCTTTGTGCACACGCAAGAGGAATTGTCCTGTTTCTGGAGTGTTGAACCCTGGATGCCAAACAACTTCACACTCCACATCACTATAGGGCTCCACAAACCCTGAATATATGCACATAATTTAGATGTTATAGCACACACATGTACAACTGTCAAATTACATTGTGTAATTAGAAACAACATAGACACATAAAAGTGAAATGACCTTCTATTACTGAATATAAGCCTACATTTCTCAAGTGTTGAACAGTCTGATGAATTACGTAAAATTAGGTCTTGGATTCTCATGAGCACTGCATAATCTCTGTATTAGTATCCTGCAGAAACACACTCAACGTTTACTGGTATTTTTAGCTATTAATTACTCTAATAGTCAACATTAAAAACAAAAAAACAAAAAACAACAGACTATCTTTCTTGCAGAATAGCAACTTGGGAAAAGATCATATACAGTTTTTTGCTTGCAATTGTGTCTGAATTTGTATTATCAGAAATATCTTCTCAAAAATCAGAGCATACCAAATCCAATACAGTTAGCAGTTTGTTCTTTAATAATGGACCTCCAATATACCCCTGCAGAATACTACTTTTCAAAGAGAAGAAGGTAAAAGGAAGTCCGTTTTACACTGCAAAAAGTGTACACATATCTAACAAATACTGATTCATGATGCAAATGCAGACACTAATCTCAGACTGAATTCCATTTATGTTATTTGAACTTCATCAACTTTTCAGCAGCTTCATTCAGTGCTTTTGGAAAGTTTCCTATCCTGATGAGCTGTATGATGCTGCTGCCCCAGTCTTGAAATGTCAGCAATCTGTGCTGAGTGAAATGTTTACACAAGCACTGCTGGCTGGGCATGGAAGTAGGGAGCTGGACTGAGCATGCATTCAGTGCAGGGCTCACACAGAGAATGCTGCTGTGGTGCTAAGCTGTGACCTGATACTGCTTTTGGGACACACTGATATTGACAGAAATCTAAAAATATAGTTTATAGCATCCGCTAAATGTTTGTCATATTTAATACTGCTGCCATATATATACACACACTGTATTTGCATAGCATACCTTTGGTTGGCTTTACAGAAAACGCAGATTTTCTATCCCCAGTTACAGGTCTCCAAGTAAAGCTAGTAGGATGGTTTCTGGGATTGCATACTGTGACAGTTTTTCTAAACTCTGTCCCTGCTAGGCAGCCAGGAACAGGACTCAAAATCAGTTCCCTTGTAGACAGCTCAAGCTCAATAGGCATTGCATGTGCCATTACCAGAACATGTCCAACGTGTCGGTTGTTTATTTTGTAACTGAAAGAGCTGTAACACAAAAATATATATCTCAATATTTTTATGCATTTATTATGTTACAGTCAGTGTACAATTTACATTAAATATAAGCACTAGCAAGAAAATACCTAACAACCGAGTGAACACGGAGTTAAGACTGCTAAGATAAAAGTCTGCAATTATTCCGCATACTACTTGAATCATGTCAGAAGTGACAATCATCCTAAAGGATGATCAGCCTCACACAGTCATTTCAACATTAAAAAACAGAGTTCATACCAGCAGGCTAGAGAACAGGGGTTTTTGTACATTTTCCCATAGTCTGCATCAAAAGACCTGAGCATGGATGCAAGTGATGCAATGCTAGGCTCAAAAGAGAACAATATTTTCCACAAAAGTTTCTCCTAGCAAATGTACCATATAGCAAATTTTTTTCCCTGATGCACCTCTAACTATATAAGGCTTTTTATAGCACAGATTTTTGTTTTTGGTCGAAAAAAAACCCAGAAACAGTACTGTACTAGGAAAATTTTGCAACATAAAACTATACTGATTATTGCAATGTCACTATAGACAACATACACCATTAACAAGTATCATGACTGCACTTTAAAATCAGCCAGGTGATTTTTTAAAAAAAAATTACTGCTGCTGAGAAAATGTGTAAATCAATACAAATATAAAAATACTTACGTTTTAAACATTCCAACAGTGGTTGTCTCAAACACAACTGGAATATGAGTTTTTGTCAGAGGAGGCACCACCTGAGACAATGGAGATGTCTCCTGCAATTCCGCAACTTCAATCTCAATTTGTACCCAAATATGAACTGACAAGTTATTGATGATGTGCAGTTCTCTGGTTGTTGTAGAATACACACAAACATCACCAAAATCTATAGTAGAAGGACCTGAATTATATAAGAAATAAGATCCTCAACACTAAAAGGTAAAAGCTAATATAAGAAAACATAATTACTAAAATATTATGATCAAACGTTTTAATTCTTCAAATTACAAACTTAGCTACAAAAATCCTGTAGTGGAAGAAATTGTCACTAAAATGTGGAAGCAAATATCATTGATGCTCTGCGAGTGTTTTCAGCAGTACAAGTCAAAAGCCAGCAATATTCATTTTTTAATTGTGCTTGTTTTAGTCAACTGGTAAAATAGGAAATCAATGTACTCGCCACTAACAGGACTATTACTAATCATAAATACTTCTTTTTGTTAAGCAGATATTTAATAGGACAAATTACCACCAATTCAGTGAAAGTTTATGTATGCAACCTGTTAGTTTACTCCCTGATGTGTGACCATTTGGTTTAATAATTCATGCCACGCAATGGACACAATTACTTCACTATCTAGTTTACTGCTATCATTAGTTTTTAGGCTGGTCTATAAACTTGAGTGCAAATGGCACCAATCATATATCTTACAAAACTCTCAGTATTTATTGTATTATTATGTTTATCTTGTTCTATCTTTCTCTAAGTATACCAGTTTACACAGCTACACTATTCAAGTTCTGGCTCAACTGAAAATTTTAAAAAGCCCAGCAAGTACTGAAAATTCTCTTTTTTCTGCAAAAAAAATTTTATTGGAGAGAAGTTGACATTAAAATAGACTGTAGCAGTAACAAGTGTTGTTAGTAAGTCACTAAGAAACATTAGAAGGTGTTACTCCCCATCACAGAACATTGCCCTGAAATTATTTTGATGGAGGATCCTAAAGTTTTAGTTTTAGTTTCTGGAGGACATCAATCTTCACTGTCAATTCCCAGAAATATTCCAAGCACTTCCATTAATCTTGCTGATATTAATGCTGGTCCAGGTACTATCCACTAACAAGGCCTAAGGGTATGAGCAACTATCACACTACGCTGTGGTGACTTCTCTGTAAGAACTTGTGATATGAGCAGTCTTCAAAGGAAGCTCTTCTTTTACATCTTCATATCTAATCATATCTCAGTATTTGCTGAGAATTACAAAGCCTTAGTGAAACACTACTGTAGGTCTCAAGCTGCCTACCAAATTAAACTGTTTTCTGGTTAGGGTGAACAACTATAATCATAAATTGTGTTACTATACCATAAGTGCTTTTATAACAACTACATGCATTTAGCAACCAGATTAAGAATCTTACCAATGAATATTTGATGAAGCTGTTTGTGTGTTAAAGTTAGTTTACAATCTTCCTTTTCCTGGGTAGAAGATGGCACAGGACTAAGCCAGCTCCAAACCTGTGATAAGGACAAAACACTTCCTCAGAGCAGGATCAAAATTTTTATGATTTTTTTATATGGTAAACACATTATGCACACATCCTACTCAAGTGTTTCACTTACTCCTTTGTTTGTAGATTTAGAAGCAATTGATGCCAATTTTCGACTACTTAACATGCAATTGTCATCTAAAGGAACCACTTTGGGCTGTGGCTTCTTGAGAAAATCTGAGATTGAGATGTTGGGTGACTGAAGACCTTCAGCTGGTTTAATGCCTATGCTCACAGGATTGTTACGAATATAAAATTGCCTGAAGGGAAGGAAAAAAAAAAAAGAATGTGGAAATCTAAAAGCTTGAGCATTTCATGATCTACACATTAAATTATTTAACATTTTTAAACAAAACAATTAATATTTTAAGCAGGAATATTTCATTACTTTAAAAACCCTCAAGCACAGAAAATACTTCAAAAATACTTCTATGGTTTTGGGTTTTACTGTAAGATAAATCTTGAGGACCAGTCAGATTAAAGGATTGCATCTGCTTCAGTCCACAGAATATATAATAATTTACCTACTGAATCTATCACCTGGGATGAGTTAGACATCCTAGCTGGAAATATAATATAAAAAGAGAATTCAAAACAATCAATGTTACATTTTTGCTTATTAACCAGAACCAAGTATTCTTAAAATTTGACACCTTAATTTAAGTTCACTTTAAGCTTAATTTCAAGTGCCCTGCCTCTATCCCTACATTTCACACATGAAGTGATCTCTATGTGTCTAAATACTTGAAACAAACAGGTTTTGAGTGCATTATAAATTAAAGTCCTAAGACCATAAGCATATTGGCATGAGACAAATTTAGTATATGATCAATGCCATTAAGGTAATTCTGCATATATATTCACATATTTTGTGTATGAGCCTGAAGTATTTATTTACCCTTTAAACCAAGTCTTACCTAAGAGCCTCTTTCTCTAAACGACGCTGTCTTAAACGGGAAATGAAGTCTACATAGTGTTTCTTATTTTCTTCTCTTAACAGTCGTTCAGAGTCAGTATAAGCAAATTCTGGGTCTACATAATTATATCTCTCAGTCTTTGTGAAAATAGTCCTAAATATTTAAAGAGAATTGTAGTTTCATTACACATGTAGAATGATACTAAGTCTTGTTAGAATGAAAATGAATCGATTTTGATACATATATACTTCATTCCAAACATTCATTTTATCACAGATGATTATTAGTATTCGACCTTGTAAAGGCAATCATAAAAATGAAATATTTCAAGTGTAATAGCTACATTTGTAGTTTCACATAAGAAAACTCAATAAATTCATGTGCAAGAATGCAATGAATTTTAAAGTACTTTCAGCCTGGAAAAAACCCAGTGAACTATCATATGAGTAACCAATCTTGATCTACTATATGATATACATAAATGTATGGGTTTAAATATTAGATTCACATAATTTTTACCTGTACTTTTTGTTCCATTCACTAGGCCTAAGGCTGGCTGCACGATCATTAGGAAAAGCTGTAAGTGCATTATCCTTACAATTCCTGTTTTTCTGGTGAGTATGAATTTGTGTTTGGGTTGATTTAAGGATTGCCACAGGTGCTGTATCACTGAGCTGTCCTGTGCCACGAACTACAAACTGTCCAGTTGCATTGGAAATCAAGGGTGTTAGACCTTAAAATTCAAATAAAACACAAATTTAAACTAATATTTTCTAAACGAAATTCAAAGTTTTAGAAAATATATCTAATTTACAATGGTCTACTCAGCAGCACAACAGTCAGTCAGCCATCCCATAGTGTTTTTCCTCAGCTAAGAAGGAAGAAGCCATTCACATCATGCCAAGAGCCAATTGCTTCCCTTGGCCTGGATCACACAAACAAACATCAGACTCAAACCAGCTGTGTCCAGCTGTGATTCTGTCTTGCACAGACACATCCCTAGACACTCAGGGCTGCCTGTCACAAGACCAATCACAGTGTCCTAAAGCTTGTCTTAAGGGCAGCAAATAGAGGCTTAAAGTTTTACAAAACCTCCCAAGCTACAACTAAAAAGACAGCTCAGATTTCTTTCACTCTAGTTTTAGAAAAGCACATATACATGAACATTAAAGAGAAAACTATGGCAGAAACAAGGTCAAACTTCAACTTTCTTCCCTTGCCTGCAAAAAAAAAAAAATTATCATTAAACATATTTTTTACCCAGCTTAGCCTTACTTTAATCCACCAACAACAAATCAAAAACTACTTTTTCATCTTCTATGTCATAGGAGTGATTACAACTTTCACTGGCCAGAAAAGCAGAGTTTTCAAGATGCTTCATTCCAGTCTCTCCCCTGCCTTCACCTGAATACAGAGATACTAGTACACATACTCATGTATTGGGAGAAGACAACAGGAAGATATAGAACCATCTAGAAAAGGATCAGGAAAGAAAAATCATTTTTCCTCCACACTTCAATGAAGCTTAAAAGCAAAACACAGATATCCCTCATAACATTTTTATAAACCTGCAAATGGGACCAGAACAGGAACATTAGAGCAAATGGTAGACAAGAGCATGTAGAAAGACTGAAAAACTTGAATACTATGTTAAATCTTTGATCCAAAAAACCCACTACTTCTAATTGGGTTTCTGAAGCAGGAAAACTGAAGGAGCTCTAGATTTCAAATATAAAACAAAGAAATTGCCCAACTTCAGTTTCTCATCAAGCCTTGATAGTCATGGATTGGAAATACCCTCCTGAAAGCAGCAGGAATGCCCACTGGCTTATCAACCATACACGTACTTGTAGGAAGAACGGCATTTTATCATAACTTTCCAGTAACTTCCACTTTTTAATACCCCAAAACGGGTATTGCCCTCCTGTTTCTCATCAGGGAGTACATCCTCAAAGCTGGCAGCAGCTTAAGAGAACTCAAGTTCTCCTCCTGACCCACACACAGCCACCACATGCACCAGTGCACAGGTCAGGCAATTGCACTGGTGCTGCAGAGGCTGCAGCACATTTGATGTTAGAAAAAAATCATGTTTGCCATGACAGGTTTATAATCCAGTGACATCTTAGTCAAATCTCCTGCAAAGTGGCTATTCATGGAAAACATTTGGAACACGAAGAACAAATTATGGGCTAATTATTGCATATCCTGGAAGACTCTTGATGCTGGCACAGGCTTCACAGGATTGGAAGAGTCAGGACTGGTAGCAGGCTGTATGAACTGGCAAATTCACCTGGCAGTATTAACTTTGGATCAATAAAGAACATCCTGTTATCTTTCCTAGTTCTTCCTGTCCTTTACATATCTCTCAACTTACTCCTGAAATATCTTAGCAATGTGCAGCAGCATCACTTGCAGAAACTGAACCTTATAAAAGTCAGATAATCATATGATGAAAATCTATGCTTTAATAGCTCAATTTTTGATACAATTATGGGAAGGTGTACCATCACTTTAGCCTTTGTTTTGCAGTCTTATGGGACATGTCATATAACTTAGCATTCCCTCCAGTCCCAAAGAGATATTACTTTACACAAGCAAATTAAAAATAGCAGAAAAATCTCCTTTAAAATGCTAAAAATGTGCTTTCAAAACATTTTATCACTTGTTACTTATTGTTTAGCATCTTACCAGGATTAACTGTAAATACAATGCTTTTTCGTTTGGATTTGCACACACCACGTAAGGTCAAACATATTTGATGAAAGGATTTTGTGCATGTCTTCAAAACATCTACATTACTTTTATCTACTCCTGTACCAATGATATCAATAATTTGCTTCATCTCAAATGTTCCTATTTGATGTGGAGAAAATGAAATCATCACTTCCTGGAAAAGAAAACTCATTATGAGACATACAAGACAATATATAGTCAAGTTTTGTGAAATTCTCTATATGATTGAGTCCCTGAGTCATTTCTCTCCACATTACCTCTAAAAAAACCTGGGCTTGTAGAATATGCCAAGAGGCACATAAAAATTAGCAATATAAGGTAACATAAAAATGTGACACATTAGAACACAAAAAAATCTCATTTGTTCAATTCTGAGAGAAATCTTGTGCCCTGACTTACTGGTTTGTAAGTATATTTGACTTATTACTTGGAAAACTTCTTCCACTAAAAAAATTTTATCTTACTTGAATATTTGTGATTTACTGAAACAAATTTTAAAGTATCCTTCAAAAATGTTTGAGCATAAATCACTATTCTCAAATCTGTAAAATAAAAAAAAAAAATATATATATACAAATAGGAAAAACCCTTGTAAAGTTGCCTTAGTACTCTGGTATTTTTTCCTAATTTAAAATATATTTGTTGCTACCTGGAGTAGGGAAAGAACATTAAGAGTTAATGTTAATTAAAAGTTTGGCTGATATTAAAAGCCACTGCTACTGAAATGAAATTCCTCTGGTTTACTTTCAAGAAATTCCACTGCTAACCACTATATAATAAACTGCACAGTTACATAAGCTAAGACAAAGAGAGGGACTTACTTTTTCAGATTTTTTTTTAAGTTTTCCTCTTCCAGGGGAAACACTGAAGTGAGCAGTCTTGCGGAAGCGGAACATTACTGGAAGGAACTTGGATTCATTTTTCATTGTGCACACAACTTGTACTTTTTCACCCAAAAAACAGTCCTTAAAATTAATTACTGTTCCTGGCTTAAAAGTTAATAACACAGGAAACCCAGAACCCATCAACGCTAAGTCCACCTGACGAGAATTATTTCCTGGATTAGACAAACACAAAAACAAGCAAACAAACAAAATCCCTCTCACAACTATTAACAGAAAAGTCATGCTGTAGTTGTACAGTCACATAACAAGACAATGCAAAAACCAGTATGTTTTATAATACAGTTTTTTATAAACCTAACATAGAGATCTTTACTTCTAAAAGCTGCTGGATAACACATTCCCTCAGTAAGGAAGTTGAGGATGACCAAATATGCACTTGAAAATGCACAAAGCATATTCAAAAAGTGTTAGTGACTTGCAAATGGCTGGGGGTATTTTATTTCCTTCAAATACTTGCATTTATAATCATTATAATCTATAATTAAGTGATAGGTGTTCATTCATGACACACATAAATCCCTCCTTTCTACTCACTCACTGTTAAAAAGCTTTTAGTACTGAAGCATTCAAGATGCAAGTAAATTTATTTGTGTTGATATAAACAAACAAACAAAATAGTAATTTACCTTAAAACTATTAAGACAAGCAAGATTTTTTTTAAAAATTTAAAAATATCAAGATATACAATTTTATCATCCATATATACATTTCTGATGGCGAGTATACATCTCTAACATACTTTTGGTTGCAGTGGCATCACCACTGAGGTTCTGCAGACAGTCACCTCTCTTCCCAACAGTTTCAAAACTCAGAAACAGGACATAATCTTGAATCAGTGATGTGTTATTCACTTCAAAGTCCCTTTCAAATTTTCTGTAAGAGTCACAATCTTGAATTAAAAGACGGAAAAAAATAAACCTCAAAACCCAACCCACAAAAAATCAAGGCATAGTTTTGAATATCCAGTCTGGCACCTTTATTGTCAGTAACAGCTTATACAAGTTTTTGTATTTCCTTTCAGAAAATGCAAATAGTAACAAATTTAAGCTCAATATCTGTGTGCTTATTATCCTGGAAATTTGATATCTTTTCCAGCCTACAACAGTTTTCTAAACGTCACATGTATAAAAACTACCTATATTGAGTTTAAATAAAGGAAAATGGCAAGCGCACATTTGCTTTTTCTTTTTCTTATCCAAGAAGAAATGCTTCTTTATGTTTAGTTTTTGCTTTTGTTTAGGGTTGTTTTTTCTTTAATGAGATGACAGCTCTCTGAACTGTTTCACTCTCTTGGTGGTTAACATGTGGGAAAATCTAACAAAATTCTTTTTCTCACAAAACTGTCTTAACCAATTCTCAGTCCAAATACACCAGTAGGATATTGTAAAACATAAAATCATAGAAACACTTCAGGCTTTGCTTTCTTATTTGCAGAATCACACAAAAAAAAATTCTTTTAACACACATAAATACATAAGAAGTTAGAAATAATTTGCAGATGTATTAACTCAAAATTATTCTAACACAGCTCTCTCAAGCCAACTTGAATGTGTGTGTATGCACTTAATTGGTGCCACTCACTCACTCTGGACTAAAGCACAGTGTAATCAAAGTTTTCTCATAAGGCAGCAAAGTTCCTTGATCGGGAACGCACAACACCAAGCTGCAAACATCTACATCTTTATTTTTCAGGCTTAAGTCATGTAAAACAGCATCTGTACTCCCCTGAAGATCTGTCCCCTAAAAAAAAAAAATAAAATAAAATAAAAATATGGAACAGTTCAGCCTGTTCTGCTTTCTCTTTTGTGGTTTTTTTTTTTTCCTACACATGCATTTTCTTGTACAACAAATAGAAAGACATAACAGAGGAAATAGCAGTCACATAGTTACACAACACTTAGCTAACTAATCAGTTTTTAAATCAATTTCATGTCAATGTCTTTATTTATTTTTTAAACATGATTCTCAGATTACTTCACTATCTGGGAAAAACAAGTGAAACCACAGATTAGTAATATCTTAGAACTCAAATTGTATTTTGATAATTCCTAGTAAATAATAACTGAAAACCTCAATTCTAGGGTTGAATTGAAATACAAAACCTGTTGGTTGGACAGGTTTCAGAAAGCTATTGATCAGGAAGTAGTATGACACAGCAAACAATACCAGAAGATGAATATTGAGAAACAAAAAACACAAAAGTAGAAACAAAAACAAGTTTTCAACTAAAATAAAACCAGAGCAGTTTCTTACCATCTCTCCTCCAATGGCATTTTCTTCCAGTACTGCTACCCAATCCATAGACTCAGGGCTTTCATTATATAAATGTATCTGTTCTGTCTTTGAAGTTCCAAAGTAAAGAGGTCCAAAGTTAACACATTTCAGTACTTTTCCACAAGACACTCCAAGAACTTTAAGAACTTGTTCAACCACAACACCTTTGATCCGTACTTCGGCGCAGCCATGATTTTCCAGCTCCACTCTGCCAGTAAGAGCAGCAAGCAGCAACAGGTAATGAAGAGAAGTTAGAAATAATAATTTTGGTTAGTTTGCTTTGTATTGGAATCTGTGCAAAGAAAAATATAATTACCCAATCCAAGTATTCAAATTACTGGCTTTCCATATATAAACTAAGTGGGAGAATAGGGCAAGTGAGCATGTCCTTGGCAATGCCCTAATAGGAATATCACCAATCAGGAAAAATCACACATTACATGGTTGAGTTCTGGGTTTGGTTTGGTTTGTTTTCTGACTTTTTTTAAATGTTTAAAACTATAGGAGTGACATCTGCAAAGAATCAGGAGGTGTCCACAGACAATAAATATACACTGCTCTTATCCTTTAGGGTCCTTGCATCCAAATACCAATTTTAGCATATAATACCTAATTTTCTTGTAGGGAACCGGAGCTAGAACTTCATCTGAATAAGCATATAAGCTGTTCCTGGCTGGAAGCTTGATCCTGACAATTCCAGAAATCACTAAAACAGGACACCCAACAAATCAACCACACCCTATTCCCACACTGCCCAGAGAGACTCCCCACCACTGGAAGTGTTCAAGGACAGACTGGATGGGGCTCTGAATAACTGGGTGGAAAGTCCCTGCCCATGGCAGAGGGGCTGGAAATACAGCATTTTAAAGTGCCTTCCAAGACAAACCATGCTAGGATTCTAGGATTCTTTAAGGTATGCATTTAAAAGCCATCTACTCCAGTGCTGCAAATACGTTCCCTCCAGTGAAAATAACATACACCAAAGAAAACCAGAATGTTTATGAGATTCCTGAAATACACAGAGATAAAAGAAAACATGCATTTACAGAAGCTAAGAAAATTATAGAACATGGGATGTGCAGAAAGGTGAAAGATACAAAAGCTCCTGGTGAGTTTTATTCTGAGAAATGTGCAAACATCCCAAACCATTACAAATTATGAAAAAAATTTATTAACACAGCCAGGTATACAATTTATGCATCACTTTTCTGTGGAGATAATATAACAATCAAATTAATTTAATAAAACTAAAGATTAAAGACAGCAACTGACACTTAGGAATTTAACTTCTTTTAGCTAAACATTCATAATAAAGACTAGAATTAGTAACAGACAATAATGGAATTTATAGAGCCATACTTCTTCAGTCATACACTCACTTCATCACTTCATTGATGACTCCAGGTACATCTGTGCAGATATCCACTCCAATTTTCCTTACAGATTTTGGCTTTACTACTCCTCTGACAGGTTTTATGTTAAGCAGGACAACCCCATCATATGATATTCTAAATATACCTAAAAAACCCAGAACGATAAACAGAATGCTATACAATATAAAGCTGTAGTTATATGCTTCTATTACAAACTTGAAATTACACAACACATAATGCAGATGTTCACAAGCAGTATATCTTCCTATGAAAACAGGAAACATAGTTAACTTTTCACAAAGCTATTTCTAAGCAAGAGTAGGTCATTATTTCCAAGCTTTCTTTAATTATTACACCCACGTGTACAATTCCATTTTGCAAGCTGTGATTGTAACAGGAAAGGTACTCACATTCCAAACACAAGTGACTATATCATGAAGTAACTGTAAATAACACCTGCACATTATACAAAGCTCTTAGAAGCTACAGTAGCCAGAAAGTTAAGTGCACACTGCAGGGTAACAACAGATTCTATGATGTGGTCTGTACCCAACACAAGTTACTGCAGAAGCAAACAGTACATATTTCTAGGTTATAAAAATATTCTTTAAAATGTGAAAAAACACAGCATTTAACAAACAACATTAATTATATCTAACGGATAATAAGAGAAATTGTTTCAAGCATACAAAAAATGCACTTTTTGGTTTCATATAAAAGATAATCTCTGATATGAGGTCAGAAGCAGGAACAAAGGACTCCTTTAGTGCATGGAATGACAGATGAAATGCAATCCTTGAGTCTTGGGCCAGCACAGAGCACCTCCTGCTCACAGAGTTTTCATGCTGCCTGTTACTGGGACCTGCTGTGTTATGATTTACAGAACCTACAGAACAACAAATTCAGCTGTTCTTCCCTTGTCTGTCCCCAAGACATCCTTTACTAACCATCACCTTCTAACTTTCATCCAATCCTGCAAAACTCCATCATGCAGCCTGCATGTATCATGCATAGAGTTTATAACTAGAAACAGTTCCCTACACAATATGAAAGAAAATAATTATCATACAACTTACTTGTAGATGCATATATACTGTAGGTTACCTTGTTTACCCAATCATAATTGGTCAAAGTAGTAAGTTAACATATATGAAAAAGACCTGATTTTATAAACTACATACTACATCTTTAAGATGAACTGACTAGGAAAAACACCCACAATAATTTCTCCTTTTGCTTCATGGAAAAAAAAATTTAAAAGGTCTGCTTCATCTAGACAGAAATTTGATTTTTTTTTTTTGTTTTTTTGGGTTTTTTTTTTTGGTTTTGGTTTGTTTTTGGTTTTTTTTGGGGGGGGGGTTTTGGTTTTTTTTGGTTTTTGTTTTTTTTAATTGCAAATGTGTTTCTGTAATAATGTATTTTCCCTTGGTACAATATTTCATATGAAAATCTAGGAGACAAAACTTCCTACAGCTTTGGTCTAATACAAAAAAAAGCCTTTAATGTAACAAGCAGCTGTACAAATGAGGGACAAAAATAATTAACTGATTTAAATTTGTTGTTTAAAACTCAGCATAGTTGCCACCCTGCCTGTGGAGAAAGGTGTCTGCAATTTTGTGCAGGGCAGAAGGCAGTCAGGTTATTTGGATCATATAAACATTCTTATGCTCCTTTGTGAATGTTTCTTACTCTCCTTGGAATAGCTGCTCATAGAAATTTAAGGATGTGCCTGTTGTAAAAGCTGTAGGATTTCAAAAGCTATGGCAGCAAGATAAAAGGCCTCTCATTATCTTCTAGCAACAAATACAATTCATCTCCCATCACAGAGGACTTTAGCTCAGAAAGTTCAGGGATCCTGTAGTTGTTTATTCAAGAGACAGGTCTGGGGATCACAGAAGTACAAAGCAAGAGCAGTCATGATTTGCTACTGTCTATGCTGGGCACACAAAGGCAATGAGCAGCTATTATTTTTACATTTTCCAAATGGGACTCAAAAGTAGAGAACTCATAAAATTTTCAGAGTTCTAAAGTATTTTTTCTTTCCTAAGTGGAAATATAGTACTGGCTACATAAACAGTGGGCCATGTACAACACCTGCAGCTACAATACTCATCAACTGCATAACCCAAAATTCAGTTAATTGTTACTTGGTCACTGAAGCGTTAACTTGCATAAAATAACTTTTTCCAAAAAAATAAAATTATTAAGTGGTTTTATGATTTAATGCATACTAAATATTTACCTGAAGCTGTTCCATGGTTAGAAATACTAAACTCTTTAGTAACTAGTTTATTGTTTGCAAGCATTTCACCAAAATTAACCTCTGACTCTACTTCCAGATCACAGGATGGAATTAATCTGCAGAGAAAATACAAAATAATATTTCCCAAAACTTGAAAATACCTTTGCATTTTAAAACCAATTTGATTAAGCACTCCAGTGGAGAGGAGCTCTTTTGTCAACTCACTTCAGCACTACAGCACACACAGGCAAGATTCAAAAGAGAAGTACTTATCTATCAGCCTGCTTAATAACTCACTAGTCTAACTTTAAAACAATATAGCTATAAATGATTAGTCAAAATTGAATGCACACATTTCTATTTCATTTTAAATACTTCATTAGAGTACTTTTAGCAAAACTATCCCGAGTTAGTTGCATCACAAAATAAGACCAAATAATTCACCATAATTCATTATGAGTTGCCTGAACTAAAAGCAGAGAAGAATTATTGCCAGTTTATGGTTTTGTGTTTGATACATACTTTATGTGACTTAAACAAAACTTATTACAACAGACAGAAGTGGGTAATGACACAAGCCATGACCTACTTCTATTATTTAAGAACCTCAGCCAGTGAGATGGCATCACTATGCTGGGTACTTTTTTAGCCATAATGAAAAGATCATGCCTCAGCAAACTTTAAAAAAAATTTAAATACTTCAATTTTTAATACAATGACACCTCTGGTCTCGCATAAAATTGTGTTTCAAATCAACTGGGATTTCACATCAACACAGCAGTCTATTTCCCCTTAGCCACAAACAGGAACACACAGGAACAATTCCATTTCCTGACCTGTGTCACATGCAGTACAGAAGAAATAATGGAGAAGAAAAATAAATATCCTTGGTCAAGTGAGGCAGATCCTGCCCAAATACTCTATTGCACAAAGGGGAGGGAAGGGGAAAGGAAGGGACAGAGGCAAAAAACCAAATCAAGGAATGCCAGAAATTTGATGTCAGGAATTTTACTGCACTGGTTTTAATTCTCTTTGATAATTTATTGTAATGTGAAAAAAGAACATAGTCAATTCTTTAATGAGATGCTAGACCAGCAGGATGTGGCAAAAAAAAAAAAAAAAAAAAAAAAAAAAGAGCCATCTATTAGGTGAATTAGAAGTTAGAGTACACTTAAAACAATTGTAAAAAATTTACTTTGCAAATATCCAGACATTCTTACAAGAAGCTGTAATGGAAAAATGAAACTAAAGTATTTCTCCTCTGAAAATCCGAATATCTCCCTTCTCAAGTGGACAGAAATAAGCATAAATTCTAAATGCAATCAGATTTTCAAATAGATACATACCTGCAAAAAGGAAGTAGTCAAATTGAAAGGCTTGGGGTTAGTGTTTTAATACATTGTGAGGTTTATTTGTTTGCTTTGGTTTGCTGATTGGGGTTTTTTCATGAAGCTGGAATGTACTGCTTTTGCATGGCACAAAATACATTTTGGAAAACAGTAATAAAAAGAAATTATAAAGTATATTTGTTTTTCCAAACACACTAAAGAAAACATTAAAGCCTGCCAACATTTCCCCTGCAAAAGACACTTAAATATAAAGATGTGAAATACTTAATCTACTGCAAGTCCTTTCCAAAAGGGAGTCACTAGTAGCATTAACAGTCTAAGTGGCTTTACCATCACAATACTATCCTAATAAAAATTTTCAAAAATCCTTGTACAGTTGCTCTAAAACACACACTGTATTTTTAGAAATAGGCAACATATGTTTCACTATAATCCAGATCTATTATGAACTGTTATGAACAATTACTATTATGTAACAAACTGTTATGAACAACTACTGAAAAATATTCTATATCAGTGATTCAGATCATGAAGGGAAGACATTAGGAGCAGTTGTAGGCTTGTCTAATAACACAGAATTCAAAATTATCAATATTATCACAACCAAGTTAGAATAAGGCAAAACTAAAAATCCAGATTCTCTATGATTTTAGAGAGATATCACTCCAATAAATTTCTTACCCATGTGCTGTTCTGAAAAGAACAGAATCTTATGTTGTGATAAAACTTACTGTTTGTTTTCCATGCAATTGACAGACTAATTACAAAGCCATAACTGACACTCAGAAGCAAACTTTCCACAAGATTAAACTGCAAATATTAACAGCAGGACATGAACTTTTGAATATCATACCCAAGCAGGGGGATATGAACTATGTCATCATCTACTAAAAGAGTTAGTTTATCCCGAAGATCTTCTGTAGACTTGGGAGTATATTCCACAACAGCTTTAAACTGAAGTCCAGATGCAATGGGTTTTTCTGGATTTTCCACAATCAATTTAAACTGCAATTTAAACAACAACAAAAAAAAAAAAAAAAAAAAGTGTTTTTAATTGTTTAGCATTTCTAGATTAAGAAGGATATACATATAGTTTATTTTCAGAAGAATACAAAGATTGGTTTAAAACTTACCGTGAACTTATATACAGGATTTTATAATTTTACCTCCGTATTTATTAAAGTTCAGACTTTTTACAGGAAAAGAGAAAGACAGAATGAATTAGTAAAATTTTCTAGTCTTTCTAAGAGAGCTCCAGCTTTTACTACTGAAGCAAAAAAACCTTTCGAAGCAATACAAAATTAAATCAGCTATTACTCAGTGAAGAATATTTTTAGTGCCTGAAAAAATAACAAGGATTAAGTTTCAGTAGCTACAAAAAGGGACAGGTAAGAGTTTCCTGACTGACATCAACAGAAAGTCTCACTATTCGTTGAAAATCTGCTTGAAAGACCCAAAGCACCTCCAGTCTTGGGAGTCAAATGAAGAGAAATAAACCCAGAAGGATGGAAAGCACTCGTTCCTCTCACAAAAATAAATATGCTGGACTTTTTGTCAGTAACCACCCGTTTAAATGAAACATCTCCCTCACCTTTCCTTGAACAGAAGATACAAGTAACCCACTAGCACTTAAAGGGAAGCCCAGCATTTCCCACATACACTAGGGAAACCTCAAAGTAAAATCTAGAGCTCCTCTGGTGGTTCAGTCTCTAAAATTCTTATTATCCACTGCACAGTGGGCTTCCACTCTTTATGTCCAGTTTAAATAACTTTTATTTCTGAAAGACAGTCTTCCCAGTATTCTCTAGGTTTTCTATTCTAGTTTCTGTTTTAAATAAGCAAACATCATTTACTACTTGCTGTTTCTGTTGCCCAAGGATTTCCTTCTATTCCTTTAGAATCCTCCTAGCAATATAAATACTCAGCTAAAGGAAATTTATGTCAGGCACATCATGATTATGGGCTTGATACTGAAAGAGTAACCATGTTTTAATTCTGAGGTGTGAATGATCTCTAAAAAGAATAAAACATACAAGCATATTCATTTTATACAAGGCAAAATTAATATTTTGTACTAGGAGCATTCAATGAAAATTGTGGAAAACTACTTGTGAGCTTTATTCCTTAGAAGGCATTTCTTGGCCATGCACTATGACAGTTGAAGGAAGGTTATTTTTCAGTGCTTGAACTGTGAGCATCTAATGTACCAGAATGTATTTCAGAGGAGTCATACACTTCAGAGCTTTGTCATCACAGACAGCAACGAGGTCTGGGAATGACAAGGGGCAACACAACAGACCTTTCTGGAACTAGGGGTGTGAAGTGGAATCTTGTCCCCCAGTTGTCATTTTCTCCTCTCATGTACAGTGCCATTACAATACACAGCAAAAGGCAGGAGTTCATCACAGAGGGAAACACCACAAATCTATGATTTAGTAACCTTTACTCTTTTCTAAAATTGACTCTGCCTTTCCACTTCTGGAGCACATGAAAAATTGGGAAGGCTGCTGAAAAGTAACAAAACAGAGTAAGCACAGCCCTACCAAATCAAGCACTCTTGACAGTTTCCAGTTCATATCAAAAGTCTTCAGCTACATTTCAGTAAGAATCAAGCTGCCACTCTTGCCCTCAAAAAGAAAGGGTCACTACTCAGATAGTGGAATTACTCAAGGTACTTCAATTGTCTGAAAACCAGATTGATGACTACCCTGAATTATTCATAGTTCAAGATGCTATGAACAAAAAGCAACATCAGCTTCTGTTCAATCCCTGATGCCAGTTCAACTCAACCTTTTGAGCTGGATTTTGACGTAATTTACAAACAATTAACCACTAACCACAGCAGACTTTTGCTGGGTTACAATGGCTCAACTGGTTAGAATTGCAGAGATGCATTTGCCTTTAAATAGCCAGGCAATGCAATGACATTTCCAGAACTTATCAGATGTTATAAATACCAATCATACTATCTTGAGAAAAGATTGCAAACGTCCTCTTTTCTGAGAAAGCCTAAACCTCCCCTTTTCTGAGAAAGCTCTCAGCAAGCAAGCATCACAAGGGAACTATTCCACTCAGAAAACTTGAAAGCATACAATTTAGAAGCGAGGTAAGAGAGCTGCCACTTCCCAGATTTGGTGTTCACACCACAGCGAAGTGACTCATTTTTACAGAACGTTCCGTGAAGTTACGAGCAACTCGTGGGCTTCTTGCGGGATGAATTCTGGAGCACAAAGCCGGCCAAGGCAAAGCATGATTTGTTGCCAACAAGGGATTTGATCACAGAACCACTAAGGTTGAAAAGACCTCCAGCATCATCAAGTCCAACTGTTAATGGCTGATGTAGTATGGAAAGCCTGTTCGTTTCTACTGAAACTACGGATTTAAGAAAGAAGGAAGCTCTCTCTGAACTGCTCACAGCTTCGGGAGAATAAAGAACCGGGAAGCTCAGAGTTCTCTTCGTTCTGCCGCTGTTCCCGCGGGCTGGAGGCGCTGTCCCAGGCAAGCCCAGCGCGGCCGCTGCTCGCAGAGAGGCGGCCACGGGCACCCCCCGCCGCCTCCCTGACGGCCGGCCCTCACCTGGGGCTCGCGCGGCGGCAGCAGCCGCAGGCGGCAGGCGCCCGCCCGCAGGTTCTGCACGGTGAGCGCGGTGCGGTAGCAGCTCCCCGGCACCGCATCGCTGAAGCGCAGCTCGGCCGGGGCGATGCGCACCCCGCACACGTCCCGCCATCGCTCCGCCATGACCGCCCGGCCGCCGGCGGCCGCTTAGCAACGGACGCGCGGCGCTGATTGGCGGAAAGGCCGCGGCGAGGCCAAAACCCACCAATCGGAACAGGAGAAGTGGGCGGGCTCGGGTGAACTCGGCTGGGCTCGGCTCGGCCCGGCTGAGCTCGGGTGAACTCGGCTGGGTTCGGCTAAGCCCGGCCCGGCTCAGGTGAACTCGGCTGAGCTCGGCTCGGTCCGGCTGGGTTCGGGTGAACCCGGCTGGGTTCGGCTCGGTCCGGCTGGGTTCGGGTGAACTCGGTGAGGTTCTGCTCAGCCAGGCCCGGCTCTCATGGACAGGCGGTGTTTAAATGTCTCCACCAGAAAAATTGACCTCCCTGGGCAGCCTGTTTCAGTGGTCTGGCACCTTCAACATAAAGTTCTTCCTCATGTTGAGGTGGAACTTCTTTTGTTTTAGTTATGGCCATTGCTCCTCATTCTGTCTCCAACAGCAGCCTGGGAGAGTGACGGGTCATGAGTGCCCTGGGTTTCCTAAGGTAAAGATGGATTGCACTGAAATAAAAACAGCCTGATTGCTCTTCTGGGCCTCCATGTCAATCACAGACATGGTCTACACAGAACTAGAGCAGGCACCAACACTGAAGTAAAAATGACCTGATTGCTCTTCTGGGCCTCCATGTCAATCACAGACATGGCCCACACAGAACTAGAGCAGGCACCAACACTGAAGTAAAAATGACCTAATTGCTCTTCTGGGCATCCATGTCAATCACAGACATGGCCCACACAGAACTAGAGCAGGCACCAACACTGCTGAGTGCTGGTGGGAGCTCAGTGCCAGTGACCACACTAATAATTCATGGCACACATTTACTGAGTGCTGGAAGATGTGCTCCTACTCTGATCCTTCCTGTGCTCTAATTTAAGTGGTACAATGAGGTTGACAAGATTCCTACACTTAGCCTACACTTAGACTTGGAGTGCTACAGGCCACTCCCAAAATTTGCCCTAAACCAGGACAGCCACCTTGTTCTTGCCTTCAAAGTAGGAGAATAAAAGAGTGAGAGCAGCATGCGCAGCAGGTACGCAGAACTTCAGACATCAGTTCTGATTAGCTCAAAATTTTTTGCCTTGGATTACTTCATCTCTTGAAAGTGCATAAGGACTGAAATTATTTATGTCTTAAAAGTCAGATATGAGGAGCTGAAAACACGGATTGCACAGACCAGTACTAGAAAGTTAAAAATAAAAAAAATAAAAAAAAAAAAAAAAAGAAGAACTTATTTTTAATAGGTCAAGAGACCTAGAGGGAAAAAGGAGAGTGAAAAGCCTTTGTTTCTGTTTCTGGGGAAGGATGCTAACAGGTCATTTGGTCCCTCTTAAAGATACAAATAATTGCTACCCATTTGTAGGTCACTAAAGAATGTGCTGGATCATGGCATTGCAAGCACTAAGATAAAAGCATCTGGAGGGAATTCTTTGGAAAGACTAATTGAATCTATTTTATGGTAACGAGGTTGTATTTAATGGAAACACACGCCAAAAAAAAAGAAATAAAAGTTAAAAGAGAAGGTTACCTTATCAAAGAATTAAATTCTCTCTTCTTTTTTTAATATAGAGTGGAGAACACTCCTACATAGTTTCTCTGGTCCTTTGATGCTAATTCTTTCATGGCAGAATTGATTTTTAAAGATTTCTGTCTCTGCTGCTTACTCCAGTCATCACTGACAAACTTAACCATTCCACAAGAGAATTAGTATCAAAGAACACTGATCTTTTTTCCCTTGATTTGACATAGCTATGTCCATACAAAATTTCTATCAATTTAACTAAATCTTTAAAAAACAAATTTAAACTGAGATTTAGCTTCTGTATAGAGGAGTCAGGTTCAGCATTAAAAGAATCCTGAACTCTCTGAAATTGTTTGGCTAGGCTCTCTTCCTCTTCTGCAGACTATTATATCCAAATGCTTATTATTGCCATCACTATGAAAGCTCATTATGAAGCAACATTAGATAATGGACTCTTCTCCTTCCTTTTATCAGCTTAGTCTGAAATAGTAAGAGGTTTTTTTCTTGGTCAGCTAATAATCATCCCCAAAGTGAAGACTATTGTAAAGGAGCAGGTGTACTTTGTTGAATCCTTTGATGATAAAGGATGACAGAATCCTTTATACCTAATACTAGGGTATAGATTATGTATTTTCATTCCCTTTATCATCTGATCACATTAAAAGTGATTTTAGTTCCACAGAAATTTTATGTAATCAGAAATTTTACAGTACAGAAATTGTGCAGGAATCTGTACAATTCACATTGCACTCACCTTAGCAGTATCAGATGATGAATAAAAAAGCTTCACAGCAATCTTCTCACTATTATATTATAGTCATCAGGGAGAAGAGTACAGTTTCATATAAATCCCCATTCTTAAATATGTGTATTAGTAAACATCAAGATCTGATACACTGGTCCTATCTGTCCATATTCTAAGCACAGGTCAAAGATGCCTGGAGAGTATCTGAGTCTTCTCTTAGACCAGAAATAGTTCCCACTTATCCAGGAATCTCTAAACGTACAGAGAAATCCCTTCAGAAAGTATTCCAAGAGACAAACATGGGGCAGTTAAACTGATCATGAGGGTGGTTTCCTTGACAGTAATTCAGCAACAAGAAATGACAATGATATGTGAAATAATTAAAGTAATTTGAAGAAACTGCCACTCATACTGCCCTTCCTTGCTGGAATCTGAATCCAAAGGAACTGTGATTTGAGCTGTGAATGTTGAGCTATTTATTCTACTTTGGAAGGAATAATTTTTTAGAATATACAAGAAGGCAATACAACCACTTACTGGTCAAACAAATAAAGGGTGTATATTTTTATATCAGCTTTTAGGAATAAGAAACAGATAAAGTCCAAATAATGAGGACTAGTAAGATATTCCTTTGCATTTAATCTTGCAAATTGCTCTGTTTAATGGAAAACGAGGATGTTCAAAATGACAGATTAGAGCTCTAATTCTCTCTAAAGGTCTCTTCACTCAGCAAAGCATTTTGTGAGAGGCAGAACTAATGAAGATTTTATTGGGTCTTTTTTGCTGAATGAAACCATTAGTCTTCACAAAACATGTAAGAATTGCCAATCTCTGAGGTGTCCCTCCATCTCAGACTGGGCTGAAAGGAGCGTGACCAAAATTGTTAAAAAAAAGTGAGCGACAGAGAGATTCTTAGTTAGACAAGGTAATCACAAATGCCTTCCCTTTTTAGAGTGACTCTGTAGGAATTGGAAAAAGGAAGAACCTGTATTATAGATACAAACAGTCACCATCATTTGACAATATAGCTTAGGGCCCCCCAAGCCACATACTGAGTTATTATATTTGTCATGGAGCAGAATCAGAATGTTTTTATCAGCACAATCAGTAGGTTTAGCTAAACAGGAGGTCAGCCACAGTACAGTTGGAACATAACAATACTGATCTGGGGATCAAGGCTACTCCCAGCACTCAGTGCTGAGCTGAACGTTTTGATCTAATGAGCTCACAGCAGTTAATCCAAAGATTTCAGCACCAAAGTACAAATGCACCCTTTGTTTCCTGCAGTCTGCAACACTGGAAGTGCTTTCTGCATCTGGCATCATTTTTAGTCACAATTTGTGGAAGCATCCTTGTTCATGAAAAATGTAGCAACTCTAAAAGCATCCATATCCACTGCTAGATTTAATGTATTAGACAAATGCAAAAATTGCAGGGTAGAAAGAAAAACCCTTGAACCGCACTGAGAAACATCATGAAGATCTATCTTTTTGTGCTGGGTAGATAATCTCTGATCAAAACAGAACACTGCTGTGGAGAAACTGCATAAATGTAGATAATAGGAAATTCAGGTAAAGGATGGTTCTGAAAATCTCAGGTATACATTAGTGCTTCTTTAATAGCTGTCTGTGGTTTTCAAATAAAATCTCAATATTTAGCATGCTGAACTGAAACAGTAGATTTCCTAGGTATCAAGATGTCAACAGGTATAGGTATCAATGAATTAATATTAAATTTCAACTATGCACAACTAAGATGTGATTTTTCTACAGTTGCTAATGGTAAAATTCATCTCACTACACTTCACTGATTGAAAATCAATGTCCAGTCCCAGCTTCCACTCTGGTTAGGAATGAGATAAGCACCTCCAGAGGATGATCATTCTCCACCCCTTATACAGATATTTGAAATAGAGTTCCATAGATCACATTGGCTTTGTGTCGGTCTCTGGGTATCTAGTTACTTATGCAATTTGAAGAATATTTTTCTTAGGCAGAAATTACAAGATTATTGAAAAGCATGTTCATATATTAGTACTTTTTATTTTTTTTGCCAAAAGTTACTGCCTAATCGTCGTGTGGTAGAATTATATGTATTTTTATTTTACATGTATCTTATACAATTTTTATGAAATGTATCCAACTTAGAATCCAAGTGCTTAGCAAAATAAATTAATTTGCATTCTGATTATCTAGAGTATTGGATCACTCCCTGGCTTTTGGTTTTTTTGGTACTGATCCTTCTGAGCTGCTTGATGTTTTTGTCTCCTTGATTTCAAATACAGTTGGAAACCATCACCAAAGAGATGTGTCTGTTCACTCTAAATGCTATCAGGCTGTAGTTCAGGACACCCTCTCCTCTACCCTCTTTCAGTTTAAAGCCACCACCACTTGTGAAAATTCCCTCTCCAGCCTTCTCGTAGCCAGCTGCTCTATATCAATGCACTTTGCCTCAAATACCATCTCTGCTCCTGATGAATGTCATCAGAGCTTGTTACATTACACTGGGAGAGCTCATCTGTCTTCATAAGCTACAGATGAAAGGATATTACCTAATTTAGCTGAGCCCTTATCCAATGGTGGCCTTGAAGATCAATAGAGAAGTTTCAGAACTGCATTAAATGTTAATTAGGACAGAACATATCTTGCAGAGTATAGAACATACAGACTCTGGGGAATTTATGCTACTCCATGGGTTAATGGTGCATTGTGTCAACATGTTCTTTCTCTTATGAAATTTACAGTAATTTGTTCAGATTACTATTTTAATAATTTGTCCCACACTAGGAAGAATATGGGCATTCAACTGGCTTTCACTATTTCATTCACCATTTAATATATCTCCTTCCTAATATTTCTTGCTCAACTAAGTCCTGTGTTAAAGTATTTTTCTTCACCTGAGAATATCTCTATTCTGTTTTCCCTTTTGTAGTCCTTTGATATTTTCAAATTATGCAGTCCACCTGTAAATCTACCTATAGATACATCTCCTAATGCAGTTTAATGTCCTGTCTGTACTGATGTTTTGTGTAATACAGACATTAAATTGATTTCTCCTCACTGACACACATTTTTCTTTCTGACTGGTCATATCAACATAAAACAGGTCTTCATCTCCTCTTTTCATCATGCAGTACTCTCACCTTATCTACATTTCACCTGCCATCATTTGGCCTAATTTATCAGCTACAGATACAGCATGTCTTCATTATGGTAGTGTGAAGTATGTCTGACTTTAGGCTACCTATGATGGGCTTTTTGCCCTTCCTAATTTTTTTCTAGCCATAGTGAAAAATATTTAATATACTTGGAGAAAAAAAAAAGGCAGGCTTGAAGGTAAGACCGTTACTGAGACTTGAGCTGACATAATTTTTTTAGCTTGGCAATGAACTTCCTTTTGGCAATTTTGTTAGGCACCTATATAGTATACAACTAAATTACATCCATCAGTGCTGTGAGACAAGAACAGAAAATAGAAATGCATAATAAAAGCAATTATCCAGTGGGAATAGGGGTCACCAGTATTAGCAGAGCTATTCTCAGAGAGCTATTAGTTTGGGAAACTATTGAGAGCTGAATCTCATTTCTTCAGTACTTACTACTTTCTATTAACTGAAGAGGAATCCACATTCTTGAAATGACAATTACCAGCCTGTATTCTCATGGGGGACTTTGAATTATGAGATATCTGCTGGAAGTAGAGTACAGCAGAGAAAAACCGTCTAGGAGGTTCCTGGAGAGTCTGGAGGATAACTTCCAGACACAGCTGGTGAGGGAGCCAGCAAAGGAAAGAAATCCACTGGATCTGTTGTTTGTGGAACAGAGAGGGACAGGGGAGTGATGTGATTGTCAGAGACAGTCCTGGCACAGCCATCAGAAAATCATATTCATTCATGGGGAAGGAAGGGGGTCAGCAAAACTCTGCCTTGATATCCAGAGGGTAGACATTGCCCTCTTAAGGAGCCTGGTGGGGTGCCTGGGGAGAAAGTCCTGAGGAGTATATGAGTCTGGGAAGACTGGATCTTCTTCCAGAGGGAAATCTTTAAGGCACATGAGCAGGCAGACCCCATGTGCCAGTTTGGTGAAGAAAGAGACTCTCAGCTGTGCCCATGATCCACGGGGATGGTGGTGCACTGGGGATCTGTCTGCACGACTTTGTTCTCACTCGTCTTCCCTTGCAGGCCCCCAGTACTGAGAACAGCTGTGCACTGAGCTGCACACATCTAGCAAACTACTGTATTTGTGGCAGTGCTCTTCTTTCCTCTGTTGCCTAAAGAGTGGTCAGACATAGCACAGCAGAATTCTATAATCTTAGATTTTTTATATTTTTGAGCAAACTGAAAATAAATTCATCTGCCTAATGTCATTACTTGTTGAGGAAATATAACAACATTTTAATGCTGATTTTAAATTCCTTATATTTGAATTAGCTGCTTATAGTGCACAGTGGCATAGTTTAATTCAAATTTTGGCAATCACTAGAACATTTCCCCACAAGTTCTTACCCACAGGGCTATAAGCCAGTTTATACAGAGTTTCTAGCCAAGGACATGATTCTTTCTGGTAACATCATGAGGGCAGCACTCCTCCATCCTCCTTTATAGCTTCAGGGGTCCAGCTAACCACAGTATTTATTACATCTCTTGCTACATCTTGCCAGAGATTGGAATGCATTTCCTGGCAGTCACAAGCTGGGGTTTCATAGTCATCTATGTGTGACTTTTTATAACATTTAAGATTAAAAAGGTCCTGTGATCATCCAATCATAGTTTCAACAATATAAATGTCTTGTGATTTACCAAGATGAAATTGCTTTTTAATTCCAGCAGCTGGAGTACTAAAACTTATCCTTTAGATATCTTGGTATAAAGATCTTCAGTTCTGATGCACTTCTATTCTTTGATTGGTTCCAATTGCTAATTACCCTTCTCTTTATTCTTTGTACTGACATAGATCTGCATCCATCATCTCTGGATGAACTCACTGTGTCTCCAAATCCAACATCTGTGGCTGAAAATAAAGATTCTCTCACATCTGCTGAAGTAATCAAGGACACTAGGAGAAGTTTTATTGACACTTTGGATAGCAGGCTGTTGTTCTGGCATTTAAAATACATTTATGGCATTCCAAAAATCTCTGATTAGCCTCATCTTAGTTATATTCAGTCTCCATTTAGAGAGGCATAAAAATAGTATATTAACATATAGTTAAAATTTACAAACACCTATTCCAGCTACGAAGAATAGATAAAACCTTAAAGGAAAGAAATTTAAGGTCTTTGTTGTTTCTGAAGCATTTAAATGCTACGGATGGATGAAAGATAAATTAATATAAATGTGAGTGCAAAACAACAAAGAAACAAGAATATCTGTATATGTAACATTTTTTTCTCACTCTCACGATCCCAAGATCACAACTGAAGCACTGTTCAGGTTGATTTCAAGTGAACATATTAGGGAAGTCTGCTAGAAGTTTTGGCACATAGTTCTTTAAGTATCTGAAGGAAGTCTTAAGATTGTGAAACAACTAGAAAAGATTTCACACATTGCTAGAAGAAAATAATTAGTGAATCTGTTTTTCCAGATTACCAAGTGTGATTTTTAAACAGTGAAAGAAAGTGAGGATGGAGGTGTAGTCTGGACAAACCCTTGCTGGCCATTGACAATTCATAGCTGTTTGGGAACAAGCCCTTTACAGCAAAGGTTGTTAGTGCTGGAGGCAGTGGAGCATCCTGATCTAGGGCTCTGGCTGCTCCAGTGACACCTGAGAGGCAGCAGGAGAAAGAAAAGGGGTTGAAAAAGGCACAGATAGACAGGTACTGATCTTGTGTTATGTTGAGCCTATGCTTGTAGGTTTTAGTGAGACCCCCAACTCAAGAAAATATCATGTAAAACAATAAAAAGGGTAATATTTCAGAAATGCTGCCCCTTTCAGCTAAAAGGGGCCAAAGAAGAGAATCTAGAATTACAATTTTTCTTCTCTGTCAAAAGTCTGTAGGGGCTGGACACAGCCCTCTCTCTCATGATCGTGTGGCCTGCATTCAGACACAGAAGATTACATAAGCATTTAGTCTGTGAATAAGGGGAATTTTCTATAGCTGTTCTGTGCCTTTGCTCTCCATGAGTCATTTTTAGGAGGGGAGATCAAGCACATTGTTTGACCACAAGCTTCTGAAGACAGCAGTTCTTTCATGTTAACTATATCCTGTTAGATCAGTAGATCTGACTAACCCATCATGGTCATTTAGTAACACTAAAGGTTTTTCAGTGAGTTAAAAAAGCCCAGGGTGACATCTTTCCCATCTAGATTCTAAGAGGGAGTCCTAGAATTGGCATGCTTTCTTTAAAAACTTAGTTTGTATTTTAAAACTGAAGGAATAAACACAACCCATACTTCAAAAGGCTCTTTTGTAACTCCCTGGAAAGGGAATGTTGCAAACAAAAGGCAAACAAAGAACCCTCAGATATCTCAACTTACTCTTCAACAAATGAGAAAAACAATTTCAGAAAGGCATGGACTTAGATAAAACAAATTTTAAAGTCTCTCTACTTTTCCAGGCCATCCTGTCATTACCTACACAGGAATCAGGAACTGCAGCACACACTGAGATTTCACAAATATGAGAGCTCAGAGAACAATCATTCTTCCTTCTTCATTTGTCCTTACTCTTTATCTTTGTTACCTAATAAAACTGGTTATTTCATTCTCAACATGACCATTTGAAAATTGTCTTTGTAAGTCATGGCTGTCTTTGATAGCTAGGACTCTCTCATCTCTCTTTGACCAACACTCTCCTTTTAGATCTCTGAGTCACTTTTTAAATTTACCTTTTTAAAGTTGACTTTCTTTCTGGCTAAGTTAGTCTGTATCTTGTTTCTTTTTTATTTTTTTCTCGTCATAAGATTTAGTATTTGTCTGATCTGCTGTTCTGTGTTCACCTATCATCATTCTTTCTGACTGTCATTATTTTATCACTTTTCTTTTTCATTTGGTGATTTATTTCACATCCCAGACTGCCCAGAGAAACTTTTTTTTATTCATTAGTTTTCCATTTATTTTAAATCTTTTCTTCTCTTTTCCCTCCATGACTCAGCCTGTGTATCCCACACTTAGTGCTTTTATTGTATTTGTAGCTATTTTTCGTTTGCTCAGCATCAACTACTGGAACTTTCAAAGGGCATGAATACACAGAGGCAGCTTCTGTGCTGATTGAGATGATGTCAGCAAGATGTCAGCAATGTAGCTTCTGAAAGCACATTTCATTCCACTGACTTGCTAGTAATTAGGAATCACAAAACAAATTGTTCTGCTGTATCTGGAAGATACAGCTCTTGTAATGTGTCTCCTGCACTTTGTTTCAGCTGTATTCCACTTAGATCCTGCAATTATATGGAAAATTGTTGTAGCTGTTACAAACAAACACACTGCATGATCCTTCAAGAAGCAATTTAATGGCAACCAGTAATCATGAAATCACCACTTTAAATTAATTACTAAGTCAATATCACTTCAGTTGCAAAGCAATCCTTTTTATTCTCAGTTTTGGAAATATCTTTCATACTTGAAGAAAATGCAGGTTAATTCCAAAGTACAGAGTCAGCAATGCAAGAGTAGCTACTGTGTGACTTGAGAGTAATACTGCTTTGATCTCAAGGGTCAGGGAACCAAGAATATTAACTCTCCATTGTTTCTCTCTATTGCAAATATCACTTAATAAAGGACAGAAGTCCTGTTTTTCTGTTCTACTCAACCTCTTTGATCTTAGTAGAGTTTCTTCCAGCTCTGACAATCCCACCCTACAGCACTGAGTTCAGCTTTCTATCACCATGATATATTACACTATATACTTGAGACAGAAACATGTTTCATGGCAACTCAAGATAGAATACTTAAGCCTTAGTAGTAGGAAATTAAAAGAATATTCTGTCCCAGAATTTCAAGAAAGGATCACAGCCATTGGTCTGATTTATAAGATAATTGAGTGGTGCTTTCCAATCCAATTTCCCATGTAATACTTTTACTACAGTTTATTCATAGATTGTTGCCTTTGGGGCCATATTAGATCTTGTGGTCTGATTTCTCTTATAGCACAAGCTGTTAAACTTTACATGGTACTTTTCTAGAGGCCAATGACTCCTAAAGACAATTTCTGTCATGATTTCCAAGAGATATCCTTGATTTTATAAAATCCACTGATTTTATAATATTAACAGTGAAAACACCAACCATTTTGGACTTTTTTGTTGTTGTTTATCCTTTGTTTAGCCTTTTTGTTATAAAGTAACAGAAAAACTGTCAATTTGTAGTTTTAATGTTTTCATCCTTAATAACCAAGCCTAGATTCTTGTTTTGCTTGGTTCTACTGAGAAATCTTCATTATTTTTTATATTTTTTCCTTTAAAAGTGCTTATATCCTCTTATAAAGCTGCCTTCTATTTGGGAGGTTTAAAAATTTCTACTTTTTCAGCATCTCGGGGTGTATTGGGCTATTGGATGGGCAATTTCTGATGAACAGCATATATTTAACACTGTCCACAAGTTAACAGGTTGTAAAACTCTGACAGGTGTTGTGTGACAAACACAGAGGTGTCACAGTGGTAAATATGTTCCTGAGAACTGTGAGAGTAGCAAAGCAAAATATCTGGCCTTCATCTTATATAGTCAAGAATATATAATACACATAAATATATAAATATATATAAATGTGTGTGTGTGTGTGTGTGTGTGTGTGTGTGTGTGTATCTCATTTGAGGGCACCATATAAAATCTTGTTTAAGAGTTTATGTAAATATGTAGACAGCTCTTTTGAGGGTACTAAAAAACTGACAGAACTGTAGTATTGAAGGAGTGGTTTTTAGGGGCCTTGATGCATTAACCATGCAGCAAAAATGTCTGCTGCATCAAAACATTTTCCTTAACCTTGGAGTAATTGTCATTCTTCTCTGTGCCACTCTGTTGGTATCACAGCTGCATAACTGAGGAATTTTATGTAGAGAGATGAAATCATGTCCATTTTCCCACTTACAGTTCTGGGTTTTATGCACCACAAACCCTTTATTACAGCACTTTAAGCTGTGGGATCACACTACCTCTGCACTAAACCTCTCACTGTTTCCCAGGAGACAACCTCTGTCCTCCTCAGCAAGATCTTATTCCTTTCCCTATGTCCTCCCAGCAGTTCATGCTAAAGTCAAATGTGTTTCCTAGAGCTCAACTTTCTCCCAAAACTCTGTTTGTATGACTTGTTTTTCACATCCTTTACCACTTTGGACCATTCACAAGGGCTAACACCACTGGTTTTATTTTTCACTTATTTCTGCCAGTCAATTGAAAATTATGAACACAACCTGATGAAAATGAAGCTGATTTAGAACTAGGAGTAATCACCACAGAACCTTTTTAAAAATGTCATAATCAGTAATAACTTCCTGCTGACAAGTACTCTTTCAATCTTATGATTCTTAATCCATTTAAGACATACTTTATTGATATTGTATAGTCCTAATTTTCTTATCAACATGTCACTTCTAATAAATCAAATGCTTTACAGAAGTCCATTATGTATTTACTTCTATCAACTGTACTTGTAAGAAAGAAATCAAATATATTTGACAAAGCCCGTTTTTCATACATTTACCAAGCCTAATTGTAAACTCTTCTCTTCTAACTTTTTACCAACAGAATCTTTATAATTTTTCAAGTATTTTGCCAAGAACTGATGTTATCTAGCAAGCCTCCTGTTACCTTCTTTTCCCCTTGAACATTTTGAATACTCATAAAATATGATTCTGTTTTGGATCTTCAGAATCACCCACATGCAAATACTTATTCAAAACTGACATTTTCAGTAGGCTATCTGAAAACTCATTGCTTTTAGGAGTCCTGATGTCAGGATTGCCAGTGTGAAATATTCTTCTGCTCATACGTTCATTTAACTTCCACATTTGCTGCTAATAGGGTGATTCATCTCACCTAAATGTGTCTAAAATTAGCTGAGTTACCTGAGATTCCCACAATATAGAAAGAAATATAAGATTCCCATGCAGCCATTTGATTCCAATTATCCTGAAGAGAATCAAATAAATTTAAACATGTATCAGTTACATTGTTGTAAATACACAGATATTAATAGCACTAGGCTAAAATACACACTTATGTTCTTGAATCTTGTTTCACATGGAGTGAGTTTTCAGGGACTCTAAAATGGGAATGTGTTTGTGACCAAAAAAACACTGTTCATGCCTTTAGGGACTATTATCTGCTAAAGAGAGCAGAGGGTGGGGCTCTAATCAAAAGACAAAAAATGCTTTCCTTGGGCAATTGGAAAATGCAAAACATATTTCTGAAGGCGTGGATATTAATGAGAATCAAGTTAAGGGTATCCAAAGAGCTTATTGGATGAGCAGTTTGGGCATTGCCTGTTTAGGAAGCAAGCAGAAAACAGGATCCAAGCCCAAGAGCAGTTTGGAATGTGATACAATCACAGAAGGATTAAGGACAGCAGTTATGTTAAGGGTTTTCCAGGAAAAGGACTATATGGAACACAGTGAACACTTCCCAGAAAAGGGAGTGAGTTAAGCCAAAAAGTCTGTGAGAACCTGGGTGCTGTTTGGATTAGACTGTGAAATAAAAGGGGACATCAAAAATATTTAATCTAAAAAGAAAACAAAAAAAGAAAAAGAATTAGGTTTAATAGCAGACATGGTGCTAATCATGTTCAAAGCAGAATTAGATGGCACTGAGTTTAGAGCAATAGCAAAGGAATTAAGGATCTCAGTAGGAAGACTAATGTGGTGTTATATGAGCCCACACCCATGGTTATTGACCATCTGGGTCTTGCCTTTAACATTCAAAATTAATTGGATTTTGTATGATACCTTTGTTAATATTAGGACCGTTATGACCCTTCTTTTAGCTTTCAAACACTTATAGATTTTTCCATGGGTACCTTGATTGGAAATCCCATAAACAAAAATATATCAGTGTGATAAAATTTTGTTCTTCAAACTCTGAAACAAACCATTTTGGGGTTTTTTAGTTAGGTTGAAATTTTTCAAGGTTTTGACTTAGACTGCCACTCAACAAACCATTCTCCTTACAGCAAACAGTGTTGTGCTGTTTACAGTTCTCTTCAAATCAAAGCTTCAAGAAACATATATGAACCAAACTACAGTGACTGCTGTTCTGACCATGAGTCCAGAGACAGCTCTTCATCCCAATCTTTATCACTGCCTTTTAATAATTTTCTAAATTTCCTTGTTTGTCCTGCAGGAGTATTTCACTTGCCCAGAAATTTGAGGTTGTTCTGCTGTGTGAGATTCATTTTTGCTTGATCCATAGGATTGTGCACAACTCTTTTGTTATTTGCTCATGGCATGGTTTCCTTGGGAATTCTTCATTGATAAAATGCCACACTATATAATTGCATCACAGCTAACTATGTGACAGCTTCCATCCACTTTTTAAATGGGTGAAAAACAACTAAACAGTGCTGATTCCCACAAGTGGGGATCCACAGGGGTTCTACAGAGACAGTCTGTAACCTGGCCCAAAACCCTCCCACACACTGCAGCTGGATTTAGGGTATTAGAGTATTCACAACTTGTCCTGCCAGCTGTGTACCCACTGCTCTGCATCACAGAATCACAAAATCACAGAACCACAAAATCACAAAATCACAGATTTGTTCCCATTGGAAGGAACTTCTGGGGATCAGCCAGTCCAACCTCCCTGGCAAGCCTGGGTCACCTGGAGCAGTGACACAGGGACACATCCAGGAGGGGTTGGAATTTCTGCAAAGGAGACTCCACAACCTCCCTGGGCAGCCTGTAATCCTTCCTGCCATCAGCCAGCATCACACAGTACTAACTCCATCTAATGTTTAGCTTTCCCAGAATAAACTTCTCCCTGAAAGATCAGGTCAGACTTCTCTGTGCCGGTGCTGGATCTGCCCATGCTCACAGACTGTTTCCATCTGCTCACCTTGTTTCCTTTTATTGGGCAAATGCCAGCTACTGTTATAATCGAAGTCCCCAGAAGCCCAGCTTTCCAAAGGCAATATGGGAAGTCAGAAGGTCTTTTAAATCTGGAATAGATTTACATATGGTTCAATTTAACTCAAGTAACTGTTCCATTAACTTCCTAATTATTCAACTGGAATGTATGCTGAACAAAGCCTTTTTAAGCAATACATTGAGAAATATTTGAAACTGAAAGGGAGATGTAACATTCTAAGTACTTTATTAGGAAGTTTAAGTGTAGTGAATGGAACACTGAATACTGTAGACCTTGAATTCAGTTGAGATAAATTATCACTGATAGGCAGTGATGTGATTAAGGCCTTCCTACAGTTTTCAGTACATAACCAAGGTGGATTATCATTCCTTGAAAAAGCTGTGTTCTCATTAGCTTCAAATGCTAGAATAATTGCAGATTAATCTGATTGCAATTTTATCAGGTCCATGTGGTTTACTGGTATTAAAATATCCTCTCACTGCAGAGATTAATAGAAAGAAAGTCGGCCTAATTAAATGTAGAAAAGTTCACCATCTTAACCATGTTAGAAGACTGTAAAGCATTAGCTTTATTTAGTTCCTGTATGGAACTGAATTGGAGATTTGTAAAAGGACCACATATAAACTGATGACCCTTGAAGTGGTAAATTCCATCCCTGATGGAAACCCAGCATTCTCCAAGAAGAAGCTGCCTATGTAGTTTCAGGAGTTCATTACGATGCGTTCTTGCTGTGGAGAAATGAAAGGAAATACTCACCATGAAAAATCATTCTGATCTAAAGCTCAACTGGACCCAAAACTAAATTTATCGTGGTGTCTTCAGAGTAAAACTGCATGTTAAAATTGAAACCCATGTTTTGCAATGATATTGTGGTCATTGTTTACCAGGTTTTAGGTGTACAACCAAACATCATTCTCCAAACAGAATGACTGAAAACAACCCCTCCCGAGGGCATGACAGGTACTGTTGTAACAGGAAAACAGGAACTAAATGTAAAAAGTTGTAGAAGAAACATTTTTTATTACTAATCCACTGTAAACCAATCAGTGATACTGTCTCAACAAATCAAGGAGAAAACTGAATATAATCAGGAAGAAATTACAAATGGGCACCAGAGATTGAGAGAGATCGTTGAGAGTATTTACTAAGTCTCAGTGGGACTGGCTGTTCTACAGTCCTCCTGTCTTATTTCACCCACTGTTGAACTATTAGCAAAGCAGGTTATGGTATTATGTGCTACAGTGGTAATTCATTGCATGTGTTTTCTTAAGGTTATTTTCAAATAAGCACTGAAAAATCAATACATTATGAAGTAGCCCCCAAATGTTTCTTCAGAAGGCAAATGATATGACTGGGAACTGAATGGTCTGACCAGCTGCACTTTTAGGGAAATTGTGATTTGAATAGGTCATCACAAAGGAGAGAATTATTATAGTCCAAAGAAAAGCAAAAAAAATTACAGCACATGCCAGTAGCATTTCTGTAAGCACACAGATATTAATAACACATGAGTGACAAAGCATTATAAGCATGCATGCCTTATTCTTGAGAAAAGTGCTGTGCACAGGGAGTTTTCAGGAATCCTAAAACAATAATGAGTACGTGACCCAGTCCCTGACCCTGGAATAGGTGCTGAGGCTACCACAAAGCCACACCTGGAAATCTGCCAGAATATTTTAAAGAATGATAAGACAGACATATGAACAGACAATGGTTATGCTGTCACACACTATTATCTTGACAGCTGCTAAAAATAGAGCACCTCCTGTACAAGACCAAATCATTTCTTCTGTAGGTGGGGATCATGAATTTAGCCATGAACTGTTGAAGCTGTTCCTAACCAGATGCTCGGGTGGAGCTGTCAAAGATGGCATCAAGGGCTGCCAGCTGTGTAATTTTATTGTTGTTACAGGGTAACTTAACACACACATCTGTTCCTCATGAGCCTGGTGGTCATTTGGATGCTGCAGTCCCCTGCACAGGGTGGAATAAAGTCCCCTCTGGAGTACCTGCTCTTGACTGGAGGGAATTATAGGATCCATCAGATTGGAAAAGACCTCTAAGATCGAGTCTAACTATAATCACCACTAAACCATATCCCCAAGTGCCACAGCCATGCACTGTTTGAACACTTCCAGGGATGGTGACTCCACCACTTCCCTGGGCAACCTGTTCCAATGTCTTACCACTCTTTCAGTAAATAAATTTTTCCCAGTACTTGTGTTCCTGAGAGAAGAGATCAACCCCCACCTTGCTACAACTTTCTTTTGGGTGTCTGTAGAGTGATAAGGTGCAGCTGCCTAGCACAGCTTGGATCACTGGACTCAGACTGGGGTTAGTGGGAATCCTTTCACTCAAGGACACTGGAAAGCACTTTTCCATCCTCATGTGCTATGACAAGATTTCTCTATTTCTTTACAAATGAAAGACAAAACCATTTATTGAATAAACAGTTTTTCCTGTTGCTCTTCAAAAATTTCCATCTCCTCATGGCAATGGATACCAGTTACATTTTATATTCTCCTTAATACCCTTGAGAAGGTGTTATTTTTGGCTTCAGAACTTCCAGTCCCTGTTGTTCTATCTTTATCTATCTCTGCTTATTGACATTCTTTATTTTTGTTATTGTTTGTAATTCATACTCACTTATATTGGCATCTTAGTTTAATTCCTTCCTTAAATTTCTTTCTCAAATTTTCCTTTAAATTCTTCCTTCACCAACTCCTGAACAAAAATTAACTACCAAACAATACTTACTTGACTGTGACATTGATCTGGTAGTGGGTTTATTTCACATATTTAGGTGTTATTTCTTGTCTTAACCTAGTTTATTTCAGAGGGTGTCTCTAATTTGGAAATTAATTTGCTATTTGAAGCCAATATAAATACATATACTGAATATATAATGCAGAATGAAACTACCAATGATTGTTCATGATGAGTATAACTCTGCTGGCCCCAAGGTAACCATCAGCTTAAAGCCCAGAGACTTTTAATTTACTTTTAAGTGCCACATGAGTTCAAAATAGAGCTGTGATTAAGACATTAGATGTCTTTCCCTGAGAATATGGGATCAGATACTGGATTTCACTTACATCATAAGCTAAATAGCTAAAATTAGCTATTGCCTGTAAACAGGGAGGAGGTAGAGGGGGATCAGCTCCCTTCCACCTCAGCCAGGTGAAGCTTTTTCAGACAAACTGACTGCAGGATGCCACAGCTGCTGTGAGACACCCACCAACCAAACTGAAGGGAATCTCACCCAGAGAAGCAGCTGCCTTGTCTGCAGGACAAGGAAAAGCTGCCCAGGATATCATGGTCAATGAAAAAGTGCTTCACACTCCTGACTGGCCTTGTGCTTTTGGATCTGAAGTGAACAGGAAAAAGAAACAAGGATTTTGAGCATAACCTTCATGCCAAAGGTGATCCTTTGAGTTTTGTGGGGAGGATATAAAAAGCAGTCATTTCAGAGAGATCAAAGGCCTAAAAATATAAATCCCAAAGTGTACCAAGTCAGATATACACAAGTGAGACAGAAGTCACTAGCTAAATTATTTAACAGTATGAGTAATGTTTTGACTTTGTGCTGCCACTTTTTATGGCGTCTAAATCAATTTATTTCTCTAAATAGATCCTGGTGCTTTGTTGCAGTAAATGGAAATTACATTTGCCTCTTCCACTCTGTCAGTAAAAAGTAAAATTAGCTGTAACACTTCATTATAAGTTATAGCAAATTACATAATTAAGAAAGAATAAATTATTTGAATCTACGAAAGACCAAAGGTATGCTCATTACTCTGAGGCATTACACAGAAACATTCTTTAACTTGTAAATGAGGAAGGTTATTCTTTTTTCCTAGAGCCCTAAATTTTGCTATTACAATTCACAGAATAATAAATAAAGAAATAATAAGTGAGCAGTAACTTCCATCACTGAAAACCTGGTGTCCACAGTGACTGTTTTCCCAGAACACATAGAATGTAGGTTTTACATCAGAATGATATATTGTCATTGTACATAAAATGGGACTTTATTCTCCTTCCTACTAAAGTCTGCAGTACTCCTCCACATCAGTACCACAGAGGGCTTTACAGAAGAGCTGCAGGCAGTCCTGCCAACGCACTTTACAATAACATCTCTCTCAAAACTCTCCTCTTTTCTGCCAGAGGCTATTTTCCTCAGAGAAGAGTTGGCAGACTACAATATGTGCACATATTTCAACTCCTCCAGAGCAAATCCTTGTGCCATCAACAGAGATGGGCTTGAGCCTCAGCACCAGGCTGCTGGGGGATGGAGCCAAAGAGCACTCACATCTGCCTGCTTTGCAACAGGGTGGCAACCTCAGGCAGGTTGAGAGAGCCCTGTGTGGTATCAGCAATACCTGCCCCAGCCAGACACTGCCCAATCCCTCCTGAGGCTGGGCATCACATCCTTCACTTACAGCAAAACTGCTGGGATGAATACACAAGGCCCCAAAGTGCATAGAAAGGCATGGGGAACTATTGGGTCCAAAGGCAATTTGCCTTTGATTAGAGGAGAGATCCTGCTGGAGGCTGTCAGAGGGAATTGTGAGGCCCTGAGCAATGCTGGCTGAGGCTGCTGTGGTTTCACTGCTGGTGTGTGTATGTTGCTGTCATATCCCTGAGTCAGTGTAGGCTCCCTATCACACCTTTGCAGAGCAGCTGCACAGCATCAGTGCAACAGCTGATGCTCCTGCATCAGCCTTCAAGGCTGCCAGCCATCTGGAAAAGTGACTGACAGGAAAAGGAAGGAAAAATCACCTTCTATCTATTTTAAGGTGACAGGGTCCAGAGTCTGAAAGATTTCCCAAGACCCTTCAGGGACTTGGAACTCAACAAGGCAGCTTCTTGCATCCCAAGAGTGAAAAGGTCATTACTGTGACCCACATGCATTGGGATAGAAAAGATGCTGGGATAGAAAAGATGCAGAGAGATCTCTTTTCTATGATGGTCCTCCTGTTACCAGAAGACAGCTGATGAAGCATCACCTCCAGAAATATGATGGCCGCTCAGGAAGTGTGGAGAAAGGAGGAATTGTGTGCATGTGTTCCTTGGGAGGCACTACTGCTGCCTCCTGCTTGATGTCCTGGGGGTGTGAACACAACCTCTGCATGAACAGCTATGTTCAGTACTTCTTGCAAGTAGGGGTTTACTGAACAATCATACCTGAAACACCCATGCTCCAGGTCTTCCCAGAAATAAATCAGGAGTATTATGGAGTCATATAATTGCTAAAATGCACATTCGGATTCACTTGCTCTAACCAGTATGTGTCCTCATCAACACAGAGAGACCAATGTGGCACTAGAATCACAATTTCTTTTTTCGTTGATCAACTCATACTCTTTTATATTTGTTTAAGCAGCTTAAGATTCTTCTGTATACAGAACAGTATTTACTCAATTGGCAAGACAGACTGTGTAAATACATATTTTCACTTGGGGAAGAATGAAACTCTGTAGTAGAGAGTAAAAAATACAATAAATTCTAGAAGTCATACTTGTCAGCAGTGTGAGTCGAAAAATGTGACTAGTCAGCTTTCAGCATAGTTTCCCAGAACCAGGAAAAAAAAAGAATGGAAATGCAGAGAACAGATTGACACACAGCTGAATTTATTTTAGAATAGGACCCTCATGCAAGACTGAACTCAGAATGTGTTGATGCTACTGGCATTTGACAGAAGATTACAGATTGTTCACATGGAAAATTATGGTAATAAAAGGTAAGCTGTGATTCTAAAATGCTGCAAGGCATTAATGCAAATTCATATGTGGACACTTTCATCTAATTATGAGAGGCTTTTTTTTTTCCAGTTTTGGCATTATTCCTTTAGAACTGATTCAACTGGAGCAGAGAAAGCCACTTTCATGCAGGAATATGTATTTATATAGACAGATTAGTACAGCTAGGTTAATTATGCTTCTGTAATTTCCTGTAAAATTTTGTTGGACAGAAAGAAGTTGCAGTTGTTGTATTTCTTTTTAATTATTTAATTCTGAGTACAGAATTAGTATATTAGATGGCATCCACCTATCTTTGCATTTGACTAATTTGTGAGTATATAAATAGCACTTGCTTGTTTTACTCACATCTCAGTTCATATCTAAATAGTAGTATCTCACTCTTAAAAGAGCAGGCTTTTAACATCTCTAGGAATAAATTGGTGTAATTTATTGCATTTTGAATAATTTTCTGTAATGAACTTCTGTACAGATAAGAAGGGTTTTTTTTTCTGGTCAGTGATCCTTGGTAATAGGTATGTATGAATTTAAAGAATACAATGCAAATGGTTATTATTCAAATGACAGATGACAGATAAAGTATAGTGAGGTAGATAAATGACCTTTGATGGTCCCTCATGAAAGACTAGTGTTCAAAATTGAGACTTCTGTATTAAGTCTTACTTATCTTCTACCACCCTGAGATACATATCACTCATCCAGTGAGCTACGTGTAATTTCTTGGGTGATGCCATTATGAATCTAAAAAACAAAAACATAAGCTATTATCATTGTGCCACTCCTATTTCATACAGACACAGTAAAAGTGGCAAAATATTATTATCATTATTCCAAACTAATGTGGAGTTATTTGGGGGTTAAAATCCAACCCTACATCATTGTCATAGCTTAACAACTTCTACCTGTAACCCAGACTTCCAGCAATTATGACCTTCATGGGTGCCTTGAAATGCCCAGTCTCCTTTAGTTTTCAGTGTCTGTATCTACCCTTTGAATAGTACATTTTCATCACTATTATTTAGACTACAATATTGAGGACTGGAGTAGGCAGGAGATAGGTATGTGAAGAGTCTTCCCCAGAAAGAGAAACTTTGTGTGGCCCTGAGGAGGTTCAGTCTTCCAGATCTGTGTGTTTTGTCTTCTGATTTGTGAGCTGCATCAGCCCAGGAGATCAGCTGTCTTAGCAGCTAATGGACTGAAATTCAGCCTTTAATAGAGTTTGGTCTTGATTTTTTAATCACTTTAAAGGTTTGGCTCTGGGGCCCTCAAGCAACACGAGGAGTACCCTGGCATTAAACACTGGCTTGACACGTGCACAGATGACAAAACCAGTGAGACAGGGAACCTTTGCATGTTGTACCTGCAGGGAGACAAGCACACTTTCTAGAGCTCAGGAAACCAAGTTTTAATGAAGACTGCAGTGCACTGCAATGAGCTGCAGACAGGACTCAGGGGGAAGTTCTCTGCACAGCATATTCCACACCTCTGCTCTTTGTGCTCACTGTGCACAGCAATGCTCTTCTTGGAATGGTTTTATTTTCCTTTTCTGCCTTCATCTAAGCCTTAGCCTATTCCCCCAGTCTATTAATCTTAAGAGATTTCCCTGAATTAAAAGCAAACTCTCAAAGGATAAGGAACATGATAAATGCCTACAAGCTCACAGTTCTCCATGGATATTGTGCTAACGATTTCTGTTCTCCTGATAAAACAATGCATAAATAAAGCAACAATAAGGGAAGAGAGAGTATTGGCGTTCCAATAAACAGAAATGAAGAATAATTATCACAGCTCAATATATTAAAGAATTAGATACTGGAATTCTTTTGGGAAACAGGAAATATGTAATGGGAAGAGATAAACAGTTCTGCTAGGCCTGCCTGAGCCAAAGAATAAATTTCAGCCTGAATCCTGTATTTAGTTCTGTGCCTACAAGAGCAAGGCCTTTGCTACTGAATTCAACATATCCAGGGTTTCACCCTGGTATGTATAACCCTCTCTATGATGCCTAATGAGCAAAACCATTATTCTTTCTTTTACATTAGTTTCTATTTTGACTGTCTTTTAATGATTGTTTATCTCTGACAGCTCAACTCTCCTACAGAGCCTCTGTGGACACCCCAGTTTGAGCACTGCTATTCTGGCACAGCAGCCTGGTGAAGATGCACTGTAAATTCGTTCAAGAGGGGGTTTCTGTCAACTTGGGTGCTGTTTTCTTTTCCCCTGCAACATTAATCAAGCCAACAAATTCTCTCTCCTGCAGCACAGCTCTATCAGCAAGGGAGCACCATTATTTTCACACTTGCCGCTGAAATAACTGCTGGCAAAACTCTGCAGCACAGGTCAAATCTGAATAACAGCTGAGGGAGACTATATGACTGATAATAAATAATACATGCTCTGAAAGCCATTGTAAGTCATTTGGTTTGTCGGATTTAAAGGGACAGAGCTGTCCCATGACAGGTTTTCACTCTTCCTGAAAATCTGGTTTCTGTGCACTGTGCATAACCATGCCTGGTAGTAACAAAACAGAGCCCATTAGAATGAGTCAATACAGCAGCATTCACACAGTGTGCATTTCTGATTGCAGCCTGCTCCCTCGGAGCTGCCAAAGAGAAACCTCACAGCTGTAAGCAACTTTACTGCTCACATTACAAGCAGGGTGTCAGCAGCCTCCCCTGGCTACAAGACAGGCAGCACTCCCTAAACTTCTGCCCAGATCCTGCAGGCAGACGTGGTCTGGGGAGACTGCAGACAAGCCATGTCCCAGGCAGGAGCTGCTGTCAAGGGGCAAAGCTAATAAACCCTGTGAGGGTACATCAGCTTGGGCTCACCAACGTGCTGAAACATCAGCAGAGCTCCCAGCTGCCTTGGAGTGTGATGAAAATGGGTTTGCAACTGCCTGTAAAAGACTGAAGGGTGTTTAAAACCCTGGAGAACAGGAAAGCTGAAACTTTCACAATGCACATTGAATGTTCAGGACATAATGAAAATCAAGAGTTCTGCCATTATTAGTGGGATAATGCTTTGCATATTTAGGGATTCACTACAATACAAGCAGATGGAATATATTTTATTATAGACTGGCTATATATGCAATTAACAAAATGGGTTTGTTATCTTAAGAGTATGCAAAATTCAGTTGCTTATGAGGAAATTTCCCCATATCTGGTGCTTTTATAATGCTATTTATTTGCAAAACTCTCACACTGATTAGTTACACATATGTGAAAATACAGCTAGGGAATCATATTGTTTTGTTGGAGTTATAAAACAATCCTGTCAGCCTTTTCATTGGCTGTTGTGTTTTCTCCAGGTTTTAGAGCAGGAGCTTGACCTTTATTTCTGGGTTAATATTTCTGTCAGGGAGAAGTCTTTTGCAACCTCATGTAAATCTGTTCAACCGTCCAGTGAGGACAAAAAGATATCTCAGATTTCACGTACTTGTAAAGCCTCATTATAAAACTAATTACAGCCCATAAAGAACTTAACATTTCTTAATTGCTATAGAGCTCCTCAGACTGACCAAATCACATATCTATGCTATCTATGAAAGGTTGTATTTCAGAAAGATTTTGTACCTTCTGTTCCTGTGGATTTGATGTGGAGCCAGGTACTGCAGCATAGTGAAGGAAACTCACCTCTGCACTTGGGAGAGCATTAACCTCATCTAATTTTAGTGATCTAAATCTTAGATTTCTAGGCTACCACAAAAAAACCCAAAGAAACCCCAAAAAATACACAACAAAGTTCAGTGTATGAAGACACTGCTGTGAATTTTAACTTCCTGAAAACCCTCTGGGGATAACTATTTTCTCCCAATGACTAGAAAGATAGCCTACAAATCACAGTTAGGCTAGATGCCTAACTTGTAAATAGCTGTGGAAAAGCAAGAAGAAACTCACTTTAGATAAGTCTTTCTTATTCTGTAAGTTGAATGGGATTGTGATGTAGCTAAATATCTCATAACACAGGTATAAGAGTCCAACTTACTTCTGCTTTCCTGACTTCTGGGCCCTTGGCACTGATCTCAGTAGTGCTCCCCTAAATGCTGTTGTGTAGCTAATTTAGTTCCCACTGCTGAGCACATTTACCTGCTAATGACTACTGTGTGTGATCAGTCACAATGTTTAAGTTTATAAATCCATTAAAGTAAATTTGCTCTTCTTAATAGTGTTCTTTTTAGTCTCTGTTCAGTTACAACTACAATGGAATTGGGCAATGCATTACCTCAGCTCCTGAAGCTCTGCTATGTGAAAAAAGTCCCTTTCCCAGCATCTGTTAATGCTGGTCCAATACAGTCCTGAAAAACCAAATTCTCAATTCATCACCTATTTTGTCCCTCTTGCAAGGCATGTAATGTGTTTACTTTATGACTGATTCATAGCAACTTTGTGACTTCAGAGATTTTGCTTAACTTCCACAATGCATTTTGTATGTAAAGTAATACAGAAAAGAACAAACTAACACTTTATCTGTAAACAACTACAATACAAGCTGTAGATGTTTTGCCATGCCACCAATTTCCTGAATGTCTAAAGTAAGGAAAAAAAGTAGTTTACTCCCAAGTAAAAAAACATTATGTTCTGGACCCTGGACTGTGATCAACCCAGCTAACAAAACTGTGAAAAGATGCCTGCTGACCATCAAAGGAAAGCCCATACTTATTTATAAAAGCCCTGAGTGCATTGATGAGCTTTACTGGCCCTGCCCAGCACCCTCAGGGCCTCCCTCAACCCCACCCATGGCTCAGAAGCCAAATTTCAGCCCAGTCCCAGGGTACTAGTTCCAATTCCAGTGATGCCACAATCTCGCTGGTCTCCACTGGAAAATTTTGTTGAGTTGCATTTAAGGTGTGTTTTCAGACCACCAGTTTAACAGAAAAAAAAAAAAAATCATTTAGGTTTTAAATAATAGAAGAATAAAACTATGCCAAATGGTTGGAAAAATGATAGTGCTGATTTGAACCAAACGTTCATGTGTTTGTTTCTTAATTTGTTTTCTTTGGGAAGAAAAAAATCCTCATTTTGCATTCATTAATACTGCTAGGAAGGAACTTAATCTTTTCAAAGGGTTATTAATGTTTCTCTGTGTGCAGAATAAATATAACACCACCCTCAATCACAGCCTCTCAGCCTCATTAGTGAGACAAGCTGGGGATAGTATCTTGGCAAACTCATTAGGAGTTTCTTGTTGCAATCAAATTTGTCCTGACTTCAGTTGCCAGGGACATTATAATAGGGAGAACAAACCTTGTAACAGCTCTTCCCCATTTATTAAATTCTGTACTGAATGCACCATCTTTCTTTCACAGAAAACTATCCAAGAAGGGTGATGGAGTGTAGAAATGTTTATGCTGAAATGAATTTCATTAGTCAGTGCTGGACATAGATTAGCATTATTTATTTATTTGAAGTTGCCATGATGTAACTCTAAGTGACAAACCATGGATTTTCTGTGTCCCACGATGTGCAGAAAACCACAATTATGTGCTTGAAGAACTCAGGAGACTTCTGTCAGTAGCACAGCTAACCTCTAAGTTTAAGTAATTTCTGTGTTATTGGAGACAAAATATTCCCAAAACCTTTGTCACTTCTAAGTCTGTTAATGCCAGTGCAGAGGTCATTTCTACAAGGTAGGTCACTAAAAATTCACTGCTGCCAGGATGGGTGAGGTCCTGAAGTGGTGCACACCAAAAATTAATTAAATCAAACAACTTTCTGTCTGGGTCTGTGTAAAACCCAAAGACACTTGAGAAGAAACAGATCGTTTTGTAGATATTCACATTTATCTTGTGGGATAAATAATGAAGAGATATAGTTAACATCTACCATTGCAATAACTTCAGAAGCTGTCTGAAACAAATAAATCTTTCTCTTGAATAATATTAATTTTAATCTGCTAGGTTTCAGCACTAATGTTTTGCATGACTTGAAGTGAAACCATTAGTCAAATGCAACTACAATATAAATTCATAAAGAACTCCCAGAAGAAATCAAAGATGTTTTTAATAATCTAAACCAGGTAATACAAACATTCTTATGAATTTCAGAAGAGTCAAACCTAAGAAAAAATTCATTGACTTTGAATTAGTATTCAACAGCCAAGTAAATTACTTTCTCTTTGCATATTTTAAATCTTTCATTTAATAATGAGCATATGCTGGAAAGCAACACAACACAATAGTAATACAAAGCATTTTTAACATGAAAATTGAATATGAAGGCAAGAAATAGAACTTATTTTTACAATTGTGGCTTGCTTAAAGGACATTTAAAATACAGCATTTCAGACAACAATGCAAATCTGGTTTTTTTCCAAGCCAAATATGAATTTTTGCCCCTGCATTGCATTATTGCCCCCATATTTGCCATAATGTGACATAAAGGCAACTGTGCAAGTATTCAGATGCTTGCTTATCCCTTAGCCCGTTTTCAGACTTTCAAAACAAATTCTGAATATGAAAGCTGCTACACATTTTATTGCTCACTCACTATTTCAAATCAGATTTCAAGGACATATTCTGAGTGTTCTGCTAGCAAAAATTAGGATAAAAATGTGATTTTTTTGATGTAGTGAATTTAGTAGAATCTCCTTTGTTATTAACCATTAAATAACTGAATGTATAACGGCACAAGTTTTGTGGCAATTTTCCTTGGATAAACAAGAAATGTTGTCACTTATCAAATATGTTTGATAAAGTACTGTTACAAACTATGAAGAGCATGGTAACACTTCTCTTTTTGTTAAAAAAGTTTGATATTTTACTAGCCCTGAGTTGGCAAGGGCCACCTCAGCTGAAATGTAACAGTTGACAAGAAACATACTGCTGGAGGGCTGGAAAGCAAAATAAAATGTGTTTGCACAAAATTGCCACTGAATGTTTATAAAAACTTGTTTCCCTTGGCACCACAACAGATAAGAAAAGTGCTGCAGTAAACCATCAAAGTTGCACTGGGGGAATGATATGTAACAGCAAAGGGTTGGGAAAATGCAGCTGCTCCTTTTGAATGCTGCCAGTGGAATTGCTCCAGGTCCACAAAGTCCATTTCTTGGCAAGAAGCTGTACAGGATGTCTCAGAGCCCCCAAAGAGAAAACAGAAGCAGGAGTTGTTCATAACGTTTATTGGGTATCTAATTCATTGGAACTGCACATAACAGCAGCTAAAGACAAAACACTACATGGCTTTATAACAGATCTTCTTTTTTCCCATCCTGCTCTGAACATCTCATTACACAATGCAGGGGCATTAGAGAGAGTGCTGGGAGTGTCTTCAATCACTCTGGGAGCCCTTTCTTCTAACAGGTAAGCAATCTTATCAGGGATACCTCATAAAATAATAAAATGTCCTGAGTTGAAAGGAACCCACAAGTACAATCAAATCCAGCTCCTGGGCCTGCACAGAACAGCCCCAAGAGTCACCCCATGCCTGAGAGCATTGTGCAAACCCTCCTTGAGCTCTGTCAGGGTGCTGTGAGCACTGCCCTGGAGCCTGCTCAGTGCCCAGCCACTCACTGGGGGAAGAACCTTTTCCTGATACCCAGCCTAAACCTGCCCTGACACAACTTCAGGCCATTCCCTTGGTCCTGTCACTGTCACCCCAGAGCAGAGATCAGTGCCTGCCCTTGGTCTTTCCCTCACAAAGAAGTTGTGGCTGCAGTGAGGTCTCCCCTCAGTCTATTCCAGACTGAACAAACCCAGTGCCCTCAGCCCCTCCTCACATGGCTTCTCAAGGCCCTTTACCCTCCTTACTGCCCTCCTTTGTATGCTTTCTAATATCTTTATCTTTCTTGTATTATGGTGCCACAATAGGCATTATGAAAAGATGTCCAGACAAAATGTGTAATTTAGGGCTTCTGAATGCTTATCCATCCCTGGAAAGTAGTTTGAGTTCACATATAATATATATATATGTAAACTGCTCAATATACTACTTTTCATTTGTTTCTGCACAACCTCATCTTCTAGTTTTTTTCTGTTTAACAAGTCTATTGTTCATTCAAATCCTATCCTCAAACATACCTGTAATTTCTCCACATATTATCTAACAAGATAATAAGTATTTTGTTGCTCCCTAAATGTACCAGGACAACAAACAAATATACCAGAAACTCTTTTGACAGTGAAATTTTGGTCACTGCTCTCCCTGCCTGTCTTGCCCTTCCTTTTCTCTAAATACTGGAGAAACAATTCCCAAGTCTTCCTCTAATCATTACTATGATTACCTTTTCTTGGTGTTTGCCCTCTCTCTGAATATTGCTGCTCTATAACCTTTTGGTTAGATCCCTCACACACACTATTTTTTCATACTCATCTTCACTCATCTGACAGGGTTTCCTATTTCTGTACTATTTTTTCTTTTCTTTAAGAGCTCATGATTTTGTTAAGGTGGTTTCTTACCAGTTTTCTAAATAAATGTGGAGATGCAAACTGTGGAATGCTTTTCAGAACAGCTTGTAGCACTGACCATTGGATCCAGCTCCAGTGTAGTCATGAAGAAATAATTACCTTTCTCAGGGTTGCTGGATATTGCAAAGTTAAAACAAGGTGAGAAGGGTGCATCTTTAGCTTGAAGGTTAAACTACCTTTCCTCCTGCTCCTGACCACCCATCAGCTATTTGCTAATATGCTATTAGCTGTGTAGAAACAAGCTGTATTGAAACTGCAATAATCCCCCAGGGCCAACCTATAAATCCCCCTGTCTATCCAGAAACAATAGTTAAGACATTTCAAAACAGAGAATGAACACATGAAAGTCACTTGCTCTTTGCAGTGCTAAGTAGGACAAGCCAAAGGTGAATGCTTACATCCTGATGCTGATACAGAAGCTCAATCCTTGTGATTACCATGCAGGCCTGGGTGCTGTCCATGGGAAGACTCTCACTGCCTAACATGTTTCTAACATGTCATCCAACTTGGTTCAAAACACAGGACCTGGCCCTGCCCACTGCTATTGTCCAAACCCTTACAAAACTTACATTCACATGGAGGTAGTCTGGAGAAAAAGGCACAAAGCAGCTGATACAAGAAGGTGGTACTGGAGATCTTCTCATCCAAAACTGCTTAGAGCAGGCTGCTCAAGGTCACGTCCAGACAGATTTTTTAATAGCTCAAGGACTGAGCCTCCAGAGTTTCTCTGGGTAGCCCATTCCAATGTTTGAACCTCATTACAAAAAAAAAGAATTTTAATTAAATTTTTCTGTATTTCAGTTTGTGCTTTTGCCTTTTGTCCTGTCCCCAGACATATTTGACAGAAATCTGGCTTTGTCTTCTATGGGAAAAACACCCCATTGGATATTTATACCCCTGGACAAGACCCCCCTGAGCATTCTCTTCCCCAGGCTGAGTGGTCTCAGCTCTCCCAGCCTCTCCAGGCCCTCAGTTGTCTCCATGGCCCTTCTCCAGGTGTGTCTCAGGGCTCAGCAGAGGAGAAGGATCACCCTCCACCAGCTTCTGTGGACACTCTGTGGATGCAGACCAGGATGTTTTGCCACAAGGGCACATGGCATGGTCAGCTTGGTATTCAGGACTCCCAGATGCTTTGCTGCCAAGATGTTTTCCAGGAGGTCAGTTGTACCAGGCAATTCCTCCCCAGCAGCAGGAATTGTCAATTCCCATTGTTCAGCCTTGTGAGACTTCTGCTGACCCATCCCTCCATCCTGCCAAGATCCCTCTGAATTGCAGGACACCCATCTGCGCTGTCAGTCACTCACCCCAAGAGACCTATTCTGCCCAGAAAAGAACTGGGGTCTTCTAATCACATCTCTCAATTAACAGAATTATAGCACAACAGAGAGTTTTGTCACCACTGTTTTGTGAGGAAATTCAAGATATGTACTTGAGGGCTGTACAGAATAAATGTACTTCTCTTTAGACTTTTATTTACAATCAGAAAGCACAAAGGTCTGCATCTTACAAGATCATGTCAGTGGAATTCTGACAGCATGAAGTAACAAACCAAATAAGTCAATTTCCAGTCATTTACATTTTATAGTTGCTCTTTTTGTATGTGTGCCTTGTCACTAAGTATATGTATCAGCTTTAAATTGTCAACAGCGGAACTGATTCCAGGAAAAAAATATGCAGCAAGTGTTCTGTTTTGTTGAGATGTTCTGGAAAGACACTGCAAACCACAGAAAGGAAATCTGAGTTGCTTGTGATGTTGCAGGGATATTGAGATTGCTAGAACAGCCTTATTAAATGTAGTTGCTTATTTATTTTTTATATCAAATGGGCTTTCTAAAGCTTTGCACAGTGTTATAAAATAAAAAGTCACTCATATATTTCCTACTCTTCTTCTCTTAAAAGTATGGAAATACATTCCAAAGTCACAGGGTGAAATTTAGCAGTGTGAATCCAATCACTTATTTTCACAAATATCTTGGGAACTGGCATTTCCCTCACAGTTTTCAGACTCTCTTTTAAGGACGGTATTATTTCATCAGCTATTTGTTTTTCTTCTAGAGGTTAAGAATATTCTGAATATTTTCATATTTTTATTCAGTGAGAAAAAAAAAGCTACTTGCAAGGCCTGATCAGGAAGTTGCTTATTTTGTTGCCACAGCCAGAATCTGGGTACATAATCTTCAGTTCCAAGGTCTACAACTGTCTTAAATGACTTGCAGTTTCATGTCATACTGTGCTGGGGATTTGTGGTTGCTAATCTGTAGGGAAAAACTGTACAACTGAAAGACATGGTTTGTTCTTAAATATTTCTCTTTGTTTGTTTTTCCTGTTATTTCTTTTCAACACAGAAGAAATTATGAGATACAGGATTAATCAGGATCAGAAGAAAAATCATGGCACTTTTCCAGGTGCCATATGGAGGCCACTAATCAAAATAAAATATAGGTTATAAAAACAATGGTATAGGACTTATATGCAGCCTACTCTCCATATCAAAGTTACAGAACAGAAATCAATTTGCAATTACTTTGTAATATTTGGCTCAGATCAATTGCAAACTTGTGTGATCTACAGTGATTCAGGTGAACACCACAGATGCAAAATAGTGCCTTCTGAGCAATTCACAAAACTACTGGAGCACACATCAAATTCTGTCAATGTTTGGGGAGAGACTGGAGTGAATCATAAACTAATTTTTGAAGGAACAAAACCATTTAGATGTGAGCAGTCATTCAGAAAACTAAACATTCCTATGTTACTTTTCTGGAATAATGAATGGTTATTAAAAAATCCAAAATATTTGAATTGAGTTAATGTATTACACTGTGATGTTTAAAAGCACTTGAAAACAGCCCAAGAGTGTAGAATTTGTGTGTGTGGTGTTAAGTTCCCAGAGTGCAGCAGGAGCCGCTTGGTGCAGCAGCAGCATCGGGGTCATGATGAGACATTGAGAACATCACTCACCAGGGACCAGCTCTCTCCCTTTAATGCCTCTAAAAACCAGCTGATTTAGCCCTATGTGGCTGAGAAGACCCTGCTCCAGTTCAGATTCCAGGGCAGAGGGACTGGGGGGTGAAGTGAATATGCTGGAAACCATCATGCAGTTCCCCACTGCAGTCATTGCCTCTTGGCATCCTGCATTCTTGCACTGAAACATCAGAAGTTTCAAAACTGAATGGCAAACCGAAACAAAAGGATAAAAGGAGGAGGGAAAATCTGTGTTGTTTTCTTGTCATCAGACTAACCCCTTCAGTGCTGAAGTTTTTCATTTGTCAGAAGAGAAAAAGTCACAGAGCAGGAAATATCAAGTAGTGAGGACATTGGATCTGCGTGTGACATGGTACTTTAGAAACCTCTTGGCTTTACATTTGTTTTGCTTTGCTTGATGAAAAGGAAACAATAAACCAGTTACATTCATGTGAAAAGTGTGATATCCCAAGAAATGGTCTAGTGCAGAGTACATATTAGCTGTGCAAGCACAACACACAGTGTAAACAGGAACACTCATATGTGAGTTTGAAAGGCAGCACTCATAATAGTCCTTGGCAATAAATCACTCTATTTAATTTCCCCCTTTGCCCATTTCAAGCAAGTTCTGTAAGTATCTTTACTCATAACATATTACTCACACAAAAAATAAGAAGACTTTGTAAGGCACACTTCCTTTATACGTGTACTCTGTGCCTAAATTTAGGGTATATACAACAATATATTTTTCTAGAAACAATAGAGTATCCCAGCTATTGTGCTGAGACACAGTTCTGTTTCCTTCCATTTTTTAACTCTTGTCAGATTTTTTACTGCAATAGCTTTTGAACTTTCATCTCTCTTTGGCCAAAATCCTTGTTTCTCCCACTCCTTGTCATGGTCCTGGGCTGCATTATAAAGATAATTTTTTCACCCCAGAAAAGTCTGATTGAATTCTCACTTTTCTATCTATTTCTTCATGTTTTAGGAATGGATCCCTTGAAGGTACCCTGGAGTTAGAAGCAAATGTGTAGTTGTCTATGAGAATATTTTCAAAATCAAACGACTGTTTACTCTTAGAGATGAAAGCAAATATGACCTAAAAATTATATTTAAATATTAATTGTATTAAAATTATTTCTGTACCATGACAGAATTTGGGGAAGCAATGGGGTTTAAGAGTGTGAAAGCTGAGTCATTCAAACTGTCTAAATTGGAAAGAGATGGATTTGAAGAGTGGACTGTTAGGTGGATAAGAAAGTGGTTGGAGTGTCACACTCAGAGAGCAGTGATCAGTGGCTCAGAGTCCCAATGACATCAGTGATGAGTGGTGCTCCTCAGGGGTCTGTTTTGGGGCCAGTGTAATTTGATATCTTCATTAATGTCACAAAGACATCAAGTGTACCCTCAGCAGCAGGATGTTACAGCCTTCTGGTGGGTTTACTACTGCTGTTCTTGTGAATATTTAAGTATTTATATGAAGGAAGACATCTCCAAGAAGTGGGACCCAAACATTCCTCCCCTGTATGCAAAGTAGAAGAGTCAGGATTTGAATTCATTTTCAAAAATCCAAGAGAAATACTTACACAGCAAAACTATTATCCATACTAATGGGCTTCTTACTGTTCAGAAATTCCACCTTGAACAAATAGTTTAAATTTTATTAAACTATATCCTTAAAAACTGACAACAATAAGGTTCCCCAATGAGTTCTGCTCAAGTATTGGTCTGTTTTCATGCCTCCACTCCTTTCAGCAGGCTCAGTGACAATTTTCTCTCTTCAAATACTGCCATGACATTTCTTGTCCTCTATTCCCTGTGTTTTCTAACTTTTCCATTGCCCTTTTGAGCTTTTTGGCCCTAAGCCTTCACAAACAAACTGTGCAATGCACCTGGAATCAAGGAAGAAAGTGCTGCATAATTATAAAGTTAAATATTGTCTCTTGACCCTTATAAAGAAATTTTTCATCTATTGCTTTTCCTGGTTATTTCCCAACCACCTGCTATTAAGTTAAACAGATGTGGTTGAGTACTGCATATTCAAACAACATTTAGCAAATATTCGTAAATCATTACAGGAAATCTCCCTGCTTTCCAAAGAACAGCAGATGTAAATTCAATTCTCTTGGAAACTCAGCCTCTGATGTGTGTGCCTCTCTCCATGGTCACTGCTGCCCATTTGTTGTCAGGACCTCAACAAACTTTCAAAGAGAAGAGGTCTTTTGTCTCCCATTGATTCAAGGCATTGGAGTTTCTAGATAATTCTGTCAAAGAACTGTCAGACACATTAATGTAAATTCTTTTGTTTAAAACCTGATGGTCTCAACATCAGTTCTCAGTTGACATGTGGAAGCATTAACTTCTATTATAGGTCAAGATTCATGAAAGAAGCTGAGACATGGCCTGAAATATTGCAAACTGTGTCTCATCTTTCATTCCCTCAGCTTCTCTGTGACTGTAGTGCTACCTCATTCCTTTTCTGCTCATTATCAATTGTCTCAATATAAAATAAAGTTTAGAAGATCTGGTATACAGCATAGTAACCCAACAAAAATTTAAGCCACAAAAATTCATATTCATATTCTTCATATTCATTGAATCTGAAGACAACAGCAATGTAAACTTAAAAAAAAAAAAAAAAAAAAAAGCCCACTACATATTTATAGGGAACTTCAATTCCATTTTCACGGAATAAATGGTATTTTACGCTCCACACCATTTAGACCTCAATCTCTCTTCTGGCAAGCCAAGCTGTTCTTTTTTGTGGATTGTTCTTAAGTCATTTATAATCAGGCCACAGCACTACTGACAACAGCACCTTTGAAGTCAGGTAGGAATTATTAATTTGCTGTGAATTTTCTGAGGAGCTTCATCTTCTTTCCATGCACATCCATTTAAAGTCATAGAGGTGAAACTGAAGGTACCAGTCACAAACAAAATTAAGCTATCAAACTCTCTGGTTTCAGATAAATTCTGGGCAGTGCAAAAAGCCAACCAACCTTTACTTTTTGATGTGGAACATGACATTTTAGGGCTCCTGAATTGCACCTCCAGGGGGGTGAGGTCTGAGAGCCCTCAAAGGCTCAGAACTCTGTGCAATGAGCCCCACAGCTCCATGCAGCCACCCTCGGGGGGCAAGAAGGGGAAAACCATTGCTTGTGGCACAATTTTTAGCTCTCCATCAAAGGTCATAATTACCAGTGTGTGTGTGTGTGTGTCTGCGTGTGTCTTCTCTTTAAGAAAAGACTGCGTCTATCTACACAGGATGGATACTGTGAGGAATTTCTTCATAGAAAGGGTCATTAGATATTGGAACCCGCTGCCCAGGAGGTGGTAAAGTCGCCTAAAGACTGGACATGGCCACGGTCTGGTTGACACGGTCATGTTGGGTCACAGCTTGGGCTCGATGATCTCTGAGGTCTCTCCCGACCAATTGATTCTGTAACTCGGGGATACCAACCGACACAAAGTTCAAGACTGGAAACAGCTCGGCGGGGAGGCTCGGTGCAGCCACGGCGGCCACGGCCGTGTTCCTGAGCACAGGGGACTGCTGAGCCCCGGGCTGCGACCGCGGGGAGCGCCCGATGGGGGGGCGGCTAAAAGGATCACCGTGCTCCGGGGAAGGGCCGATGGGCACCCCGCAGGGCCCCCGGGTCAGCTCCGGACGGGGACACCGGGGCAATGGTGGGGCGGGCGCGGCGGGTCGCCCTCAGCCTCCCCCCGCCTCACGGCCGCCCTCGGGCTGCCGGGCGCATGCGCGGAGGCGCCGCCCGCTCCGCTGGGCGCGCAGCGGGCGTTGGGCAGCGCGGGGCGGCAGCGCCGGGGCAGCGCCGGCCCTGCTCCGCACCGGGCGGCGGCGGTGAGTGCGGCAGGGAAGGGCAGTGCGGGGACAGTGCGGGCAGCGGTGGTAACTGCGGGCAGTGCGGGCTGGGGCGGTGAGTACGGGCAGTGCGGGGTGCGGGCGGGAGCCGCCGGCGGGAAGGCGCTGCCCGGCGCGGGGTCGGCGGGAGCGGGGCCCGGAGGGAGCGCCCGGGGCGGGGGTCCCGCACCGGGACCCTGAGGGGAGTGAGGGTGGAACGCGCCCCGCTGCCCTCCGCCCCTCGCCGGCCAGCAGCCGCCCGGTGAACTCCTCTGCAAGGGTTTGTGCCATTTCCAGTTTAGCCGGGGGAGAAAACGTGTGGAGTGTGTTGAACAAAGAAAGAATTCTGCGGGATTTCTCTTTTGGAAGAGGTTAGCGACTCCCTCCAAAACAGGCAGCCGATACATTTTTCTCCGAAGTTTTAAAAAAACACCGTCCCACAAAACAAACTCGCCGAGCACAGCCGCAGTCATCCGAAGCTCTCGTGTTCCTGTTAAAACTTTTCCCCTGTCGCAGGCTCGCCAGAGCCCCGTCCGTGCTGGGGCTGGGAGTGCTGGGCTGGGAAGGTGTTCGGGAATGAGCCCGGGCCCCCTAGGCCTGCTGCTGCTCCTTTTCCCCTGGGCAAAGGAGCAATTCATCCGCATCCACAGGAAGCAGGAGGGGCAGAGGGAGCCTCATCGTTGCCACAGTTGAAGCTGGGGTTGAATGTGGCATTGGTTGAGTGAGAGAGCAGGCAGTGATTGGGCTTGTTAGGAACAAAACAGAGGAATGGAACCAGTGAGTAAAATGAAGAAGATTATAAGCACGTGAAAACACTTGAAAGAATTTCAAGTTTTCATAGAAAAGTCTGTGTGATAGAAGAGGGACAATTATGCAGATGTTGGTGTTCTAGATTAAAATCAAGGTCTTATATTTATTATTATTATTGACTGTCACTGAAAAAAAACCCTAGTTGCACTTTTTCTGCTCATTTCTACCTCCTGTACCATCTTCCCCCATGCTGGCACCATTGTTGATACAGCAAGGGAGGGGAGTGGCATGGAGCATTACCTGCAGACTCAAACTGACCTTTTAAACACTTTTTCCGATTAACCTAGTTAGTATCACATCTGTTTCCCTGCACTGCCGTAGAGATGCTTATAGTGGCTCAAGCAAACATATGTTTGGTAGGGAAGGAGTTTTTTTAGTTGTACATAAATTAGCAGGTGTGTGTGTGTGTAGAAGCCCCATTTTTGAATGTACACGTGTGTTATGCACACAGACATACACCTGTGTAAAGGGATTGTGCAACTGGGAGGTTGAACATTCTGGCCCTCGTGTTTAACAGAGGGAGTGCCATTGATAAAGCAGTTGTGGGGGAGGTTTACAAGTGCAAGAGGTGATGAGCAGGCTGAGGAGACTTGCCTAGTAAGGTGGCTGAGATTGCAAGAGTAAGATTGCTGAACCAGGGGAGTGAGATTAGAAACCAGAGAAGAGGGCACAGCGAACTTGTGTGGGACTATTGCATGGAAACAGGAGTGAGATTTTTACCTAGCTGTTCAGTTTCAGCCATCTCACTTCAACCTCTTTTAGACTAGAAAACTTTGCTTTCCAGAACTAGGTTGGAACCTGGGATTCTGAGTAACTCTGTATTCTTGGGACTAGCAAATATCAGGAAGTGCCCAGGTGAAACTTGGATTATCCTTTTCTCACACAAGTTCATCCAGAAATTTGTGTCCAACTGGTGTACTCAAACCTGCAAAGCATTGCATCTGGTTGTAATGCATGCAGGTGATGAGATCATAACTAGGTGATATCAGTTTTCTTTTGAGAGAAGTGGATAGTCACACATAGAGAAACTGTACTAATAGTGTCATTTCCAGAAACAAAAATGGAGAACCGAAGTTTTCAAGTTAGCTTTAATTCAGTTTCTTCATGCATCTAGATTGACCTACAGTTTTCTGTTAAGTAATAACATTGTTTCTTGCATAAAGAATCCTGTTGTATTCAGGGTATTAAAGAGATGAAGTATTTTGGTCTCATCCTCCTTACTTGGTTGTGTGATGTTGAGACATTTTCTCGATGTGACTCAAATTCTGCTTTGACTGTGGAATTACAAATCTCCTTCTATCTTCTGTTGTGCTTATCACCTTAGTACTCAGTACTCAACTAATTCTCCCCTTAATTGACAAAACTCTCCTAAGACAAGGAAATCATCCTCCCATTCCACGTGAAGAGTGAAAGAGAAAACTATGGAGACCAAATCTGGTCCAGATAGGATCTGATTTTTTTTCAGGGTATTGAGTTCAGTTGTCCTCATTTATGTTAAGCACACTGGTGCAAATAAATCGAATGTTCTAAACCTATTCTGCTTTTGCAAATCAAGCAGACAGATTTTGGGAGATGCATCCCTAAAATAAAATGTGTGTAGTTGGTGTCCACATTGAAACAGCATTTTTAGCTAATTTACCTAGAGTCATGAATAAATTCTGTGCCAAAAGCAGGATAAAGTATACTTCAGGACAGTGCTAACTTACTTTAGACTACAGCAGTGTGAACCATTTTTGTTTGCTCTGTCATTTTAAATAGCTCTCTTTTCCTGTGATCCTCTTGTCCATCATTTTGTTCTGCCTGCCTCTGTGACCTCCCTCACTTGTGATAGTGTAACCATTTCCATATTCTTTTCATGAGGCAGATCACAGGATCAGTCAGGTTGAAAAAAAAGATTTATCTGACTTACTTTTGGCTCTTACCTGGCTTGTAGAAACAGATGGACAGGCAGGGAACAAGAGATGTGGTTGGTAGCACTTACCCCAGATATGAGTACTGAGGAAAAACTAACCAATTTTGCCCCTCTGCTTCCCTCTTCCGTTATTCCAGTAAGTCTTATATGTGTCATTTCTTCCCATTTACTCAACAAATTACACCAGATTCCTATAGGCAAAAATTCTAATTTTTGCACCATCCTGTTCAGAGCTTTTGCTTTCAGTTTGTCAGCTCAATCCTGAATTTTGTTGTTCATTTTCATCTTGCTCTTTCATGAATTTCTATCAGCTGTGTTTTCGGTGTGCTGTCTGATCTGGCTGGTGTTTCTTTAATGGTTGTTTTGCTTCAGCCTCCAAAGGCAATCAAATTTCTTGCCCCCACCATTGCTTCCTCTCCTCTTCCACATTATAAACAAAGCACTTGCAGTGTGCTCCTACAGAGCTGGCAAAGGAGTGGCCTGAATGACCTAATGTCTCGTCTATTCTCCTGCCAGCTGAGTTCAGATGTTGGTAACTATTTGACCTTCTAAAATCTAATCTGACCATACCCAGCCCTTTCCTTGTTTACCTTTGCTTGTCTGACTGATTCTTGTTAAGTAAAATTTGACACACATTTTGGAGGTTTGAAAGAATTAACCCATTCTTTTCTTGCTGACACTTCTGATGATGCTAATTATCAAGTAATCAGCGTTTTAATCGAGGTTGCTAAATACTATTATTAGAATAGCTACATTTCAAAAGTAAAGCCTGTCTTCATGGTGACAGTTAAAGAAATTCCATGTTAACCACCTAAAATCACACCATGGATTTTGACTTTCTAAGAAAACACATCTGTTGACAGCTCTTTTGTGCCTGTTTCAGGCTGTTGCTTATTTTTAATGACACATAATCGCTATCTAAAATAACTTTAACTTTGAACAAAAGTTAGGCATCTGTTCAGAACTACATTTATAAAATCAGACAGAAATACATCTGCACAACCCAGTATACTGGAGTTAGCATCTGGGGCTGAGACATGCGCACTGTAGTAGCACAAGAAGTTTTGCCCATTTTCAAACCAGGAATAGTGTAAATAGACTACTTTTGTGGCCATAGATATCTTTGCATGAGGGAGAGACAGACTATCCTGCAGTTGGCATCTCAAAAGATCTTTGAGATCCCTTGCATTTTACACATTTCGTTGTGCATTTTGCCTGCTCATTGGAGTGTTTCTTTTAAGGTGTTTGAATCAGCTTTCTCATGTTGCTTCTGAAATTACTTTTGAAAGCTGGCATCTCATATTTGGAGATCACACACTCAACATACTTCCAATTTTTCATCTTAGTGATCAGTCTGTACCAATATGATTACTCTGAGAGTGGTCAAATTAAGTGATGCTAAAATCCAGAGACACCATGTGAAGTGTAGGACAGGAGTAATTTGTCATACATAAGACTTAATCCCAGTACAATATTCATTTTGTCACCTGTAACTGCAGAAAATCTATATTTGCCAGAACTTCAGGGTGGGTAAATTTTTTTGTTTGTTTGTTTACACCAAGAATTCTGGTAATTCTGGATATTCCTGTTTTGCTGAGTTGTTTTCCTGTAGTATAACAATGGATGGACCAGTTTCAAGATTCACTTTACAGCAATTCTTCATTAAAATCTCACTTGCTAAGTTAACTGTTTAACATAACTGTCTAAACTGTAATATTTATTATAATCAGCTGTATGTGTAAATGTTTCCTACTTGGCACTGAAAAATGACTCAGAAGGTGTGAATTTGTTAGCTCACTGATGTGAAGGGAGTTTATGGAATCCTAGCAGGAAAATTCATAAGTTGTGTCTTCATGAGATGTCAAGTTTTGCACCTGGCTGTTTCTCCTCGTTTATCAGTGAGTTGTTTACCGACCTTGTGTGTATTCTTCAGCTTTTATTTGCAGACTGTAGCTCTTCAAACTATTTACTAAATAAACCTGTGAGGAGAAACAATTTTCTTTGTCTTTCTGCCCCTCGTCTCCATTCTCATGGTTATGGGGAAAGAGAAAGGGTTAAATGAGGTCTCAGTGTCAGAATCAGTTAAATCTTCTCTTGGTTTTCCTATAGATTTCTCCCATTTCAGTGGCAGCAGAAATGAGCACAGTCTGTGATATTTTATTTCAATAGTGCTGAGCACTTCTGAGTATCAGAAAGGGAACGGCCTCACTGTGCTGTTTGCTGCTGTTGGTTGTCAGAGCTGTGGGCAGCAGTGAAATAAAGGCACGGCCTGTTGAGAGTGCGGCTGCGTAAGCAGCTTAACCGATCTAAGCTTCTCCCACTGCCTGAAAACACAAGTTCTTCCTTTTCCACTCCATCCTTGCTGGGTTTTGCATTTTGACTGCTTCCTGGTGTTCTGCAGTCAACTGCAGCAGGGACCTGATCTGCTTTATTTTCAAACAAATGAGAAGGTGAACAAACTCATCTGTTGTGGAAAGGCCACTTAGGGTGAACTCTAAAGAAGTGGCCAACTAAAAGCTCATCAGATCTGCATTTCTCAAAAATGGAAGTATCAAAGCACTTTAACTGTCACTGCTTGTTAGGAACTCTTGGCAAAGATTTGATCAAAGTTTTCGTCTCAATGTAAGAAAAATTTTTTTACAGTGAGATCAATCATTCACTGGAAAAACCTCCCCAAGAACATGGAGGAGTCCCCATAACTAGAAGGGTTGTTTTTGCAATTGGATGGAGTGCTAGATAACCTCATCAGGGCTGTCTTCACACAAAAGGTTGGACCAGACAATCTTTTGATATTCCTTGGCTGCTCTGTGGTTCTAGGAAACTGTTGGTATGGGTGAAGCGATCTAACCAGAAATACACAAGGTGGAGATGCACCTGCTGATGGACAGCACATCTAGGATCTCTGCAAGGACTTTTGCAGTGTATTACACATGTGAATGAGTTACCAGACCTAAATGTATCAATAGTGTATTCTTTGCTTTAGAAGATTCCTCTGCATTTTCTGTATCCTGGAGTAGGTGTTCAGCTTTGTGAGGCAATAGGGGAACACCCTTTCAAATCTTCCAAGAACAAAGTGTTAGACATGTTAGATTCTGTTAGAGGATCTGTCAGTTATGAATGAAACTTTCAAGAGCTAACTTTAATTTATTCTGTGTATGCTTTTGACACAACTAAGATAAATTACATCTTCAAATGCAGTTAGTTGCACACATAAATTTGACACATTAATTAGGCATGTGAGTTTTAGGAGCTTCAGTATGAATATCCTCTGAATTGCTTTTGTTACATGTATTTTTGTGCTTCCTATTCAGGCAGAATGGATTTTGTACTGACTCATTTCATAAGGAATAGAAGAGCAAAAGTATTCTTGTTTTAGCTTTGGGAGCTGCTGTAGTGTTTTTACAGTGCTGGAAAGTTAAAAAAAAAAATTATAAGTATGGCCTGATACTGGTAGGTATGGATTTATGCTGTGTGATTGATCAGTTGTGACTTAGAGCTTCAGTGTGATCCTTATTTCCTTATAAATGACAGTTTGAATTAGATGTTAGTTCATCTTACAGTGTTTTGTCCAGTTATTTTGTTCAGAATGCCTCCATCTCTAGATCAGTGTGCTTCCTTTAGGAAAACTGCCATGAATTTAAGCTTTTTTACTGCTGATTGGAAGGGACTATGAGTAAAATTGTTGGCCTAGAGGTCCCAAGGGATGCAAAACTAGCACCCTGAGAGCTTGGTTTGGGGGGCAGATACAGTCTGGGAAGTTCCCATTTCCTTTCTGTGGCTGTCCTGGGGAGCAGAGGGACAAAGCTGAAGTGCAGAGCACAGAACTGCATCAGCCACATCAGGGGGCTGTTCCCCAATAAGAGGTGGGTTGCAGTGGCAGAAAAGGAGGAGGAAGTCCTTGATTCTTCTTCAAGGCTGAAGTCTATACCCTAAATGTGTAAATGAGCTTTGTGGGTAGGTTTGTTCAAATCCTACTCAAAAAAATATTAAATGTAAAGCAGTAAAATTATGTGTGCATTTTCCTGTGTTTGGAAATTCAGGTAAAGTTATGTGAGAAATAATGGATGTGGGTGTTGAGAGGGAAATAAGAGTATTTAGTATTTAAAATTTATATATATATATTTTTTCCCCCTGGTTTGTAAGGCTCTTTACCCTTCTGTTTTACTGCAGCTGCTCTGTGGATTCTGGTGGTGTACAACTTTCTGTATGCTCTCTTTATGCAATTCCCCAGTGTGACAGAAAACTTAATAAAATCTCTAAAGGAGTTGTGCCTCATTATCTTTTGCCTAGTTGCCATATAATTCAATAAGATGAAATATGTGTTTATGACTCTTTCATAACTTCTCTGCAATTTGATTTTTGGTTGACTGGAAAATCCCATTAAAACATGCTCTGAAATGTTGTCATATATGCATTGCTTCAGGGGAGGACAGGCAGGGTGGAAATTTATATTAAAGCATGCTGATGGTGCATAAATGCTTGGAAGAGAAGGCTTTGTTTGCACATTTCTCTAGCTTAGTTTAGTACTGCACAAAGGAATTACTTTTTATTGGTTTGGGGTTAATTTTTCCAAATTAAATGGGGTGTTAGACATTGGCCTACCAAACAAGTGCTAAATGCAGTTTCTATATGGGGTAAAATGTTGCCTCATCACAGAAAAACAAAATAAACTTCATTAAGTAGTAATCTTATGTTTGCTATAAAATTATTGCACACAAAATAAAGATGCCAATGTGAAACTACCCAGGCTCCTTTTTACTGCAAAAATGCTCAGTCTGAGATCTAAAAATCTCTCTGGGGTTTCTTAATAGCTGCTGGAAAACTACTGGTAGTTTAGAGGTAGTCTGATTTTTAAAAGTAGCTGTTGCTGCTTGCCTTTGACAATGTTGTAATAATTCCAAGAAAAAAACTTCAGTGAGTTGAGAAAAACCTTTTTCAAATGCATAGAATTGTCAAATCTTTCTTTTTCTGTGAAAAGAGCAGAGTTGCATATTGGATACAGATTAATAGAGTTGGAGGCTGAATCTTGTCCAGCCAGTTTGTTTTATTGGAAAATCTTTGAAGGCATTATTTGTGACACATGGGTCATGGTTTTGCTTTATAAGCTGTGTTGGGGAAGAAAGTATCTGTAAGAGTTTCAGAGCAGGATAAATGGTACATTGTTAGCTTTGATCTTGTGACCTTTTCTGAGCAGACAAACACTGTACCTGTAATGAAATTACATTTTTGTGAATGGACTGTGCCCAAAGACTGTTCCTTGGCCCTTGTCTATCATGTCTAGAGAAGTATAACCTAAAATAAAGGTAGCACTCTTTACTTTTCTTCCCCCTTCCCTACCTAAGCCATATATGCTTTTAAAAGGCATAAAGCTCTGTTGTACTCTACTTTCTACTTACTATGAATGCTTTGATGTGTTGATTTTGGAGACCAGAGACAATGAAAAAGAGAGATTATAGGTAGTGAGTAGGATCTTTAAAGGGACCACGTGCCATGTATCAACTTGATTTCTGGTTGTGTCATGGTATCATGTGCTGATATTTACTCCTAATTGGTCCTAATCCAGTTTTAAACCACTTTTTAGAGAAACTGGATGCAGTTACCCATTTCATACTGGGCACTGGACACCTCTCCTTTCATAGTCAAGTAGTTACCAAGAAAACATCTACATCTGGAGAGTTGTGTTGTAGTAATCACCAAATCTCACCCTCATTTATTGATTTCCTTTTTAGTTGTTTTAATCTATTTCTGCTTTTGTCCTGAACAGCCAGCCTATCCTATGGCAACAAGTTCCATGAATTATACACCATGTGCAATTTCAGGTCCTTTGGCTTATTTACATCCATGTCAGTTGAGGTCAGTGGGTACCCTCCAGTTTCTCCTGTTGTGAGAAGTAATGGTTGACTGCAATGTGTTACAGTTAGATCAGCTGAATGTCTGCCTGCTCTAAACTGAGAGGTTTGTTACACAGTGATGAGTTAAACACAAAGGATATTTTCCTTCCTTCCTTCCAAATAAATAGCAACATGTAATTTTTCATCCATATACAATGCAGTTTTCAGCTGAAGTTGGGAGCTGCTGGCTGTTCCTCAGTTAGTTGCCTGTAAAGCATCAGGAGATGGTCTGAACTACAAAATCAAAGCTGGCTTGTTTGTAATCTACAGAACAGATGCAAATGTTTCATTTGTAAGAAAATAGGGATGGAATAGGGGAGGAAAATGAGTGCACATTCAAAACCCCTAATTTAGGGAGGCTGTGACTGCAGTATTCTGATACAGTTCATGTGTTTTGTTTTTTTTCTTAAAAAGTGCTAGCAGGTCCATTGATTATTTTATCTTACTATGAATTTAAAAAATACATGATAGATATTCAATAAGCAGCTGTCACTTTACTAGTATAACATCAGATTATATCAATAGATTATTTAATACTTCAGCCACCTGTAAATGTTTAGCAAAGGGATCATGTGCTTTCTTTGGCTTTTTATGTATTGACTTTGTGGGTTAGTTTATGATTTTAGAAGCTGGTAACATTTTGGAGAAGAAGTTTTTGAAAGTATCAGTAATAGTGATCATAAACTGGATGTTAATTTTGTAATCTGTAATTGCAAGTTTCCACTCCTTAGGTTGTGGGAAGAATGTGCTCTTTTTGTTTGGGTTGGTAAGGGCTGGTGGCTGGGCTGTCTCATAATTCCTGGATTAGCTGTCTCTGTGTGTCTCTTTTTCTGGTGTTTCTGAGAAATTTCTCCAGTATTTCAGGTTTTTAGCCTTAGACTGGGCCCTGTGTGTCCTGTGTGTTAGCAGGATATAACTTCTGCTTCAAGAACATAATTTTTGAAGACAAAAGACAAGCACATTGACTGCTTCAGAAATCTCTTTGACTGTGGTGAGATTTTTTTTATTTTTGAGAAGTTTTATTGTTTCATTTGTTTTTTAGTTTGACAGCACCACATTACCTTTGTTTTCATCAACTTATTTATCAGAGTAATTTTGTAGCCTCACAGGAAGTTTTTCCTCAACAGTCATAACAATCTTTGGCTCTTTACTGAGAAATCCTTTTTAGAGGTTCCTTCCTCAGCTGCTTACTGCAGTGAGTGTGGTCACACAGTGCACATTGGGTGTATCTGCAGTAGCATTTTGGTTCAGATTAGGAATCTTCCAATTGTCAGTACTTACTGTGCTTTGGTTTGCATTGCAGAAACATTTCAAAACTCTCAGACTGAGATATTTTTGGATGAAGGTAAACCAGAAGATAAACTCCAAGAGCTGCAGTCCCACTGCCAGACAGTGCTCAGCTCATGAAAGCAAATTAGAGCTACCCCGAAGTAGAACTCTTGACCTGTGTTGTGTAAGTGGTGGGTCCTCAGCACCAACTGTTTAGCTCTTCAGGTGCACTCCTGGTGCTCTGCATTCCTAGCTAATGGGAGTGTAGTCATGGATAAAGATCATTATTATGCACTTAGAGGTTATTATTCACGGCCAATGTAATTGCTTCAGATAAAGAGTCCAGCTATTCAAGCCTAAATTAGAAGAGATTATATCCAAGTGGCTGACAAGTTAGATTTGTCAGCTGGCACTCAAACACTAATTAGGTAAGGGAGCATCAGATCTATGGTGAAGCTGTGTTCCTTCCTCTGTTACCTTTTCACCTTTCCCACTATTAATATGACTTCCCCTCCATTCCCTAACGTGCTTATCCTTGTTATCCAGCTGCTACCCCAAGTCACAATATTCTGACATCTCACATGTGCTGGCAGTGCTCTTCCCCTGCTCTCATCTCTTTAACCTACATGAGTTGCCTTGCAAAGGGCTATGGAGCTGTGCTTGGTCCTGGACATGGTGATGTTAACTTCCTGACTGCCCTCTTTCTGGCAAAATAGATAATGATTTCAGCTGCCAAAGGCGGACTGCTGAGATAACTGCTGCAATTGGTAAACCCATCTTCACTTCCCTAAGAACATTAATGGGTTTTCTCTGTTCCTCTTGGACATTGATTTTCATGGAAAATGTGTGGGAGCACAGAAGAAATTTCAGTGTCTGATTTAGTTAAAAGGTACTGGCAGAGGAACAGAATATGGAATAGATAAGTGACATAGCGTCAGTTTTGTGTCCAAACAAAATCAGGATAAAAACACATCCTACTGTGAAAGTTTTATTTAATTGTTCATCATTCTTACTTGAAAAAGGAGAGGAATTGGTTATTGTTATATCAACATTTCAATGGATTATCAAGTTAAATGCTCTAAATTTGAATTCCTAAGGCATAGGAGATTGTATAACCTAAAGCAATGTCTTCTGACTGTAGCTTACAGAAGAGTGAGGTGTCTGAAATTTTACTCTACAGATTGCTCAGAAAGGCATAGTCTCCTGAGGATTTGTAGAATTCTGGTTTCCACACAGATGGTTATGTAAGTGTTCAATTATGCCTCCCAGGAACTGCCCCACATGGTCCCCAGGAGTTTTTAAGAAATGCAATCCATCAAAATTCTCCCTCACTGAAAAAAGTTTTGTTACTTCTCCTGCCAAATGTCCTGCTCACCAAGATGTATCAGGAGAATGTTCTTGTTTGGTTTTGAAAGGGAGGGGAAGGAAGAAGTATCTTAGCTTATAGAAATTCCCCCTTTGAACCTCTGGAAGTATCCAAAAAATAACCAGCCAGACTATTGCCACAGCTTAAGCAGAACAAAAAACACTGGGTGAAGAAGGGGTAATAAAGTTGAGGCAGAAGCTTAGACTCCAGCTGCAGTCCTGGGGAGCTTCCTTCTCTCTGCTGACAGGGTGGAGTTGTGCCCTGTGCATGCTCCTTCTGTGAGTAATGATCTGTTTCACTGGGTTTAGGGTGCAGTGGCAATCTGCTAAGTACAGGCTCCTCTCAGTGATCTGGTCTGTGGTTCTGGTGCTTAAATTAATGATGGTGTTTTATAATGCTGTGATCAAATAGCACATACAAAGCAGAAGGCTTTTCAGATCTCTGTTTTATTCTTGTTCCATGTAGTTTGAGGTGAGATAAATCTTTTGCATCCTTGTCTGACAGAGTAGTTTCCCTCCCCCTCTGTTACCCCCAAATTTCCTGGAAAACCTTGCTTTTGCAAGCAAACTGAACTTAATGAATACAGGGTTCTCCCATATCCTATGGAATTCCTATTCAGAGAAGATCAATCTATTTTTCCAATGTAAATTCTTTGGTACACTTTTCCTGGGTAGAAAGCTCTTTGGAAGTAGATAATTGTAAATGAAATTGTAGTCTTTCCAAGCATGTAAAAGACATGTGGTGGGAGTGTGATTTTTTAGCTAGGCATATAATACATTCTGTATAACTGGCTATCAGATAATTAAATAGCTACACAGGAAATCAGATTGATAATGTTTTAATATTTCTTCTAAACAAAGCTCCCTCAGGAGTGTTCCAGTGTTGCATTGCCCTGGTTTGGGACAGAGGAACTAGAACAGGGGTGTTTATTTTTAGTCTGCATGTCTACTGATGTTTTAGTTAACAGTGTCCCTGGAATGGATCTGCTTTCATAAAAAGCTCCAATATTGGTAATTTCAAGTAATTATGTAGCTTCTTGGCTTCATGAATTGTACAGATTACAAAACTAAAGTTCACAGCTGTACCGCTTGTCAGAAGGGAAAAAAAAAGCCACTTCCCCCATCCCTGCATGAAACTGTCATGCACATCCCTCCCCAGCTGGGAGAGGAGCAGGGGGCCTTGCAGTATTTTAAGTTCTTTTTAACACAGCAGGTGAGAAACTAGGTGAGGGAAAATACTGCTGCTACTTTACATTAGCCTTGTTTCCCTTCCCTTTCTACTCCCTTTCCTTAAGAACTCACTTTGTTCTTGATGTTCTGTATCCTTGGAGCACATGACAGTGAGGGAGAACAGTGCAGGCAGTTTGTGTGCCCTCAGTCTGATCCTCTGTCCTTTAATGGTACACGCTGCACACAAGTTGCCATTAAGCTTGGAATCAGGAAATGTACCCAGAGAGGTGTGTGCCTGCCAGCCAAAGATGGTTATCCTAATAAATGCAATGTAGTTCTGCAGAAACACTGTGTTAAGACAGCAGCTTTTAATGCTGAAATTAGTTACCTGCACAATTTGAGACATTGCCACTGCTAGAATATGATTACCACCTTGGGAAATATGTATACAAATATTCTATGCTTTATGCTTATAAATAGGGTATGCAATATTTGGATACTTTCAAAATTGAGAAAAACAGTATTTAGGTTAATTGTGGCAAGAAATGTACAGCTTGGTTTGTTGTTTCAGTATTAGTTCATCTTTCATACAAGATGTTTCTCCTTGGTAAGAGGCTGCAGCCCATTAGTGATGAGCAGGGTACTGCTGGTAAATAGTAGGGATGGTGGTGCTGTGTCTCCTGGGCTCTCCCACAGGCTTTAGAACTCAGTGCTTCCCACTGAGTCATTGTAGTTCCTACTAGAAGTGTGTGGTTCATTGATTTTGTTTTGTTTTTTTAGCATTCTACTGACAGCCAAGCCAGCAGTCAGGAAAGGTCACCTGTTAGTTGGATCAGCTGCCATTAACTCAGAATTGGACACTTAGTATGGGTATAGGGCTATACATCTGCCCACTGTGTTGTCACATATCTGAGGTTATGTATAACCTTATAGAAGAGAGATTCATGAAACAACAAATTTTAGTGTTTCAGTAAGGTTTGTGAAGACTTAAAAGCAGGAGACAAAGTAAAGAGTTGGACAGAGGAATAAATGAGTCAGTAGTAAGTCAAGATGTTCCTGTGGTGTGACCAGCCCTCTTCTGCTTTATTAGCTGGCTTATGACAGTAAAAAAGATTTTTGTGCTTGTCTTTGTTCAATCCCTTCCTCCAAGCCACCTTTGAACTATTTAGTCTGTTTGAACCAAGAGTGTCAGAGTAGAGGACTAAAATATAATTAAACTCCTTTCCTTTAGGGGAATGGACTGTTATTAGAGGGTAAACCTGTGATTTGCGGGAGCTTGGAAATGAAGAAGTTTGAGAGAAAAGTCAGGAGAGCATAGAAAAAGCACATATGGCAGAGAATGGGCATAATTAGTTCCAGGGAGCTCTGAATACTTGTAACTGCTGTAAAAATCTAATATGGATTGAGGAAGGGAAGTTTCTGCTCTACAGCCACTGACTGAAAAGCTGAATTTGATATTTCCTAGAGGAGGGCATACTGTTTCCTTCTGTAATGAAGGAGGTAAAGTGGAACATAATTTGTGTTCTGCAGACACTTCAGCAGCTCTTTCTCACTAGCCCCTAATACAATATTCTTTGAAGAAATTAAAATATATATTCTACCTTCTCCTTCTTTTTTCTTCTCCCTGTGTTTTCCTCAGTTTCCCAAGGTGTGTGTCAGTATTCTGGTGTTCATTCCCAGAGAACATGATATGCCAAGTACCAAGTGCTAAGGCAGAGTCAGTGACTTGCTCTGCTCCTGGTGGAAAACATCCTGTAGTGGGGGGAAGGCTCAAAGTCCCCTTTTTCCCAGCACAGTTCCAAGTAGGCAGAGCCATCACAGGGCTTGTGACTCATGGATGTGGATGCTTGTGTTCTGTCTTGAATGCTGTAGAAATCCACGCTCGAGTTTTGTTAAAAGGGTGAAACATTAAAGACTAACTGGAATTTATTGCAAAAAAAAAGACTTCATTGAAGATAAAGGTATGTTTAATTCACTGCATTGCTGCCCCTTGACAGAGCAAGGGAGCACTCCTGGCTGCTGCCTCTTCTGTTATGTGTGTTTTTTGGGGTCTGTTGCTAAACCAGCTGTCTGAAACTGGTAGGTAATAAATGGCAAAAGAAAATAAAAAGGTAATGAGTGAAGAAAATAGAACACTAGCCAAATCTTTAATGACATGCTTATTTTAAAAAGTTTAGCAGTTTTTTCATTACAGATATTTGGGTTGTGACAATGTGACTAATCATTAAATGATACTAATTTTATTTCTATTCAAGAAGCAAAGGGCAAAGGTCGTTTGTTTTTGCATAGAGTAGCCTGCTAAGAAAAATTCTGGTTATTCAAAGAGGTTTTATATATATTTTGAAAAAAATAAATTAAGCCCTCTGCTTCTTTAAAGCTACAATACTATGTAACAACAAGCTAAACACTCTGGTGGTGAGATTTGAGAGTGCCTTAATGTCTGCTCTTTATTCACATTCATTTGCCTTTGCAGAGATTTGATGAACTTGCTTTAGAATCAGTTTGCTCCTTCACCCCACATCTTGCAGTGCCACTCCTACAGTTTTGTTGTCAGTCTGGGATGTCTTCGTGGAGCACCAGTCACCTCAGCACTGCAAGTACTGCAGTCTGCTCTTGCATGACGAGTCACAGGGTTGGGCAGGCCAGGCTGGAAACATTAGCTTTCCTTCTTTGTTTATTACAACAGCCATGGCCAACCTTTTTGATAGAAAGGTTTGCTTATGAGGGTTTGGATTTATGGAAAGTGAGGACATCTGGGTAGTGTGATATGTTGATGTGTAACCTGGCCTCTGAAGACTGGTGCCAACCCTTAGGTGTAGGTAATTTATTAATAAAAAACCCTTTAACCTTGTAGCATTCTTCTAGCTTGGTTAGGCAGTTGCACCTTTCTCTTAATTTGTTGAAAGCTTTTATTTTCCTGACTTTTCCCTTACCAAAAAGACTCCAAGGGGTTGCAGTACTCTTGCTTCCTCCAGATGCAGTTCTTATTGGCTCTCTGCCTGGTGGGTGCAATGAGCTTCAGGCACTTTCCCAACTGAGAGCATCTCCTGTCTGTTCTCTTTCCAAGACAAGGTACAAAGTACATGTAAGTTCTTGTAGGGCAGGTTGGGATCCTCTCATGTAGTGCAAGTTCCTTTGCCAAATTGCAGGTCTTGTTCTGCCCTTGAACTTTATGCAGGCATCCTGTTTTAATCAGTGCCTGACTCTGAATGAATTTCCATGTGTTCATTCTGATTTCAAAAAATCTGATCTATAGACTAAAGATAATGAGTTGACTTGATGATCTCTGCAGAGTTAATTTAACTCTTAGTTAAGGTATAAGTAATTACAGTGGAGAATGTAATAGTCTTAAAGTTCAATTAGGCAAAACAGGCTGCATTTTTTTAAAAATTATACACACCCTCTTATTTCATATTAACATTTTTGATATTCTGAATTTGAGAAGCCTTGAAAAATGTTAAATCATTCACCATTTCAAAGGTTATCTTTTTCTTGGATAGTGTTCCTATACAAGTGAAATCAGCTTGCATGCAGCACTGGTACAACTCAAAAGATGGATTGATTTTGATCTTGGAGTTTCAAATACTGATGTATTTGTGCCAGAAAAAGAAACTTGTCCAAGTTGATTGTAATTTGCAAACTCATCAGGATATTTTCTCTTTTGTTTACAGACTTGATATTTGCAAGTTCCCTGCCTTGACAGCAATCACCATGGATAGTGGTAAGTTTCACCTACTGAGTGTGCATTGTCTATTATTTCCTGTCTTCTGCTCATAATCCCAGTCTCTTTGCACGAAAGGTGCCTTCTGGCACTGAACTGGCTTTGATGTTGCAGATGATGCAGATCTTTGCTCACTGACCTGAACTGGAGTAATGCAACTGTTCTGACAGGGATATTATTTGCACTCCATAAAAATCATCACAGAATCATTATTGGTTGCTGGCTGCAGAATGAAGACCACAGAACTCAATTTCCAGCCTTGACTACTTTAGTTTTAACTGTTTTTAAGTTTGTCTCTGTAACTCCTGATTCTTGGAGCAGAAGTCACTTTTTAAATTTTATAAATAAAAGCACAAATATTTTTTTCTCCTTCCAGCCCTATTCAAACCAAATGGATTTATTAAGATGACCTAGAGAAAGATTTAATAGCAGCAGCACCTTCAAATTTAGAGCTAAAATATTTTTAAATTATTATTTAGTAGTGATTTTAGTCTGCGTAGGTGTTGTTAAGGAGTCAAAAAAGGAAACTCAAAAATGGTCTCAGTAGAGCAGGTTTTGGTGCCCAGGCTTTGCTTCAGGAGCACTTGAGTGTCAGAATACTTTTCCCCCGCTGCTGTTCCCTGTTCCCTCTGACACTACAGACCTAAAGCCTTCTTCCTTTCCCTGTGACAGCTTCAGCTGGCAGGCTGCAAAATATTTATCCTCTTGTGTCCATGCCTGGCTCCAGTTCTGATTGAATTTCACCTTGCTAGAGTATACATTCACTGCTGGGATAGCAGGCAGGCTTTCCAGAGGATGTGTAATAAATTGATCTGACTGTATTGTTGTCTTCAATAATAATAAGTGGAACTGCATCTTTAGAAGCTTTCTGATGCATAAAAACTTGGTAAAAGCCAATTATTACAGTTACATACAGAGCACAAGCATGTCTGAAGAAATTATGTATTCAAATGCATTAAATTTGGTAGTTGTATAACTTCATCTATATTCTACAAAAACTGGGGAAGGAAGAGACTTTGGATGATTTGTGCATTATATAACACCAAAATAATGATTTTGACTTTATCTTTTATTTGCTAGGTAATCTCCTTAACAAAGTGAAAAAGTGACTTATCTTGCTTCATTCCTTTATTCTTACCACATGCAAGTCTCCCCTGATTATGCTCAGCTCCACAGTAACAGCTGCAGTGAATTAAGCATGCTGTGGCTTACCTAGGTGGGCATCCAACCCAAGTGGGCTTTTTACACACTCCTATCCAACTACAGTTGAATATCTACATGGTGGGGGGTCCTGGAATACCAAGAGTCAGAATGGGTTCTGCAGTTCCATTATCTTTTTTAATAAGATTCATCAGGCAATGCCTGGTTCTCATTAAATCTCTGTATTTCAGTTGCAGGTTTTTATTTCCTTGAAACATTTGTATTGACTTCTCAATAGGATTTGAAGTCACTAGGATTATGCAAAGCATTTAAAATGTCACATCCAAACAAAGAAGTTAATATACTTCATTTTTATTCCCAGCCTTGCAGGGTCAAAAGGCATTCCTGGTCTGGACAAGCTTGAGACTGTTATTTATCAGATACATTCATAATTAATATGGGATGCAGTTTATTTTCCTCAGTGGGCTTTTTCTGTCTCTGTAGTATGTGCATTTTGTATACTGTACTGTGAGAGAAGACAGACCTTCTGAATATGAATTGTTAAATATAAACTTTGGGGGTTTAGATAGTCATATATTGTTCATTCTTGAACTGAATTAACATTTTGCTGTTCTTCATCAATGCATTTCAGAAATTTATGATTATCTCTTTTTGGAAAACTAAAATATTACCTAAAAACTCATACCAATATGTATCAAATGCAGTATTTCTTAAGGTAGCAGCTTTTAAACCTTTTCTCTCTTTGGCAATTGGAAAGTACATGCAGAAACAAGAATTTGTATTTGGTTTCTGAGAGCCAGGATCTGCAAATCAGGGTATTTTCAGCTACCTGCATTTTTCTGTGTTTCTTTTCCCTCTGCATCTGATACAAAGCTGTCATCATTTCTCTCATTGCCCTTTTTGGGGATGGATTCCAGCCATGAAATGAAATTCTCTTAAGTTTTATCTGATGGAGGAAGGGAAACTTAATTTACAGTGCATTATCTACTCTTCAATGCCTCTACATATGAATACTCTTAGGACAGTCTGGCCTAACACTTGTTCCCTTCAGGAATGCCCACAAGGAGTTGGGGGAAGTAGGAAAAGCGCTTGCAGTCCATCCCCAGGCATGGCTGTGTGCTACATTCCTGATACAGATTAATCCTTCAGCTCATCACCTTGAGGTGATAACTGAGGCATGAGGCTGAAAGAAACTAAATTATTCAGGCCTAGATGGAAGTGAGGGGAATTGTGTGGGAAGTGGAAAAAAGCCATATTTTATCCTTAGCTTTTTGCAGAGGTTTCTGAATGTTATTTAGTCGATGAACTTACACAGTAGGAGATATCCATGTGCTAACCTGTGGTGCTGAAGAAAAACAAATTTGCAGTAGGTGTGGTTGCACAGCTAGATACACTGAACCCCTAGTATCCTCATGAGCAGGGTAATTTGTGTGATGCATGCATGTATGTATGTATGTAATTTATTCAGCTGGAAGCATAGGAGTCAGTGGTGTTCTGGAATTCAATCTTCACATCTTCATATAATCCTTTGCAAAAGGACAATCACCATGTAATGATTTGTAACCAAGTTGTGACTGACTGCCCCTGTCTGGATGCCAGGTGCCCCCAAAGCTGCTCTGTCACTCCCCTGCACCATGGTCTGCACCATGGGATCCAGGGGAATCTCAGCACTGGCACCTGGGGCACCTCCTCCCCTTCCTTCTCCACTGGCACGGGGTGATTTTCTAGCAGCTTCTCACAGAAGCCACCCCTGTGGCCTGGCCATGTAAATCCATTACAGTAGTGTACCACAGACACTAAACAAGTTGAGGTTAATTATGCTAATCAGTGCTGGCAAATACCACCACATCTTTCTAAAGCAAAAGCTCCTGCCCTCCTTTTATAACATTAAAAATCAGAGGATTAAGTGGGGGAAAAAACAACCCTTCAGACTAACTGCCGATGAAGCAATGCACAAATGATTGTGTAGGCCAGGTAAGTGCCACAAATGCATTAGTGTGGCAGTGCAATGAATCATTATCCCCTCTTGCTAGCACTCAGAGCCCAAGAACAGTGTAGCACTGGCTTGATGTTCCTGCTTCCTGACCTGAAATACCTGGAGAATTCCTGCATCATGCACTGCAGATATGCCTCCTGGTAATTCAGGCTGATGGATTTCAAAGTGTTCCCAGTTACTGCATATGTAAAAATCATTGGGTCAGAGAGTTTGATGGAAAGCTGGAAGATCAGAAGAAAAGAGATTGCTTCCAGCTCTCCTCCTTGGTCAGCAGACTAAGGGAAGCAAATAAAGAATACCTGTGTCACTGGTTGCCTTTTAGGATTGTTTCATTTGATTCATCAAATAAGGTGAGGTTTTCTGTATGGCTCAAAAAAATAAGAAAAGGCTAGTTCTTCCCAGACTCTCAAAAGAGTGCTCATTTCATGGCTCAGAAGTGAAGGGAGCAAGTCTGCTTAAAAGTTACTTAAGAAAACTTACAGACTTAAACATTGATAAATGCAGCTGTCTGGTGTTTGTGACTCTGGGTAATATTCATAAATATTTATATCAAAAACTTCAGAGCATTCTGGCTGTGATGCCCTCAGGCAGTTGCAAATATCATTTTGGATGTTGACAAGCAGGATTTATTTGTTCTATGTCAGCTTGAGCTGAGCATGTGCTTATCTCTTCCAAGGACTCTTCTTGAGCTTCAGTCTTGTATCACCACGTGTGACTATGATGCTGCATTGAGGTCTGTGCATTTATGACATTTTAGCAATAACTACTGAAATTGTAGCCCAACTACTTATCACAGTGAGCAAAACTAAGAAAGGCCTTTTATCATATCAAATAAAGGGGAAGACTTTGAAAAAACTTTTTCTCAAAGGCATATCTTCTTGGAGTGATTCTAGCATGAGGTTTTGGGTGTCTATTTTAGAAGTGACCTTTGTTGACTCTCCTCTTCTTATTCAGTGTTCTTAACAGAGAACAAAGCCAACTCTGTGTTAAAAAGATACCCAAGAGCCAACACATTTCTGGAAGAAATAAAGCAAGGTGACATAGAACATGAATGCAGAGAAGAAATCTGTAGCTATGAAGAAGCAAGAGAAGCATTTGAAAATGAGGAAAAAACGGTATGTTTTGCTGTGTATGTAAAGATGGGTGGGGTGTATTTGCATTAAACCTTTGGGTGTGCTGAGTGCTGGTGTGTTTTCCAACACTGCCTTAGATTTGGTTTTTGCACAGGGAAATTGTACTGGCAAGGCCCGTGGGTTTAGTTGCCAAAGTGGCACAGGCAACCTCGCAAATTTCTTCTGAAATTTACACAGGTGACACATTCTACTCTTTAATTGCTGAGCTCTGCCTCAAAAAATAACAGTGTATTAAGGCATCCTGGACATTTTAAGTTCTTGGCACCTTTTTATTGGTGGTGATGTACATATCTGGCAAGATGGATAAGGCTGGCATGAGAATTTTCTGATTTATTAAAATGAATTTGTTGGACATGTGGTGTGTCTTCAAAGCTGCTTCTTTCTGCACTCATGTGTTTTTACCTCCCAAACTTGACTTGGTGTGACTATTTCTAATGATACCTCATTGTTAAAAATAAAAATTATATAATTAAATTAAACATAATTAAAAATTGTGTACAATGAGGCAACTTTTATAAAATTCTAGCACAATATCACTTGTGCTTTTTGTTGAATCACTAGAGAAAACATAACTTAAACATGTGGTCTCTCAGCTTCATTTTCCCATTTAGGAACATTTTATGCTATGATAATTAGCATTTCCCTTGCAGAGGTATTTGGGAAGTAGTAAAATGGAAATAATTACATTTCTGCCACAAGTGGTGAAGGAGCTGCCAATAAGGTCCTGACCTTTTATCCATTTCCACTACTGTATTAGTTTTCCCTGATTCTGTGTTCTGCTGTGGGGAGTTGCTAATGGGCCAGGCTCTGCTGATGTGCAGTGGTGCCTGAGCAGCCTCATTTACTTGGGCTGTGTTTAGTGCATTGTCCCCCAGCAGTATCCATCTACACAACCACTTAGTAACACTTAACATCTGTGTCCCAGGGGAAGGGAATGGATGCAGTAGACTGGGAACATGATATAGTATATTCAGAGAAACACAGGATCAAAGCTTTCATGGTATAGATAGACTGGAATTCAAATAGGGGCTGTAGCTTATTTATCTTGTGATAACTTTTTGTCTAATCTCTGTATTTTTTGTCTTGTCCACTTGCTTCTTTGTTTTTCTGCAGTCTTCTGGGCAGATCTGCAGTATGCAGATTTGTAATATTAAAGTAATATTGAGCACTTCCTTTAAGTTATTTTTGGTGCATGAATTTTTAAATAGCATTGTGTATATCAAGTATGCATACATGCCATTCAATATTTTCAAGACAGGCTTGGGTATTTTGGCAGATTCAGAATTACTATTTAAAACTATAAAGTAAGTTATAAAGATCAAACTGTTATGTTAGGCTACAGCCAACAAGGAAGAATTTGCAGGACTTTGTGAATAAAATAGGATATGAAATTCTATGTTGACAAATGTAATGCATGTGGAAGAATTGGGAACAATCATAATAATATATGATTGGCTCTGAACAGAATTTGGGAACAAGATCTGAATTTCAGTCTATAAATACTTCAATTTAATGCTGAGCAGTCAAAGGAAAAAAAAAAAAAAAAACCCAAAAAACAACAAACCCCTGAGTTCTAAGAATCTGAAATAAAGGAACAGGGATCAAAATAGAGCTTAGCCACATCTTGAGTGTCTACAACTCTCATCTCCCTATCTCTTTAAAAGCAAATTAGTAGGTGAGGAAGGATCAGAGAAGTATGACAATTGATAAGAGATATGGAAAGACTTGCAAAACAATAGATCATAAAATAATTGAATCAGGGAATATGTCATGGTGTCTGTGAGATGAAGGCTGAGCTGATGTCAGTCACTTGCCATCCTTCTGATAGCAGAGCTAACAGGGCCTCAAAGGAAAGTTGCAGGTTCAAAGCAAATAGGAGTCTCTCCTCACCACAGCTGATGGAGCTGTGGACTGCCTTGCCACAGGATGTTTCAGATCCTGAAAGCTTGTATAGGTTCAATGAACAATTATGTAAATGAAAGGAAGATAAATCAGTCTGGAACCATTAATTAAAGGGAATCAACTTTGGCTAATGGAAGTTTTTGAGGTACAAATATGTGAAATCTGGGAGAGTATCCCTGCCTGCTTGTGTGTGAGCTCTTTCAGCAGTCTCCAGTGATTACTGTCAGAGAGAAGCTGACAAATAAGGTGAGCCCTAGGTGTGATCCTTTAAAGCTCTTTATTGGTGGTGCCTGAAGCCTGGAGGCAGCACTGCATGTGGTCACTGGTCAGGTGTCAGAGGTTGCTGGGAGGCTCAAAGGTTTATTCAGAGGTTACTGTGCAAAGTATCTGAGTGTGATTGTTGCACTGATGTTAGTATAATTTCCATTAACTCGTTTTTTTTAAATTAAACTGCATGAAGATTTTAAAAGCTGGAAGTCACAGATTTTCATTCCTATTGCAAATTTCCAGTGAATTTAAATATCGCAGAAATTGCCAAGTTCTCTTTGTTGCTTTATTCAAACAAAACAAACTACTGCTAGAAAGCTTAGGAAGCAACTCAAAACTTGTTAGCACCAGATCTGAAATTATATTATTAAGTAAGACTTCCAGTATTGCTCCATGTGTAATTATGGAAACTGGATAAATACTCATAAGAGAAGATGTGAATCTTTTCCTGTTGCTTGGAATTGGGGGCAGACCAGAAGGGAAAAGTGTATCTGGTGCACTCACTTCTCCTTATTGCTCTGTTCTCACCCTCTGCCTGGCAAATACAAGCAGTCTTCTGGCTTATTATCAGTCCACTTTAAAACAAGTCAGGCAATTGACAAAGAATCATTTGAGGGTGACAATGCTGCCAAATGTAGCAAAGGCCTCCCCTGAAATTCTGAACAGAGTGTGAGTCTTGACTTCCTTGTGGACCCCTTACTTGGTTCAGCCTTCAGATCCAGCTAATTGATACTGACTCTGTTCTTAGAAGTATTACAAATGAAAGGGAAACAGAATTCTGGAAAATTTTGCTGTAACTGTCTTTGGGAAGCCTTTGAGAATTCCTTTTCATTATTTCAAACAGCAGGATTTGCCAAAGCACTAATGTACATTCAGAAAAATAGTTCTTGGCAGGAATATATTGTCAGTGTTTTCTAAGTCTTTTCTATTGCAGTTGTCCATTCTGTGGCCTTCTTAAGTTTTTCAGCCTTATAAGGTTTTTACACCTGGTATTCCCAGTTGTACAGCACTCAGGGATAAATGATTACTGAAGTATCCTTTTCATTAATCACAAGTTAGTAATTTTGTCAAGCAGAAAGTCCCTTCTATTGTTAAAGAGACCAGCAGTTGTGGGAGGAATATTTGTTTTTCAGCTTATAAATTACTCTTTAACTTTCTGTATGAATTTTAGAGATGCTTTGTAAATTTTCAATCTTCCCCCTCCTGGTCTATTGCAAACAGTAGGGTTTTTTACAAACAGCAGTTTGCACAAATCACACTGTGCAAACTCATCTAAGTTGTCTGTGGCTTTGTTGGGCAGGATTTGACTCTGACCAGATGTCTTGTACTCCTCCTGCACCATCCCTTTGCTCTGCAGTGTAGCTGTGGGGTAGCAGAGCAGAGGGAGGGAGAGCTTGGCAGCTGTGCAAATCAGACCTGAAGGATGAATTTCCTGCAGTTCCTGTCAATTGTGGCAGTCTGAAGCTAAAAGTCTTTGTGCTTCTCTTAGAGAGCTGGCTTGCAAAAATGCAAGCTGGGAACCTGGGATCTAGTATGCTAAGAAAATTATTTTTTGTGAGGTTTTGTGGAGTTGTTTTGGGGGTTTTTTTTCTGGGTTTTTTTTTTTTTTGTTTTTTTGTTTTTTTTTTGTTTTGTTTTTTTTTTTGGTAGTTTCTTTTCCCATGAAGAAGAACATTTAAAGTTGTTTTTGGTGTTTTTATTTGTTTTTTTTTTAAAGACTAAGCAAGTGTTTCTTTTTTAGTGTTTTTCACCTGTGTCCAGAAAGTGTATTCTTCTGTATCTGTAAGATAGTGTAAGACCTAAAGTAATTTCTGACTGGGGAGTGGAGAGTGTCAACACCTTCTTGAATTTTCTTTGCCTTGCATGTAAATGAAAGAGGACATTAAACTGCTTTCATCCTTAAGGCAGTTTAAACTCTTACTTTAAGCTCTTTATGCATCTGTCTGGTCACATCACCAAGTCAAACATCCCCAAAGCAGCACACCCTGCTCTGCACTAAGTGCCTGCCACTCTAGGACAACAGAACAGATTTTCTGCTGCTTTGCTGAGTAGCAGAGTGCCAAGAAGAGAGGCTGTTTCAGCTTTGTGAAGATACATAGACATTTTCTACAGCAGGTAGATCTGACCTAGAAGTAACATGGAAACTGTTAAAATACCAGTCAGTACTTACTACCCTTCTATTGGAGAAGGTGCATTTCCTCTGCAGTCTGCAACACATAATAGATTGTTAGGGGAGAAGAGTGGTTTCTTCTTTTTTATCAAAACTACCTTTCTACTCCAGGAAGTCTTTAAAATTACATCTCCTTGCATAGCATATTTAATGGCTTTCAGTAAATCCTTGGTCTTAAAAACAAACATTGTACAATTTTAATTCTTTGCTGCCATTGAGGCCACAGAATAGTGATGTGGGAATTTTGGTTCCCACATACAGCAGCATTTCATAATCCTAATTAATCCTTTTCTGCTTTTTTTAGTCAACAATATGTTATTTAGTTCACTAAGTAATCTAGCTAGCTGTATTCTAACCAGATGCAAAAGTAATAGGTATTCTTAATTGCCTGGTAGTCTGGGGGGAAGAGGGTGAAGTGTTTGGTTCTGACAGGTTTTACCATGCAGAGATCCCAAAAGCCCTGTTTTGCAGCTAATGGCATTTTTCAGTGTTAGTTCCCCCCAAAATACTTTTTTCTAAACTCAGAACATTTGGTTTGGGGTTCACTGTGGAACACATGTCAAGGAGGGCCCTTGTAGAGAAGTATTTAGAGTCCATCTTTCCAGTCTTGCTTTTTTTGAAGGAATGCCACCCAACACAGCTTAGATGATTTGGACCAGGGTTGACACCAAAAAGGAGCATTGTGGCAGCCTGCTTGTGGTGCCAAGCCTTAAAATTTACAGAAAATGTCCGATCCTGAATTGGTGTAGGAATTGAAATTGTTTTACTTTTTGAATTTACTCATAGACATAAGAACAACTGAATTTATCTTTGAAAAAGAAAATTTACAGGAGAGTCAGTTGTTTTGTGCATGTGGCATTGCTCTTAACCTGAAAAAATTCTGATCCAGTAGTGCTGTGAGTGTGTGTTTTGCCCATGGTATCCTGCCTTTGCACAGGGAAAGCTTGACCTTCATGCTAGAGGGATTGTGCTGCTTCTGGACTCAAGCTGCCTCTGGGGTCAATTTGGTGGCATTTTCTTTTTAATGCTCATCATGTGGCAGCTAAACTAAAAAAACTGATGAATCTGATTTGTCTGTGAACAAAGTCACTGCAACCTGAATACATCATTTACTAACAACTGAGCAATGACAATTTCAATTCTACCTGCTGACTATTTTATAAATAGTTGCATGAAATGTTTGCTGTCATTTAAAATTAATATGGTGCTGTCAGGAGCATGAGGGGATCAAGTCTGTGGATTTTTAAAGAAAATTAGAGTTCAGAGATTCTGGCATGGACTGAGCTGGTATTGTTAAGTACAGTTTTTTGAGGTTTGGTGTTTTTAATTATACTACAATATACTAAATATACTAAATTATGGCTACAAAACACAGTAGAAGTATTTCATAGTAGGAGAGACATTACAGGTGAGGATGGCTATGCTTTTGAGGCAGGGTATGCCTTTCTTTTTTCCTGTTTATTCATAGCATTCACCAAAGAAGAAATTTGATGGTAACATGATATTTGTGCTCCCCCTTGTTCATATTAATACAGCAAAGTAGACTTTCATGTATTGGTGTCCCCCTTCATCTTTGTTTTTCACTTGTTTGTATTTTCACTTTATTTCCATTTATCTGTAGCTATGCTGTCAAGGTTTCTAGAATATAATAACCTCTATAATAGTCTCATAGTTATGCAGCTATTTTTAACTGTAAACAGAGGATCTGGATCAACTCAAAATAAGCTGACAGTGATTGCTGTGTGAGCCAGAGGGTGGTGCATGTCTAAATTATGATAAGACAGTGCAGCATAGTTGTGCTTTGCCAAAATGGTCAGTCATTCTGAGCCAGTGTTTCCCTGTCAAATTGTACTAGTGTATTATTCAATTTTAAAACAAACAAACCCCAAACTTGTACCTTGAGTGGTGCTGACAGATCCACCAGATGATGTGCATGCTGATTGGGCAAGGGCTTTTGAGATTTTTTTTCCTAGTTTGTTTTGTGGTTGGGTTTTTTTTCTTTTCTTTTTGTATTATTGCGTAGTCCTGTCTCTGCTGTGTGTTTGTAAATTTTGAGTGCAGATATGAAAATGTTAAAAGTGATGAGGAGTTTGTTTGCAAAACCAAATCCCTTTTGTATCACTAATCACATGAGAAGAAAAATTGAAAGTTTGTGTGCTTATCCATGCCAGTTCTTATTTTAATCATCAATATTTGAATTTTTTTTTCCCCTCCTCATTCTGTAAAACAACTTGCTTACATTGCTTGTTTTTTATTAACTGTGTTATAGCTTCTGACATGTTGTGTCTTGCTCTTCTAGAAGGAGTTCTGGAAAGTCTACAAAAACGGACTCCAGGGAGAAAGTAACACAGGACATAGCTGGTATTCATTTTACCTTGCATTTCCATTAATCATTGGCCTTTTTGTTATCCTCATTGTCGTTTTTGTCATCTGGAGATGCCTGTTCAGAAAGAAAACGCGCCGGCAGTCGGTGTACGTGCACAGGGCAGCCCCCGGCGCGCTGGGCGATGGCGCAGACGGCAGAGGGCCCCTCCCGCCGCTCAGCATTGTTCATTCCCCGCAGGAGGAAATGGATGAAGTCAGTGGGCTCTCCCCAGGAGGTCTGAGCTATTCGGATGCACGGTCAGACTCCATTTCCACCAGGCTCTCAAACTGTGATCCTCCTCCTTCCTATGAGGAAGCCACTGGGGAAATCAGTGTGAGAAGAAGCGAAACTGAGCAACATTTAGATCCACCCCCACAATACGAAGACATTGTGAATTCCGGTTCAGCCAGTGCCATTGCACTAACCCCCATTGTCACCAGTACTAAATAAAACAAGAAGAATTCCATGGACCTTTTGAAAATCATTAATCATTTTGTAGCACTTTATCTTGGCTTATTATGCATTTCTGTAATTTAACGGACTTGTATACAATGACTTTCACCTCTTTTAGGTTCACTTGTTCTTTGGGTTTGGAATTTTTTTTTTCCCCCTACTGAATGTCTTAAAAGATAAGGAATCTGTATTGAGAGTGTATTGCAGATACAGATGTGGTGCTCTGTCATACTTCTCAAAAGTACCTCTGTTTTGAAGGATGTCACTTGTTTTATTCCAAACACTGTCCACATTCCCCACAAGATTTGTGGGATCCCCCTCCCCTTTCTTACTGCAGACTGTCAGAATTCCCTGCAATAGGGAATCCTTAAGCGACATTTTATAATTATTTACACTAGAGGGGACTAATTTTGCAGTATTGCCTCTTGCCTAGTTGGTTCCTTCTTCTCACTTGGATTTTTGTTGCATGCTGCACCCTCTCCTGGCCCTCGGAAGCCTTTGTGTTGAAACCAGGATCTCGTGTAGAGAATGCTGGTGTAAGAGCAATAATTCCAGAGTCCTAGCAGGAGAGGTGTATTCTAAAGTTTTTGCTATTGCAGCTCAAAATTCTGTAAATGCTTAGAAGCTGACAATTCAAGACACTAATTGGTGAATTTAATGATGTAAGTTTTTGTCTGTGTTCTGCCTTTCCTATCTGGTTTTACTTTTGTATTCTAGTGGTGAGAAGTTTGCATATGTTAACTTCAGAACTTGAAAGTTCATGCAATAGTAATAGTGGAGCACTCAAGAGTGGATAAAATCCTGATCATGGACTTCCTACTGTGATTTCCCTGTGGGACCAGGATGTAATCTATAAGCACATACACCCAAAGGCATTACTTTCCTTTATAAAGGGGGAAGATGGAAAGAAATTCAGTGTCTGAGACTTCCTTTTTTCTTCAACTATTAAAACCTTCCTTAAGGTTTCGCCAGCTATAAACCCCTTCCTCAAGTTCTGATACTCCCTTGCCTACTGATACGTACCTTGTGTGCACCTTGTACTGGTGCCTGTGGAAATTTTTTGCAGAGAATATAAATATCTTTTTACAAGAACAAATAAATTTATTGCTTATCCATTCCAACAAGGAATTCTAAGAACATGCAGGCATAACCCCAAGCATTAGTGTGGAGTGACTTTTTGAGGCTGAAGAGATGGATGCAAGTTACATACAGGCTTGTACAGAATTTCAACCACTTGGTTTAGGTGGTCCAAATTCTAGTGTGGTGATTCTTCTTTCACAGGTTGATCTAAAAGTTAATTGCTCAGTTTAATTTCTGAGTATTAAGTTTCAGTTTTCTAAATTCCCACACCAAGTAGTGTGGCATTAGCTTAGTATTGTTCTGTGTTCTACTAATCAATTAACACCAACTGAAATGTGTTGAGCCCTGAAGGACTAAATTATGTTGGCTTTGTATGTGTTGGCTTTCTTACAAAGAAACCCAAACTGTCTTGTTCCAAACATCCCAAATGAAATGCCAGTGCCATCTGTTTGAAATTGCTCTTAATGGCCCTCTCATGGGGGCTTGACCCAACTGCTCCCAAAGGATTTTTATGGAAGGAGCCTGGACGGAAATGGATGGTTATAGATGGGTATGTAAGTGCACACTTTGATAAGAATATGATCTAACAGATTGACAAGTGGAGTCAGGAGTTCTAGTTTTTGGCAAAGAGTAGATTGCCTTTATTGCCTGCTGGGCATCTTCAGCTGCTAAGGCAAGCTGTATTAGAGATGAACTCCTGGCCAAATTTCTGACTCCACTGTCAGAACTGCAACTCATATTTATATTCATTATGTATAATAGATATATTAAGATAAACGGATAAGTACAGTATGTTTACTTGTAGTAAAAATTGCCTGGGTTTTGTTTGTGGACTGTCAGACCTTTTCTTTTGAAGTGGTTTTAGCTCTTTTGAATCCTGAATTGCCACTTTGGAAGTTAAAGCTCCTTTCATACCAAGCAAGAGTTAATAAATACACTGCTTTAGGCAGATTCACCAGAACAAAGTGCCTCATCCCAGCATGCAGAAACCACCTCAGAGAGAGCTGGTACTTCAGTGTCTGTGCCATATTGGCACCTCCTGTGCCTGCCAGCACAGGTTGTCGTTTTAGCAGTAACTTCCTTGTCAGGATATAGGCCTTTCCTGTAGGAAATGCATGGAGATCACCCATGTCACATTAGGTTGTTAAGCAGCTGTCATCAACCCTTGAACATGGGCAGTCTGCTTTAGTAGTTTAGAGATGAGCTGGTTTTTTTGTGTTTTCTTTACTCTGTATTCCACTAGCACTTTTAATGGGTTTGTTTCTGGCTCCTGAATTGAGTATGTTACTTTATCTTGTTACTGTGTCCTGTAGATACTTTTATGAGCAATCCAAAATTGATGCTTACCATTCGAAAAAAAGTCACAACCAAAAACTTGAAGTTATCTATGAGTTGAATTAATTGGACAATGCCTTTTCCATGAGTTCATGAGTATGAAAGCCATTGTGGGCTACAAATTTATTTCTTGGTGAATAAATTTGATATTTAAATGAAACCTGTGTGGGACAGTTGTGCAAATGCATTTCCTGTAAAACATGAACAGTTTTTTCCATGTTGGAATAGTGTCAACTTACAAATTGTTTGTTCTGTTTTGTGAAATGTGGGAAAATAACTTAGTCTTGTGGTTGGCTTTTCTAACCTGATTGAAAAATAAAATTTTATTTGTACTGGGGTTTTTTACAGCTTTTTTTTTTTCCTTGTTGTTTTACCTATCTTGTAATTGCATTGTCATGCAAAAAATAAAAATTTATAGTTGTACCTCTCTAAGGTTTTGCAGCTCTGAATGCAGTGCTGTCCTGACTGATGACACAAATAGCAAGGATACTGCCTTTCCCACTTCTGAATGTAACACTGAATTTCATCTTGTATTAGGACTGAAATGATATGGCTACTAAAAATTAACTTAAAGGTGGCACTGTTTTAAGAAATTATGGAAATTAATTATTTGCTTAGATGATATTAATATTAGTGAAGGTTATTCTGTCTTCACTGGATGTAAATAACCTCTGATTACAGTATTGTATATTTTAAAGGGGTTTGGTTTACAGTAAATTATCCTATTTAAACTTTTTTGCCTATGTTGTTTATAGAACATTTTTGTAACATTTCTTTTCCAATATCCTAAATAAAAAATTTTAAGATGCCTCTGATTTTTCAAAATATCACTTTTACACAACTAAAGTGAGTATTAACTTTGTGTATTTAAGTGGTCTTTTAATTTCCATTGTTCCACGGACTTTCATGAATCAATTGTTTTGATGATATAAAATCCAAATATAATTTTATTTGTGGATAGGCAGGTCTATTGTTTTAAAATTCAGGCTCAATTTTTATGAGAGTTGTGAATTTCTATTGCTCCCTATTTTTGAAAAAAGCATTTAACACTGAGATGAGTTCATTTTCATAGTGTCTGGTGTTAATAAAACCAAGATTGTGGGTTCAAACCCTGTGTGGGCTCTTCACTTAAGAGTTGGACTTGATGATCCTTCTTGGTCCCTTCCAACTCGGAATATTCTGTGATTTGTTGTAGCCATAGCTAAGTAAGTCACAGGCTGAGGGAAAGCAAACTAGCAAAAAATGTTGTAGGATTTAATTTCAAAGTTCCCCTCAGCCACTTGAAAGTGATTACAAAATGTCATGCCAGCTCCAGGAATGATGAATTAACAGAGAACAAAACCAAACCCAACCTTGTGTGGTGATCCCTGCTGGAAACTGAAGGTCTCCATTGCAGGAGAGAAGTGGGTGTCATCCCTTCCCTTTTCGCTCTGGTAATCAGGATAAAGAGTCCCTGGGGCTGCTGAGCAGGGCAGGCTCTGTGGGAGAGATTTGTGTCTCAGAGCTGTGAACTCAAGTGCAGTCCTGTGCTGCTCAGAACAGAGGGGCAGAGGAAGGTACCTGAGCAGCGAAGGGCAGTGACCTTCCAGCTGTCAGTGCCCAGTGTGGCCCGCGCTCCCCTTGGGAAGTTCTCATTTGTGTATCCCAGGCCAGCACTGTGTGGACAGGACGCTCTGCCCTGGGTTGGGTGGGGCTGGCTGTGCACACACCTTTGTGTCCTGCACACATCCATCAGCAGGGGCTGGCTGTCCCTGTCCCTGCAGGCCTGGCTTCCAGCTGTGGGAACGTGGGGGACACGGTGCTAAACTGGTGTCATGAATCTCAGTGTCTATAAAAATCAGATCATTGTGCAGGTTACCAGTGATGAATGTTCATTATTTATTGTTTCTTTTGCCCAAAGCACTGTGCTGTGCTGCTCTAAATCACACTGATAGATTTCTTTTTATTTTCTGCATAATGTGAGCTTTGTAAATGTCTCCTAGTGCCACTTGCTGATTTTTAAAAAGAAGGAAAACCATGTTTAGCTGAAAGCACTGAGGTGACATCTGTACTTTTTCATTGCTTGCTGCACACACATTTGATTGATTTGCTACAGGGTAATTGAACTTTGAATTTTGCCAGAAAGTTGAAGTACACTTTTCTTCTGCAGGGGTATCTCGGTAATTGTATTTTTCATTTGGCAGTGAGTTATTGAATTCTAAGTAACAAGTCAGTGCAGGAAAGGTCTTGCTTATGCTATGTTGACCATATCTATCTATCTGTAGGTAGATACAGATATCTCCAGCACATATACTGTACAGCATATTATACAGGGCTTGCTTCCCATTTAGATCTCTGCAAATGTTTGCTGTAATGTTAGACCTGTGTGCTCTTTGCCTGTCCTGTCTCTGTGTGTCCTGCAATAAAGACACACTGACTGCTGTGCTATTTTCCCCTTTAGAAACAAAGCCTAAGATTCAAAATTTTCAGTGTGCCCTGCTGTTTCCTTCTCCAGCTGGAAGCATTGTACATAACTGTGTGGCTCCCAGGGTTAGCTGAGGAGCTTAAATCAAGAAGGAAACAAGTATTTAAAAAATTCATTTTGATACTGCCAGCAATGAAATCTCTGCATAAGGAATAATCTGTACCAGACTGTCTCCCTGGCCTTCCCTGTGGTGTGGGATGTGTTTTCCCACAGAACAGATCCTGGATCAATTCCATGGGTCAGAGGCTCCCAATTTGATTTTTCTTTATTTCCTCACTCAGCTCTTGCTGCTGGCAGTGGCACAGCAGCTGCTCTTGGCTGTGCACAGGATCTCAAGTTGTTTGGCGACACAAGGCTATACATAGGTGGGACCCAGGCTTCCCTGCTTTCCTCCCCTGGAAAAGGGGAGGTCTGCTCACACCCAGAGCAGGCAGTATTTCAGTGCTGGACAGAGCTGGGGGAATGAACGCAGCGTTTGGGACCAGAGGCAGGTGTCAGCCTGCTGTGACACATGGTGAGGCACAGGCTGTGGCCTTTCACTACCAGTCTGCATGCAGCCACCTCCTGTGGGTTGTTTCCAAGATTAAAACGACTACAGGCAGCATTTCTTGCCAGGACTTTCTGTGAAAAATGGTCCTGTCAGAGAAAAGCAAGGGTGATGGGACCAGCTCAAACATTTTCCCCAGCTAGTGCCCCTAAACTCTCTTAGCACAAGTAATTTATAGCCATTTACTATTAGAATTACTATTTTAATTTTTTTTCCTTATGCTTTTGTTTTGTCTGCTTTTGTGTTCATGATTATATTATAACCATAGGTTTTTCCTTACAGATGGGTGAAGGTAAAATTTACACATAATCTTGAAAAGCTACTTTTTATTTCTTTGGGTTTTTTTCATTTTTCTGTTTCTGGGTGAGTTGTGTTTTTTCCTCTGAGCTTGATGGCTTTTACATTTTACTTAATAAAAGTGCTGAATGATGTTACCTCCTTTTTCTGCTCCCCCTAAAATATTTCACGTGCTCCTTTAGCAAAGTTCATAACAGTTGATATTTTTATTGTGCAGATTCTGTAGAAGAAATGTAGCTTTGAAAATAACTTGTTATTTTCTCTTCAAACCTTTTTTTCAACCTTATGAAGTGTTACTTGTAGCTCAGTTTCTCTTTTCTTGCCTAATTGTGCTTTCACCCTCATTACCTTCCAGCCTTTCCACACAGGCAGCTTGGCTCCATGAAACCACTACCATCTCCTCCATTGGCAGGAATGTTTAAAAAGGAGTTTCTGCTCTGCCCATTGCTTTCAGATTTCAGCATTTACTGTTCTGCATAACCCAGCACTGACGTCCTGAAAATTGTTCACAAAATCCTAATCCCAGTGCCAAGCTGTCAGCAAACCCCCAGCCCCTGAGGAAGGCTGGCTCTCACCCTGACCCTCACCCACAGCCCTGGAGCAAGGATTTGAACTTGTTTTGCCTCCATTGCAGGGCATTAGGGAGCTTTGAATATTAGACTAAGCTTGCAGTCTTTATCTTTCTCAAGCTTCAAAATCCTTTGAAATTCTCCATACTATATGCAGATCTCTGGATATAGTGAATTTAAACTGCTTTACATTGACTTAATTTACTTACTAACTTCTTATGGATTATAGGAAAGCAGACCAGTGTATTTCTGTTATGGGATATCAGAGAGTGTGGGTTTGAGCTGCTCTCTTGATTTTTTTGTATGCTAGTGACACTCACCTTGGTATTACATATTATGGATCACAAATTTCATCTGGAACCTGAGAAATCTTCACCAGTGTAGGTTTTGTTCCTTGTTTTTGTCAAAACTCACATGGTCCCACAAGCAATTTTAGTTTCACTGAATTACTCTTCAGTATAGAAGTGTTTATTAAAAAAATTCCTGAGTAGCAGCAGTTGATGGTTTTATGATTGACTACAGTGATGTCTCCTAGCAACATGACTGAGAAAAGATCATCCCACACTGCTCATTTGTCCAGAGATTTCCAGATTGCTCTGTTTATTGTGATGAGGCTGACTAAGTCATCTCACTTCACCAGTACTCCCTGCTGCTCATTTTGTGCCCATTTTGTGTTGAAGAGGGCTCTCCAAAGTCACACCAAAAGTGTAAGGGCTTTTCCCAGAGTCCTGTTTTGGGAGGTGCAAAATCCTTCCCAGGCAGCTGAGTAGTGCTACCCCACATTCCCAAAGCATTCCCTTCCCTTGGCTGCCCTTTCCAGCTCTTGTGTGCCAGGGCTTGCAGAGGTTGGCAGCCTGTGGAGTTCACTTTGTTGTCTGACACAGGATTTCAGAGCCAGGTACAGCCTGTGGACCCTTCTGGCACCTCTTCTGTGCTGGTGACAATGACAAATGAGTAACTTGCTCACAATCAACATCATTTCAATAATCCTTTATTTTAAAGAAAGTGCTGTTGATGGTGGTGAACAAATCCTCCTCTTCCATGATATTTCACAGGTGAGATTCTGCAAGAGGCTACCCTGCAGTTCCCCACCTCATGGCACTTCCTCTGCTTTCCCAGAGCCTCCTCAGGCTGGGAGCACACTGTGTCCCCCCACAGCTGCTGTGTTGGCCTGAGGCTGGTCAGCACCAGCTGTGGTGAGGCATTGCTGGTTGGAGGTGGCAGAGATGCCTTTCCACACTCCTGGGTGCCCAGCACTGAGGGAGAAGTGCAGGTGGAGCACAGGCTGCTGTGGTGTGTGCCCTATGGCACAGAGCAGGGCTCTGCCTGGCTGCCTGCTGCATGAGCCCATGCAATTATTGCCTGCTGCTTGAGCCCATGCAGTAATTCATGCCCTGAGGAGCAGGCACTGTCCCTGTTTACAGCCCTGCTTGGCTTCAGGAGCAGCCTGTGGCACAGTGCTGCAGGTGACCAAGGCTGCTGTGGGCAGAACTGCTCACACATGGGCCAGTGCAGGGCTGGGTGTTCTGCTTTACAAACCCCGGAGCTCTCCCTGGGGACATCCCTTCTCTCCATGTGCCAGCAGCTCCTCAGTTGGATTTGTGCTGCAAATCCATCAGAAATTTTCCAGGCCCTGCCCCGTCTCTCTTACTTGCATGGCTTTAATTTTAATTTCTTTGGGTAAGTTCCAAAAGCTGCATGTTTTTCACATGGCTTTGAAGACAGTTTAAACAAATCCTGTGAAGGTACCTTGGGAGTGTTCCTGCCATCACTGTCCAGTGCCTAATACAAATTGTGTTCTTCACTTTTTATTTAAACTGCTGGCAGGTGAGTTAATTAATTTTAATAGAATGCTACAGGGTGAGTTTGGAAATCTAATTATTTGAAGGGCACTCAGAAATGTTAAAAGGTCTCTTTTAAGGCCAAATCTGAAGAAAGTGGTGCAATTAAATAATGTAATTTTCCTTAAAAAAAAAAAAAAGAGAGAGAGAAAGAAAAGGAAGAGGCCAGTTCAACTCAAGCAACTACTTTTGTAGTTGTTTAAAAGTCCTCCAAAGCCCTTGGCTTTGCTCCTATACACGTCTCTCATACCTTTGAAGGTTTATTGTCTACATTTGGATCAAGTTAACATGTGCTTGTTTTGTCTTGGCCTGCCTTGGTGCTGTGGCAGCAAATCCACAGCAGGGAGATCAAGATGAGGATATTGAACCAGTCACACAGAACCAGCCACCCTGCAGAACAAGCAGAGATATGGGTCTGCTAAACTGGATCAGCCAGTGCAGGCACTGGTGGAATCTGTGTGAAAGAGTCAACTTCCAGAGAGGGTTAATCAGGGGCTGCTTGGAGTGGAGGGAGCCGTGCTGGAATGCTGAGGTTATCCCAGCAACCTTGCAGTGACTGTCTCACCTGAGAGGTATTTTCATTCCTTAGGATCTTTTTAAGCCACCTCTCTGATCCCTTGATGGTGTGAATAAGGTTATCTCTGCAGGGCTTGCAGATAAAGTGTCCCCTAGAGCCAAGAGATCTGCAATATTTTTCTTGTCATTTCCCTTTCAAGCCTCTGTCAGTAGCAATGGAGTTTGGCCTGCTGTATTCACCTCACAAAATCAAGTGAGTGGATTCTATGAATGTTTCTGTATTCATGTATCAGCTCCACCCACTGTGGGTATGAGAATCCCTCCGAGGAGAGAGCAGCAAGTTCCTGTAGCTGCCTCTGGCTGTAAACCATGACATGTGTAGAAAAGCTGACTCTTGCTGTGCTTGAAAAGCACTGATGAAGGACTGTAAGGAGTTACATCCTGCTGTAATTTCAGGTTTTTTTCCTTTTAGTCATGTTCCTCTTGAACTGAACACCTCTTCACAGATTAGACTCTTTTATTCATGCTGGTGCCAAGGTAAATTTGTAACAGGAGTTTTCTTTCTCTTGTGAATAACCTTGAGAAAGATTCTTTCAGCCAGTAGCTTGACCAACCTTGCAGAGAAAAGAATTGAGCAATTTTGACTAATCTCATCATGCTGAAAAAGACATATTTGTACTAAAAACAAAAAGATTAAAAATGCAGTGCACAAGTCCATTCTCATTACATTTTTCCAAGTAACCATTTCAAGTTTTATCTGTTGTTGAGCTTTGTTTCTATCACTAATAAACCTGTATGAGACAAATAATGAAATATTGATTTGCCAGCTTGAAAACTTTTTCAGCTGCCATTTTATTCAGTGCATCCATTGGCAGCACAGCAGAGTGGAGGTTTTATTGTGGGCTGAATGAACCCATTGGTTTGAGCATGACACGGTGAAATTGTAACATAGCAATAAAATTGCGGGGCACATTTACGCCATCTGTTTCATAGTAGAAAAACAAACAACATTTTAGTCATGGCCTCAAAGAATAAATCTGGATTTAGAAAAGAAAAATAATTGGAGCTTATAATGTTAGGAACAGCCTCAGATGTTGCACAGCCTCCTTCCCCCACTGTTGCTCAGCTGCAAAGTTCCCCCAGGTGTTTCTTGGTTTAGGCATCCTTAGGTGTTACAGTCTGCTGGGTTAAGGGCTCAAAAAAACCTCTTTAAGTCATGGAGCACTGATTCAACAGATGTTTGCCTCCTCCTATCTCATCTATTGCTTTTATCAGCTTTCCATTTTTGGAGTGGGCAGACACGAAAGCAGTCAGGTTGCATTGCTCCACCATCAATCAGTGATAGGAAACAAAGTTAAAAGGTCACAATCAATGAGCAAGAGGCAAACATGAAAGAGTTTTGTACAATCTTTCATCAAAACAATGTAAAATCTAAGGCATGAGCCCTGTGTTATCAGAAAAAGAAGGAATTAGGTTATTGTAATAAACGTAGAATTTCCTTGGGAAATGAGTGATGTAAGATAAAAGAATTCTCTTATTCTGTTCTCTCATCAAATATTTGATATTGTGTTCCTTGTGTTTTTAAGTAACCTGTGACCTGAAAGAATGGTCCAAAAAGTAATGTTCTTGTAGCTATTGAAGTCTGTAGATACTGAATGTGATTAAGGTGAGTAATGAATCTTGTTACTAATTATATTTGTTGAAAAGTTATACATGTTATGGTTTATCTACCTAATAAGAAATTAAAAAATGTCTTCATGTTCAAACTGAAAGGGAGTAGGTTTAGATGAGATATTAGGAAGAATTTCTTTACTGTGAAGGTGGTGAGGCCCTGGTACAGGTTGATCAGAGAAGTTGTGGATGCCCTATCCCTGGCAGTGTTTGAGGCCAGGTCTGAGCAACCTGGGATAATGAAAAATGTCACTGCCCATGGCAGGGGCTTGGAACTAGATTGTATTTGAGATCCCTTCCAAACGAAGCTGTTCTGTGATTTTATTCTTTTATGATTCTTTGATTGATGGGATCTCTTGCAGAGAGTTTCTCTACAGTTTCTTGTTGTTTTCTATGCCCTCTTTCCCAATCCTCTGATGTACCTGGATGAGCTTTTGTGATGGTATCTGTCCAAAGTCTGCATAGTCTCTTATAAAAGAGGAAAGGAGAAGAGAAAATATGTTAGGGGTCCAGCTACAGCACTGTGGTGCCTCAGGGCATCTGTGCACACTCCCAGTGTCAAAACCCATCACTGGCATGTCCTGCTCTGATCAGCTACCTCATCCCCAGATCCTAGTCCTGGTTTCTTACCTGCCAAAACTTGGCACTTTCCTACAGCCTTTCCCCCACAAAATGCTGCTTCACAGGGTAACACCTTCAGAGCTGGTTGCCTTGAGTCTACCACCAACTTCTGTGAAGGAGGTTTGCATCCTCACCCAGCTCCCTCCAGTAGGCACCTGGTTATCTGCCTGGCACAAATCAGCACCTGTCAGATATTAAATGAGAAGGATGGAAGTAACCGCATTTGTTTGTGTTAAAGCTACAGAGGGCACAGTTTTTTTGTTGTTGTTGTTTTTTTTTGGTGTTTTTTTTTGTTTTGTTTTGGTTTGGTTTTTTTTCATTTTTTGTTTTTGTTTTTTTTTTCCTATCCTAACAGTGTTTGCCAGTTTTTGGATGAGAGCTTGAAAAATGTCATTAAAATGAAGAATGGTCACAAGGTAATAAAGAAACAATCTTCTTGCTTTAATGACTTGAGCTAAAAGCTAAATGACTGTAGCAGCTCAGATTGTAAAAGCAGTGGGAAATTTAATGAACAGTGACCCCACAGGAAAGCCAATCTGTCTGTTAATGTTTAGTTTTGTCATTTCTTCTGAAAAGTAATAAACCTCTATTATATAATCTATTGGTTACAGAACCTGGGGTCAGGCTCCCACTGAGCTTAACTCTGCCAATCTGTCTCAGCTGAAATTACTGACCTTCCCCATGAAACAAAGATCCCAAGCAGGAAATAACTGGGCAGGTACTTGGGGAAATAGCTTTGGCTGTGGGAAAAGGAAATTGTCATGAACTTGACTGCAAAAGCTCTAAATAGTTTTCAAATTCCCTTAATGATAAGCTGATTCAGCCAGTTAAATTATGTAAAATATTATTAATGAAACTGTGATTAGTCAATAGTGGCTGATGCCCCAGTTCTGTAACATGTCATTTATCTGCAAGCTGTGGAATACTCACTGCAAATCTTGAAGCAAAGGTGGTAATCAAATAAGAGATAAAAATGTGAACCTCTTTGCTTATGTTTAGCTACTGAGAATATGCATTTGCTTAACCAGATAGTGGGAAGAGGCGTGTTGAAAGTTGGGTGATTTACAGAAGTGTACTTTAACTGCAGCAAACTTTGGGTAGAGCCATCCACACGGGCTGCTGCAGTGAGCACAGACCTGGAAGAGGCTGGAGCAGTCTGCTTCTGTCCCCTGCCACAAGATAAAACCAGCCCCCTGTCCTATGTAGTTCTTCATTTGGGCTAAAGTTTCAGCTTGGGTTTGTTTTAGTCTTATCTACTTCTTAAATCAGAAACTGTTTGTTTGTGCTCTGTGACCATCATGTTTCAGTGGCTTTGCACAGCAGCTTGAGCTCTGAGATCACTTTGGAAGAGGCTGAGCTGACAAAACCCTTCAAGCTTTGCCTCTTCTCTTTTTTCCACCAGTTAAACAGTGGCAATTAGCCAAAATCAAATCTCTGCATGCGCACATCCATCACAGTGCTCAAATTTAAATGGAGATTTGTGAATTGTTTACAAAATGCATGTCACACTAAATCTGTACATTCTTCTTTATGATGCTTTAATAAACATTTTGTAGCCCTATTTACATATGTGACTTGCAAGTAACATTTCCTGTAAGTCCATTCAAGTTTATTTTTGCTTAAAAGTCTATTGAAATTTGCTGTCAAACTTTTAACAAAAGTAGAGAATCACATTTAAAAAGTCACTGAACTTCTTAGAATTTCCACCATTTTCCCCTCTTTTTTAAAATTTTTCATGCCACTTCTCACAGCAGGGCACAGAATCATTAGGGACCAATCTGTCCTCATCTATACAGAGGTTCTTCATCCAGGCAATTTTCTGAGTACAGCTTTTTCCAATCTTATAAGGCTCACTCCCTTTTCCACGGGAGCACTGCTGCAATCCTTGTGGCCTAAATGACTCTGCTTTCCACCATCCCCACTCCTGACCTGGGAGGGTGGCAGCTCACCTTCACAGGAAATGAGGCCTCGTGTGTCTGCCCGACGCAGGGACACGTGCACCAGCCACAGTTTCACAAACAGTGACTAATCAAGCTACTTAACTCCTCCATGCCACAGAGCTGCCCCACTGTTTATAGCAATTAAATAGCAGGAGATGTGGGAGAAGCACACACAGTAATGTCTATGCCATGTAAAAAATGTTGACCCTTTTGTGACCTGGGCCTGGCAGAACCTGCAGCCCAGTTGCTGCTCAGGCTGGCACAGCTGGCTGCAGGCTGACACTGGAGGAGCCAGTGCTGCCAGGCCACCCTGCATCCCTGCATCCCTGCCTTCCTGTCCCCATCACCTGCTGCCCATTCTGCTGCAAACAGCGCAGCCACAGCCGGCAAGGTCCTTTATCTCACCTTACTTATTCACTCATTTTAAGCACTTGCTTGTAAGAATGTTTCCTCCTCCCCACAGCCTTCCTCACAGCATTGCTGATGTGGTTCTTGTCTCATTTACCTGTCAAGATGTGCTTAATGACTCTGCATTCTCCTTTCTAATGGCTGGTGACACTTCAAATCACCACCACAGCCTGCAGCTGGCCAGTAACTTGTGTGTATTGCAAAGCAAAGAGAAATCAATCGTGTATAACTGAATCACTCAGAACAAAATTCTTCAGCTGCATCTGATAAGACAGCTGCAACATATGCACGGTCTTTTGGAATATAAGACAGAATATGAAATCTGTGGGGGAAAAAGCATTTTGTGTTGGCATTATCAACAGTGTTTAGCACATGATAAGCAATTTCCAGTCAAGTGGAAGATAAACCTTTAATAGACCACAGTGATTTCCTGTCAGTGGCTCTTTCAAAAAGCTCATTTGGATCAACCAGGTTAGGAGGTGACACAGACATTTGTCAGCCAAAGAAAAGAGATTACAGACCCGAAGGTGAGACACAAAATAAGGTATTTAATTGCATCAAGGTCAAAGAAAGTAACACACAAACATGTAATATTGTACTCAGACTGTCAGTCCTATTAAAACAGCTGATAAAGGGGCTACCCCCTGAGGATGAGTTGTAGCACTGAGCCTCCAGTTTAATTGTCTGATAGAGTGTCCAAGATACGGGGGAAAATGGTTTTCTTTGGTTGTTTAGGTGTTCTAGATTGCCTAGCAGCAGAGGGCCATATTAACTTCTGCTAGATGAAATTTAATGCCGACTGATTATATTTTACTGCTATAAGCAACCCTTTAAAAGAGTAAACGCGCTCTCTATAAATACCGCAGAGGTGCTGTAGCACGGAATCCCCGGGCGCAGAGCGCGCTCCTTTCCGAGGCCGTGGGATGGATGTTGCTGCATTGCCCTCTCGTGGGACGAGCCTGCAAACAGCAGCCGCCGGCTCCCTCCCGGCTTCCAGGGCCCGACTGACAGCCGGGGGCTGCCCTGCCTGCGGAGACTGTTCCGACAGCTGCACAGGGTAAATATTTACTCAAATAAGTGTATTTCCCCCTAAAGCTTCTGTTCCTGCATTTCTGTAGCACACAGCTCCGAGGAGCTGCAGGAATTGCAAAGGTTGTCCCATAACATCCCAACGATAAGCAGCACAAATACAGGACCACTCCTATCCCAAATCTCTTTCTGTAGGACTTGATGCCTCAAACAAGAATTAAAGAGCAGGAGGATGAGCAGCACTGTTTGGTGGCACAGAGTGCAGGTGAAGCCCGTGCCAGAAGTGAAGGGAGCATCCCAGGAATGGAAGTCTCTGCACAGATCCATTTTACTGTGCTGGGAATGATGCCATCTATCACACAGAGTGCTGCAATTGCCTCCCACAACGCTGCATCTCATCTCTATTCTGTCCTACTCTTCTGGGAATTTTAAAGAAGCGTTTTCCTGTCTAGCCAAAGGACTTTTGTCACCCGCACTGAGTTGTCTGAGTACTTCATAGTCTCTGAAATATTTATCCTCTCACTTTTCTTGTCAGGTAAGAAAATTCTCCATTTTGCAGATGACAAAGTGAGCAGAAGGATTAATCCTCAGTTCCAAAAAGAGATTTATGTATGCAAAGTGGTTCTTAGGCAGAATTTAAGAGTCTATATCCAAAATGTACATTGTGAAAAGCCCTCTTCAAGGACTGGAGGTGCCTGGTGGCACACAAGGAAGCTGTCAGGGAGTTCTCTTCTCTGCCTGAGGGATAGGGGAAGTGACAGCAGTTCAATTCCTTGTTATGAGCCATTTATTTCTGTATTATGAAATAAAAATTTTCTAACAACTGCAGTCAGATAGGACTTCACATGCAGGCTGTGCTACTCATGAACACCTTGGGGTGGAGGACGAGGAGGAAAGTGTACAACTGCTGTTCCCTGCTTCCCTGTTCCCAGCAGGGAAGGAATCAAGGTAAGATTTTGTCCTACCCTTCTGTAAGGAGCTGAGGGGAATGCTGCCTCTCTTGTTTTATGCACCTAAATCCCCAGGGAAAATCTCCCGAGAGCCTACTGCAGCGCCAACAGGCACAGCACAGGCCCTGACTGAGCTGAGCTGACCAGCCAGGCTTATGCTGAATTTGTGAGGCTTCTTAGGGCCTGACCAAATTCAGAATGCATTTCACAAGTCTGAACTATACTGGAACTCACTTGGAAGACTTTATCACAAAACATGATACCCTACCTCTGACTGACAGCAAAGAGAGCACTGCTGTGGAAGACACCAAACCTGCATCCTAGGCTCTTCTAATCCCATGAAAAATTGAGCCTCCACCTCTGTGAGATTAGAAAAATGCTCTGAACATCAGGTCCTGCATATTTGGGATGGGTCATTACTCTCTGGTGACTGAGAAAGGCAGGACTACAGCAGCAGCAGAGAGCAGCCATGACCCAGGGCTCAGGGGGCTCAGTGTTTTCTGGGGATAGAACTCCCACTCTAGGACATTTTTTTCTGCTTTATGAGTGCTGTGTTTCAAATTTCTCAGGAACCTAAGGAACAACATAGTGCCTCTCCCCAGGCTAAGCACCTACAGCCAAGGCTACTGATCCAGTCCCCTGCAGGGACCCTTGCCTTCTGCTCTCACAAGTTCAGTAAGTGGTGACAATCACCTCTGTGGAAAATGCCCCCCCATGAACTGGCAGCTTTTCCTGTAATGCAGGGCCATTTGTTCAAATGACAGGAAGGGTGATGCTGGTTTTGGAATCAGCCTCCTGGGCACGTTTTGTAATCCCTGGTTATGGAAGACAGCAGGCACAGAATCCCTCTTTCTCCAGGGAAACATAAAAGACCAGTGTTTAGTTCCCTTGGTGTTTCTCAATGACTAGTTAAAACTCTTCTGTGCTCAGCAGTTTTGCTTTTGGACATTCCCACCCAGAAGCCTGATTTTCCTGTCTTCGGTGGAAAGTGAGTGTCACCCCACCAAGTCACCCCTGCAGATGGCATGGCAGGGCAGATGCTGACAACAGCTGTGCCACAGCTGCTCTTCTCTTCCTATAGCCATTGCTGGGTGTCTGCTCAAGTGCTCAGCTGCTGAAAACAGCTTTGTTTTCTTTCTTGCATTTGGGACAAATAGTGACTATAGAAACCATCTCCCCTAAAAAATTCTGTCTGACAAAGGTTATTCATGTGCTTACTAACAGCACCTAAAATTAGGCAGCTAATTTAGTCATCTAACTGGGTGACTGTCCTACTTCATTTCCTTTGTCTGGTATGTGGAGAAAGAAAAACACACGAATTTTTCAAAGCTGGAACTAGAAGTCAGGAGCTGTTTAAAAGTCAGTATTGAGTTACATTAAAATGCAGTGGAACATCTGGATTTCCTGATTTGTCCTCTAAAGGGCTCTCTCCTCTGCAATGGTAGGAATAGGCACATGCAAGACTAGGCAGCTCCTTCCATTAAGTATTGTATCAGTCTCCAAAATGTGGCCGTGTGAAAAGGAATAGCAACTTGGCAGGAAGGGAAAATGTTACATTAGAAAACAGATACTAATTTTATGTAGACTGCAGGTATCTTCTTGCAGCAAGTCATCTGGAAGTTGATTCAAAGCCCACAAAAACAAGATCACTTCTTACAATGTACGTCTTACTATGTATGTGTCCTTAAGGAGATGTTTAAGGACATCTCTATTCAGCAAAGCACACTTATGTGCATTTAAATCCCACTGAAGGCCAATATTCCCACATAAGCTTATTACTGAACTGCAATTTTGGAATACATCATCACCTCTGTTTGAAATCTTTCCTCACTTTGGAAGACTACTGTTTCAGAAAGAAAAGCCATATGGAACTAATCATGCACATTTTGTCTAGCAGATAGGCATTAGAGCAGATTGTGTTTCCCTTCAAGTGCTTGTCCATATGAGTATGCAAACTGTGGTGTGCATATAGCTGAACATGCAAGACAAGATTTTTAGCCCTAACAACATCCATACTGATGTACCTCCTGCTTAGCTGCATAATTATGAGATGAACACACTCATCACTCCCTATCTGCCAGCCAAATGAAGCATCTTTTCTTTATTCTTTTCATTTTCCTTTTCCTGCCCTCACAAAGACCCTACTATTTTTAAACTTGTTTTCTCCTTATTTACTTTTGTTTAACAATTGGTCTTTCCCCCTTGTTTGCTGGCTCCTCACTCAGAGTTCAGACTACAGGACAGAGATTGCTCTTTGAGGCAGATATTCCATACATCACTACATTGCCTCACTGAAAAGTATGTTCCTGGGAAGTAAATGATCTCCTGAAACTTCAGTATTGGCTTTCAGAGAGGATGAACACTGCAGGATTTCTACCAACCATAACCCCAGGACTGGGAAGGAGGCATCAGTCACCAATAATCCTTATATGTTGAACTGTGTAAGTCAGATGCCAGTGAAGACCAAACAGTAAAGTTTAATCAGTTCACAAAGTGCTGTGGTTCTTCCTCTTTAAAAGGTGATGGTTATAGTTCCAACACAAATGGCAAAAGGTCTGACATTGTGTCACTTGTTCGTGTCACTTGTTCATGTCACAGCACTGGGCCTACAAGGCAAGCTCATCTCAGTTCTTTTCACTTAGGGCTTCTTAGCACGAGATATTCTAAGCATTTTTACTCAGTTGTTTGGACTCTAAAGATGACACATTCATCCCAATACTTGCAAAATAGACCTAAGCACAGTTTGTGTCATGACACAAATTCACACTTATAGAAACACACTTGATACAGATACATATGTATATTATTTTCTACTGAGAAATTGTATTTTAAATATTTTTCAGAATATCTGAACAGTGTTTTGTGAGGTGGATATTTTAACCCCTCTAAATGTAAAGATTTGCATTAATCCTTATCAGTAAAACAAAGGAGAAAGAAAATTCAAGATCAAGACAGGTAAAATTTCTCAAGTGTCCTAAAATATTCTTCTGTGCACTAGGTTCCTCTGTGATTAAAGCTGTATATCTGAGCACTCTTCACTTCTCTAAACTAGTGGATATACAATCTGAGAGACTCCAAAGCTCTTTGTTCATTAGCATTTTATCTCTGAATTGCATTGAATTAATAAATACTTGTCCAACATGGAATATCGACTGCCAGGAGAAGGTGATATGGAGGAACTTAAATTTCCCACAGGGAAGATGGGTATGAAGGGAGAGGGTAGAAATTTGTGGCAGGGAAAAATCTGAAACTTTTTTGTAATGGCCACCATTTGGATTAGACAGAGGATTCAAATGGGCTTCCAGCAGAGTGAGACAGACAAGTTTGGGGTTTTCTAGAGCACTAATTTATCATATAGCTGTACTTGTGAGCGGTGTATAGCTATTTCCCTTATACATATGTAGGAGAATGAAAAGGGTATGTTACCAACATCATAACCAGGCATTCATATTTTACAGTCCCACCTGGGACTGAATGAATATTTCATTAACTGAAAAGGTAGTTTGGGTTCACTTGGCACAAGTCACATGGCAGATGATTGGGAGCTGGCCTCAATTTGAGCTGCAAGGTTTGCAGTGAGTGAGGAATTGAAGGCAGTAGGTGAGTGTACTTCCACATATACTGCTGCAGAACCTGGCCTTGAAAACTCTCACTGAGGCTGCCACTTTTATATAAAATACCTCAAAAATAATCGATAATAATGACTCAAACTCATGTTTTCTGTCAGCAGGTCAGCTGTAGGTGGGCTTAGGCCCTAATTCTGGCCAAGGAATTGATTTACTTCACCAGGAACAAGCAGCAAGGGTGAAGCTTGCCCTTGCTTCATAACTTGTACAAGGGTGGGGAGTAAACAGCCCTTTGAGAGAGAACAAGCACTGACCCAAATCTGAATCAGCTCTATTAATCAAGTAATGAAAAGTGCCCAAAAGCAAACTGTATTTCTATTTTTCAGTGGTCTAAAATAGAGGGAGGTCAGATTGATTTGCAGTATTTTCATTGCTTGGCCACTTCAGTGAGAAATCAATCATTTGGAAAACATGAATGATTACAAACTCTCAGCCAGCTTTCAATTAATGAAGAATAGGAATGTGGCAAAAAATTTCTATTTTTCAGGTGAGTTATGCTATATATTTTAAACTGCTGTTGAATTTGATCATTCTGATAACTTTAGCCATAGGATGCAGAATTCTCCTCGAAGAAGAAATATTAATTCATCTCCCTTATACAGAATAAAAAGAACAGCAATGGTTCAGCTTATGCCTGTGAGCAGAAAAAGTGTGCTGTACTCTCTGAGGATGTGAAGAAAACAATGTCTAAATGAACTATTCTCGAGCAATAAAATAATTGCAAAAGATGTAAAAATTATTATTTTATCTTGGTTCTTTTGTTTAGCTTTGTTTCATTTTCCAAACAGGTTGCTACATTTATTCAGTACACCAGAAATTTTAAGCAGCCAGTGTGCATATAGGTGTATGTGTTTGACAACCATGAAAAATAAAATTTCTATTAAATATAAAATTTTTATTATAAATTTATAAATAAAATTTTATTTTAAGTTTGTTTATAGTTCTAATTCCCAATCTTTGCATTCCTTGTAATAAATACATAAAATATAAGTGTGACATCTCATTCTTTGGTTGCTTCAGCCATTACTCAGTGATGTTAAAAAGTCAAATATGCAACTGAAGTGGTGGATTTATATCTCATTTGAAAAAAGCTCAATACCAAGTCAGAGGAATTCAAATAAGCCCTAGTTTGACTTGCAAAAATAAAATGTCGCTTTCGTATTTCTCAATATTTCACTCTCAATTTAGAGATATTATTGCTCTTTATCAAAGGAAATGAAAATACAATAAAATCTGCAAGATTTCAGAATATTTTTCACCTGAGCAGCTGTCAGGTGCCTGGACCTCCTGCTCTGGGATAACAAAATGTTGAATCTGGAGAGGGCAGGCCTGGACTTCCTCCTCTGGGACAGCTGATGTTGACGATACTCTTGGACCAAAATTGCAGAACAATGCCAAACGACCAATTAGAAAATTTTAGCTATGGAAGCAGCAATTTAAACTTTTAAACCTTATGATAGGTTGAACAGTCCATGTCAGCAACAACTTAAAATTTCTGAACAGCCCACAACATCATCGATTGAAATGCCATTGAACAGCCTGTAGCAGCAGGACATGAAACTTTCAAGAAGAGGAAGAAATGAAGAAATAAAGATATGAAAAGTAGAGGTAAAGGATCCGTGTCACCACCCAGGGTTCCAAGACAATCTCTGGTGTGGTTCCTGTGGATGGTGGGTGCACACACAGCCCCCTCTGTGGTGCTATTTACAAAATACTGCTTGAGCAGACACATTTTGTTACTCTCAAACTATTCAGAACCGCGTTGGGTTTTCTCATAGTTTCAATTCCCCTGTCACAACACAACAATGCTCTCCAAATTTGGTTTTAGAGGTAGTTACCCAAGACAAGGAGGGTGGTCTCAAAAAAGTGCTATCCTGCCTCCAAACCCTCTCCTAACATCACCTTAACTCGTTGGCATGGTAACATTCCTTTTCTCCTCTGCCCAGTGTTTGAGACATGAACTCTCTCAGGTTTACATTAACTCTTTCAGGATTTCAGCCTCTCACAGCAGCACTCCTCTTTAGGATGGAAACCACGTGCTACTCTCCCTACCCTGAAACTGAGAAATTGCCACAGACACTGAAGGGACACAGCAGACCACTGGGTAGAGCAAGAACTGAGACAGGATTCTCCAATTTGTGAATCTGTATCCAAATCACCTGATTAGGTAACTTTTATTCCAGGAGCAAATATTGAATCTTTATTATGCACTGAAGTACAATCTAGGAAACTACAAGCAGAGGGCTGAAACCTATTGTTTTAGGCACTCTGACAACACAGGCCAAAAATACAGTACAGAGGGGGAAATTGAAGATGGAAGAGCAGTGCACAGCAGCATATTTGTTTCTGCAGGCCTTTTTTCCTTGTTTTGCCACATATACTGACAATACTACAGCCTTAAGATGAATTTGACAAAGTTTGTTTGGACAAACTTTGGTTGATGAAATAACAACTTTGAAAGTAATCAGCAGCCACACAGAATACAACCAATGGTTTTGGGAGCTTTGACTTAGACATGTACATAGGAAAATACATGGAAAATGTCAAATGAAATTCAGGTGAGGATTTGCATTAAGCCTGTCATCACATTAGGCTGCTACAATAAAATCACAGACTCAAAGAATCATTTAGGTTGGAAAAACCCCTAAGATCCAACCATTAAGTCAGGACTCCCAAGTCCAGCACTACACCATGTCCCTAAGTGAAATATCTCCATGTATTTTATTTACCTTGAGGGATGGTGACTCAGCCTCTTCCCTGAGCTCCTCCTGTTCTAATGCTTAACAATATTTTTGGTGAAGAAAATTCTCCTGATATCTAACATAAACCTCTCCTAGCCCAATTTGAGGCCATTTCATTTTGTCCAGTTGCCTGTTACTTTGGAGAAGATACCACATCCCACCTCCCTAAAACCTCCTTAGAGGTAAATGTAGAGACTGACAAGGTCTCTCCCAGCCCCTATTTCTCCACAATAAAAAATAAACACCCCCAGCTCCCTCAGTCACTCCTCATAACACAGGACTGGCCCCAAAGCTGAGCCCTGGGTGCCACCCTGGTGTCTGTCCCCAGCTGGATGTGACCCATTCCCCACCCCTCTCTGCACCTGGACATGCAGTCTGTGTTTTACCCATCCAAGCCATGAGCCACCTCCTGGAGAATGTTGTGGGAAATGGTGTCAAAGGCTTTACTGAACTCCAGGAATCAGGACCCAAACTCTCCCTCACCTGCTGAGCTGTCCTGGGAGGAGATCAGGGCAGTGCAGCAGGCCTTACATTAAGTACTTCAGATCGTCCTCCTCCTCCTCCTTTGTCACTGTGTTTCTCCCTACCCGTTAAAGGCTGGAGGTTCTCCTGAGCTCTCCTTTTGTTACCAATGTACTTCTGGAAATAGGTTTTATCGTCTTTTAGGGCACTTTGAGGGCCAAATTAACTTCCAGTCAGGCTTTGGCCTTTCTGATTGTCTCCCTGCTCCACCTGGGTTCCATCTGAATTCCACCTGGGTTCCATCCAGGGCCAGCTGGCCGGGCTGTGGCCATGGAGCCCTGGTGCCGTGTGCTCTGTGACATGGGAGGGGACACGTCCCCAGGCACCAGCGCTGCGCTGTCACCTGCAGTGCGGCTGCGGCAGCGGTGAGGGGCGGGCAGGGGCAGGGCTGGGCTGGGAGAGGGCCGGGCTGGGCCACCAGCACCTGGGACAAGGGCTGGGGACAGGGACAGGGGATAGGCTGGCTGGGGACAGGGGGCAGGGGCAAGGCCGGGCTGGGCTGGGAGAGGGCCGGGCTGGGCCACCAGCACCTGGGACAAGGGCTGGGGACAGGGACAGGAGACAGGGGACAGGGGATAGGGGACAGGGGACAGGGGACAGGGGACAGGGGCAGGGCTGGGCCAGGAGAAGGCCAGGCTGGGCCACCAGCACCCAGGGAGCTCCAAGGGTTGGGGACAGGGGACAGGGGCTGTGGAGTGCACTCAGGCAGGGCAGTGCCACCACTGTCCTGTCCCTGGGCCCTGCCTTTCGTGCCTCTCTGCCCCAGCCACCCTGTCCCTGCTACCCAACCCCACTGAGCCCCTTCTCTCCCTCCTCCTCCTCCAGGCCATGGCTGGAAAGATCACCAAAATCCTGCTGGTGCTGGCCATCCTCCAGCACGGGCTGAGGGCAGATGCCCAGGCAGTGAAGGCAACAGAAAAGATCCTGAGGCAGCATGAGGGACAGCACAGCCGGATGACTTGGCTGGTGAGAAAGATTGTAAATTGCTCAAGTGACTGGGCAGCTGGGAATAACTCCTGGTCAGTCTGTGTGCACAGCAGGCAGTGATCCTCTAGCATGGCTGAGTTTCACAGTGCCTGCATCCCACTTGGGTGCCTCTGCCCAGGTCTTGTTTCCTGCCTGCTCCTCATCTCTGTTTTCCAGTTCAGGGGCTTGAGTAGACAGAGAACTGGCCTTTACTCTAAAGACTGAGGCAAAGAAAGTATTAAATACCTCGGTCTCTTCCTCATTTTGTTCACTGTATTTCACCCCCATCTAGTAAAGGATGGAGATTTTTCTGAACCCTCCTTTTGTTGCTAATGAATTTATAAAAACATTTTTATTCTCTTACATGGCAGTTAATATATAACCAGATTCAGTTCTATTTAGGCTTTGGCCCTTCTGATTTTCTCCCTGCACAGCCCCATGACAGCCGTGCAGTGCTCCTGAGTGGCTGCCCCTTTCTTCCAAAGTTCATAAAGTCTCTGGCTCCATGTGTGTTCCATCCAAAGCTCCAGCTTTGTCACTGTGGGGCTCCAGTGTCTCTGACATGAAAGCAGGGGGAGACATCCCTGGATGTTGGAGTCAAAGTGAGTGCCTAGAGCACTGGAGGTAATAAGCTTACACCCAGATATCCCATGTGACAGTGTCACTGCTTGAGGCAGCAGTGAGTGGGGCTGAAAAAAGCTGAGGAAAGCTGAGTTGAGAGACAGGCAAGAAGCACCAGCACTCAGGGGAGCTTCTAAGGCTGGGGGAAGGGTGCAGGGGTTGTGGAGATAGTTTTGGGAAGTGCAGGCACAGAGGTGCCCAGGGCTGCCAGCTGCAGCTAGTGCCTGTGCGGATGTGCCCCCATCCCCGAGGAGCTCCCTAACCTTCTCCTGGCTGCCTCCAGGCTCCTGCACCCCTCTCCCACCCATACCTGGGTCCTCCATCTTCCGCCCCTACTGTCCCAGCCACCATCTCTCCATCATCCAGCCCTGTTAAGCCCATTCTCTTCCTCCTCCTTCTCCTCCAGGCCATGGCTAGAAGCATCACCAAAGTCCTGATGGCAGCAGGCATCTTCCAATATGCACTGAGTGTGGATCTCCCAGTAGTGAAGGTCACAGAAGAGCTCCTGAGGCAGCATGAGGAGCAGCGCAGCCAGGAGATGGCCAGTCTGCAGAAGATGGAGCAGAGGATGCAGGAGCAGAGCAGACCCACCCAGGAAAGCGTGCTCCACTCAGCCTGCCTGCAGTGGTGGCTCTGGAACTGTGTGGAAATGATCCTCCTGCTCTTTGGGATCTACTGGCTGCCCATTAGGAAGAGTGCTGGTTCTGGCAGTGGCAGCCAGGAGAAAGCCACCTGCAGTGCCCAGGAGCAGATGGAGAACTAGGAGGACAAGCCCATGGATAAGGTAGGGACCTCCACTGCTTTTGCCTTGTCCTTCCCACAAATGAAGTTGGAGACCCCTGAGACCAACCACAGTGCACTTTTTCCACCAGAGGTAGGCAGTGGGGGAGATCTGCTGATACCATGTGCTGTGCTTCCTCCTCCTCCACCTGAGGAGGAAAACAGAGCCCAAATCCCTGATTCCTGCACAGCCTCTGCAAATGGTCCCAGTAGTGATGCTCCCCCTGCCAGGAGATGCAGAAGAGATTTCCCCCTTGTCCATCTGCTAATAAAACAGTTGATCTGCTTTGAGAAATCCTGTGTCTGTGAGGGTCTGGGCAAGACTGTGTTGGAGGATGGCTCCATCTCCCCTCTGTAACAAAGAGATGAAGTTTCTGCTCCCATTGATGTTTGCAGTGGTTACATGTTACATGCTTAAGACATTTGGCACCTCCCTGTCTTCTCTCCTCCTGATGTTCTTGCCATCTCCTCCTGGCATCCTTTCCCATGCTTTAGAATACCTCTGAACTTGCTTCAAAAGATTCTGATGAAATCAGCAGTTCCATCACAGGGTCTTTTCCTCAAGTTGTTCTTTTTAGGATGGTTGTTCCATTAATTGGAACACCCAAAGGCATGTGGAGGCCATTGCATCATGTACTTCTGACCATCAGATCTTGACCCACAGCTGGAGGCTCAGGCATCTCTGGACACAGTTTGGTGTGTGCTGGAAGACAGCCTTGTGCACACAGAGGTCCTGCTTTTCTCCTTGCACTCCCCTTCCAAAGTGGAGCACTGCCTGTGTCTCCCAGGCTGCTGAGAAGTCACTCTGGCACAGGCAGAGCTGTGGCTTTGGCCCAGGTGTCCAGGCCTGGCAGCAGTGGGGCTGCAGGGGAGGCCTGTGAGCAGGGAAAATGCTGCCAGGGGAGTGAGAAGGGAGGAAAGAACTGTGAGGGACAGTGAGGAGGAGGAAGAGGGAGAGGAGGAATCAGCAGTAAAAATGTAATTTCCAAATAAATGCTTTTAGGACTAAACTGACATGGCAATCAAGTATGATTAGCTTTTCATGTATTTATTAAAGTTTTAGACCTTAATATCTTCATGTGTCAAGGGACTTGAGTATGCTCTCATGGTCATCTTCATGGTTGTCAGTCCTGAAAGCAGGCATACCAGTTCCCTGTGCACTATTGTACAGTTAAGCTGCACAATAAGATGAAAAGCATTTTCATTCCTACCCCCATTAAACACAGCAAATTTTGAGACATCCAGAGTTTGTATGTATAACTGAGAGCATTTCACATGTCAGTCTCTAAGCAAAATACAATATGTGTTTTTAATTCTAGTACAGTGTCACTACCCTATTACATCATTGGTATTTTAAATAACATGCCTCAAAGGAAAGAATAACTGAGAGCCCTGGACGATGGGATTGAATGCACCCTAAGCAAGTTTACTGACAATTCAGACCTGAGGGGAGTGGCCCATCCACCTGCAGGCTGTACTGCCATTCTGTGAGACCTTGGCAGGCTGGGGAGTGGAGCAGAGAGAAACTGAATGAGGTTCAACAAGGGCCAGTGTAGAGTTCTGCACCTGGGGAGGAATAGCCCCAAGTACCAGCACAGCCTGGGGGCTGACCTGCTGGAGAGCAGCTCTGCAGAGAAGGACTGGGGAGCCTTGGTGGGTGACAAATTGACTGTGAGCTGCCAGTGTGTCCCTGCAGCCAGGAGAGCCAGTGGGATCACGGGGTGCACTGGGAAGAGTTTGGACAGCAGGTCAGGGAGGGGATCTTTCCCTCTGCTCAGCCCTAGAGAGACCACACCTGGAATTCTGTGTCCAGGTCTGGGGTCCTTGGTACAGGAGAGACATGGAGCTATTGGAGATGGTCCAGCAGAGGCCACGAGGATCAGGAGGAGTCTGGAGCATCTCTGCTGTGAGGAGAGATTGTGGGAGCTGGGCATGTTCAGTCTGGGGAGGAGAAGACTGAGAGGGGATCTCATCAATGTGTGCAAATATCACAAGGGCTGTGCCAACAGGATGTACCAGACTCTTTATAGTGACCCAGTGACAGAACGAGTAAAACCCAAGGAGTTCTACCTCAGCTTGAGGAAGAGGTTTATGTCAAAGCTGGCAGAGCACTGGAAGAGGCTGCCCAGGGAGGTCATGGAGTGTCCCTCACGGAAGACATACCACACCCACCTGGGTGCATTCCTGTATCACCTGCTCCAGGTGACATAGCTTTGGGCAGGAGGGTTGGACTGGGTGATTTCCAGAGGTCCCTTCTAACCCTAACGCTTCTTTGATTTTGTGAACTTGCAAAATTCATAAGAAACTGCTTGTGTATGCAAATGTCAAAGAGAAGCATAAAATGTAACATGCAAATCATCCTTTTTTCCTTCTTTGTTGCTTTTTCTTTCCCTGTTTCCTTGCCTCTTCCCTTCCCCAGTTCTCTAAGCTGCTGAGGGCAATAGAAACGCTGCGATGCTCCGGTTCCCGAGGGAGCAGCCGGGCATTTCCCGGGACAGGGAAAGGGATTTTCCAGGCGCGGTTCCGGGCGCGGGGCGGGCGGCGGGGCTGCCATGGCGGGGCCCGGCCGCCAGGGGTCACCCTTGCACCGGAGCCGCGAGCGATGGCTCGGGAGAACCCCCGGGAATTCCCTTCAAAAGGCTTTCATCGCTACGGAAACACCGCTGCGTAATCATTCCTCCGCCAAAGAAGACAGTTTTAATGCAGTTTCTCCATTTGGAATTTATGATGTTCCTTGGGAGGACATAATTTGCTGATTAGGGATATGTTTGTTTAGCAGCAGCGCCTCAAGTTTCAGATTTGATTGCGTTCATTTTAATCACATAACTGGTCTTATTTTCAGTAACACGGAGTTGTTTGTTCCCAATGCATTTAGGAATTCTTATCTCAGTTATGTCACGTGCTGGAAGTGATATTACTAATTCCTAAAATCATAAAACTCCAACTTACACAGAAGAGAAAGTGCTGGAAGAAGGAAGCATCTTTTGAATTTATTTAAACAAAATGGAGTCCATTTAAAGTCTTTAATCCTGTTTATGCTGCCCTAAGGGACAAGCTCCAAAATTACACATGATGGTCGTGCCTCTGATGTGAAAGCCCTGTAAAATGTCACACACTGAATGTGACAGAGATACACTTGGCTCATGTCACATTGCCCCTGCCTGCGGCTACGTGTCTTTTTCCTGCCATGTTTTACCATGTCTTTCTTCTTTCTAGATGCAACCTACCCCCAGAAACTGCCAGCTGCTCCAGGTGCCATCCCTTATTCTTCAAGCCTACAGGACAAGGGAGGAGAAAATAAACTAATTGAGGTTGTGGCACTTAACAGCACAATTTCCTGGCTCCTGTACCACCCCTTCTGCCCTGTGGTCAGAGAGCCTGCTTGTCCTCTGCTTGGAACTCCTTGGGAGAAGAAAAACCTGAGCTTTCTGGGCCTGCAAGCAAGCAGCAAAGAGGGTAAACTTTTAAAACAGCAAGGCAGGGAGAGGTTTTGGTGATAGGAGAAATTGCACGTGGCAAGTCACCTTTAACAGAACCGTCTTCCCTCTGCAGCATGCTGGAGACAGAGATGGATTTTCAGAAACCTTAATTTTCAGCCAAGGATAAAAGTGGGACCTAAAAAGGAATAACTAATAATGTTACAAACACATGTAATCATCTGTCCCTCACATGTTGAACAGTCATGTCTGTGGGTCATAGGGTGAAGAACAGAGATCCAAGGACACACAGTGTCAGCAGTAACATGTTGCTCCAGTTCCACAGAGCTCCTTTCCCAGCCCACTTCCAGCCTGCCATGGAGGAGTGTCCATGGGTGCCAGGGATATGGGGCTGGAAGAGTAGGAGGTTCATTACCTTGTTCCAGAAGTTACTGAGGTGCTATTTCAGGAAGAGGTCATCACTGGGTCATAAAGCACTTGGAATATGTCTTCTCTCACCCTTTCTCCTTGGCAATGGTGGGGAGAATGCCAGTGGAAAATTCCTGTGCATAATGAGGTCAGATATAATAGTTTTTCCATCTTTTTTAACTACCCAAGCAGTGAAAAGCAACTGGAGTGACAGTCAAGGTTGATCCAGACACAGCTCCAGGAAATACTATGCAAGAACAGGACCTTGATGTAAACAGGAGTTCAGGACCTTAATATAATGGGAGTCACTGAAAACACCAGGCTGATTGCTTACTGAGATGGGGTTGTTCTAATCAGAAGAAATATTTGAAAGCTAACTCCATCTCCTGGACACACAATGCCTAATTCCAAAGATGGGTATGGGAACATGTGACTGAGCACCCCAGCTGGGCCTTGGAGCCTCAGAGCCAGCGTGGGCTGGAAGGAGAAGTGACATTAGAGAGGGAACAGTTTGTACACCAGCCAACAGGCAGAGGTTTAATTTCTCCCCAGTAGGTAAAAAACACTGACATCTGTGAAAGTCACAGTGCAGTGAATAACAAACATCCAAATGTGGGGCATGCAGAGAGGCAGCCAGTCCAGCCCTGCCAGCATCAGCAGCTGCACTCCAAGCACACAGCTTTTACAGCAGTGACTATTAACTGAGCCCAGCACTCTTTTAGAAGGAGAGGCTTCTCATCAAACTGGGCATTAGTGCACAACTCAGAGAGGTGATGGCTTTGCTTCATAATTTGGCTCTGACACAGGGGAACAGAGAAGCAAGAGAAGGCAGCAAATGCAGGCAAACCCTTCTAAACTAGTTGGGATTCTAAAAAGTATTGTTAAGCCTCTTGTTTGCACAAATGATGAAAACAAGGCTGTGGCACAAAAAAGGCTGGCATTACAAACAGCATGGTGGAAACTTGTAAGTAAACCAAGCACTAAATAAGTACACATAACTGGATTCATAAGTTTTTAATGAGATGCAATAAAAAAGTAATAATCAGAGAAAAGAAGGGCTCCATCTAAAAATTATTTACCGATTCACCACAGGTTTTATTTTCAAATTTGAGATTACATGTATATACATACATGTATAAAATGTAAGTTGGTGTATAAATATTAGATACATATAATTTCCTTAATCTGCATTGCCTTTTTCATCATTAAAGAATTTGAATCATCTGCCTTACACAGAGAACTTTTAATAACCACGTTTGTATGAGAAATACAGTGGGGTTTTTTTAGCCACACATTAGTATCACTTTGTGAAGCTTTAAGTGGCTTTAAATGCCCTTTAAACATTCTTAATTCTGCTTGCTTCAGAGAAATCTCAACTTACAGAAAGCTGGAAGGGGCAATCTTGTTCCAGAGCAGTATTGGTCTGATCCACTCAAGCATGAGCCTTTTATATCAAGTCTGTAAGCAATAATTCTGACCCATATGGTTTACTGAATCAGAGCCTAATTTTGTAATGTCCCATCCAAATTTATATCTGAGTACCTGAACATTTTGCCTTATCAACTAGAATGTTGCCCTGCATAATTCATGAAGATGTGAATTATTTTTATATATCCTCTGTCTCTATTTTTTTAAAGAAAGCTGTTTGAAAACCAAACACTAGAAATACAAAAATGCTTAACAGTGTTCTGAACAGTGTTCATCAGTGTTAGACCATGATGTTGTGAACAGTACTGAGAGCAGTGAGGGACTATTCACACATGCAAGATAAATCCTAGATGTAAATATTTCCTTGATCATAGCTTGCACACTTGAGCATGCAAACAAAAGCAAAATATTTCTGTTCAAAGTCCAATAATAATACTTCACATTATTTTAATTTATAACCAAAAAATAGCCATAAAACTTGCTCCTACTAAAAAACTCAAATCAGATTGCAGTACTTTTAATATTTCTGTTACCTCCCTCTTGGATGCTTAACAAGCAAAATAGCATAAACTGCTACAGATGGATCTTTAGCACAGTTTAGCAGAGCTCTATGCATCCCATCAGAGTAGTACAGAGCAGTGAAATGAAGACAGACGGTGCAATAAGTGCAGGAGCTGTAAATGAATGTGAACAGAAATTGATTTTGAAATGTTCTTGGCACTTTCCCAAGAAAATATTATCACTGTATTTAAAGAGAAGCATTCCATGCATTGTTTCAGGATAACTAAGAAGAAACTCTGGCCTCTTTAATTATTGTCTCTTCTGAGACCTATTTTCAGTTCAGCTGCAACATTTACATAAAACCCAAGCAAACCCCTATGGATTGCCCAACTTCAGTGGAACAAGAATTGTACTGGAGCACTGTGTAGTTCTGGGCTCCCAGGACAGGACAGATATGGAGCTACTGGAGAGAGTCCAGCAAATGGTCACTATGATTTTAAAGGGCCTGAAACACCTCTCCCACAAGGGAAGGCTGAGAGATCTGGGGCTGCTTGGCCTGGAAAAGACTCAAGGAGGGATTTTGTCAGGAACACTTGGAGGGAAAGTGCAAATAGGACAGAGCCAGGATTTTCTAAGTAGTTCCCAGTGACAGTACAAGATGCAAAAGACACAAACTGAAACACAGTTCTGTCTGAACATCAGGAAACACCTTTTTTTCTGTGAAGGTGTCTGAGCACTGGCACAGGTTGTCCAGGGATGTCGTGGAGTCTCTATGGTCAGATATTCCAAAGCCACAGTTCTGGGCAACAGGCCCTAGGTGACCTGCTTGAGAAGGGGAGGGGAGTTAGACCAGAGTGAGCCTGGACCACTTCCAACCTCAGCCATTCTGTCATCTTGTATAGTGGATTGAACTTCAAAATGTGTAAAAAAAAAAAAAAATACTATTGAGGAGACTGCAGTATATTGAGAATCAACCTCATTCATTTGCAATATTAGTTATAGCAACTGTTTCATTCTTTGCGTGGACAAGAACTTTACACCCAAAGTCAGGTTATTTTATGCTTTTCTAGGTTTGCAGCTGTAAGTGATAATACATCAGCATCCCATAGAGAGCAGTCAGTATTCTGCAGATTTCTAAAAGCATCTAGACCAGGCTGCTGTCAGGTGCACAAAACTGGACCTGTGTGAATTTGCATGATTCTGTGTTACCTAACCTAGGCTGCTTATTTCTTAGGGAAAACAGTTGGTTTAGAAAACTAGAAGGTTCTCAGGAAAAGTCTCATATTAAAGTTTTCATTTTTGTAAACCCAGCCATGTCTTACAGTTTTGTTAATCTGATAAGAAAAAAACAAAAAAAAGAACAAAACAAAAAACACACAAAAAAAGCCCCCAAAACCCAAAAAACCAAAAGAAACCCCCAATCAAACAAACAAAAAAAAATAAAAAAATGCCACCCCACCAAAACAATCAATCAAGCAAACACCAAAACACCTGGGAGAGGTTTTGCTTATGGACAATGTTGTATTTGTGTGTATCTCTGTGTGTGTACACATCTTGTAACACACACCATTATCACATGACACCATGAAATATGTCAAACTAAGAGACCCAGACCTGGTCAAAGCATGGCCAAGATGGAAATCTTAAAGAAGGTCAAAGGCTGCACTAGCTTTGATGATTTGGAAGTTGGAAATCTTCCATTTCCATTATCATGTATCTATCTAACTTCCTAAGCATATCATTAAAGGATAACTTGTTTCTGTAGGTGCTAGCTTTCCTCAAGGGCATAAAACCACTATTATCCTTATCACCATTAGTTGTATGTAAGGCTCCATGATGCTTTCTTATCACACTCAGTGTTACAGCCTGAAATCCCAGCAATTTGCATCATTCCTCAGTGCCCAAGGCCCAGTCACTGTTCCCAGCTGCCTTCATCACCTGCTGTGGGCCACTCAGTGAGGTCCCTGCCCTGGCAAGTAGAAGCATGGTTTGTTAATAAAAGTCTATTATTTCAATCACAGCAATTATTGAAATCAGCTAACACCAAGGCAATAGCAAAATGTACTAGTTGACTTCAGGTATTGATTTTTGTTCCTGTACTTTGAAATGCTTCCAAATTCTGGCTGTGACAAAAAATGTTGCAATTAAAATCTTGGCTATCACACTGACATCTATTGCAGAAAAGATGCACTTAAGGAAATTTAGAATTTGCAATATATGTTGTACTGACAGATTAATTAATGAGACAAAAAGAAGTATTTGGTTTAAATATCAACAGTAGAGTGCCCAGTGGGATTCTTTGCTTCCTTATTCTGTCAGACAATGCCAGAGCCATGCAGATAACTGCAGATGAATGACTGCTCTCCAAGCATACTAGAGTACTTGTGCTCAGTAGAAATCACTTTGAACATTAAAAAAAAAGAAAGGGATAACCTGCTGGACAAAGAAACTGTTAATTGTGACAGACATGTCTGAGAAAAGAGTTCCACTATCCTATTAATCTGAACAGGCTTGAGCCAAGGGAAGGAAAACTGGGGATAACAAAGCCTATGGAAAAATAGTTCCAGATGGAGAATAGCAAGGTACTGCTATTTTAAAGTTGGAGTTTTAACAGTTAAGCCAAAACCCTTAATTTCAAACTTCCTGCTCTGCAGAAAGCCCTGGCATTTGTGAACAGTTGAAGAGTGATTCACTCATCACAGGTAGTTCTACATAAAGATACTGAAAAATGCAATATTCTCTTCAGAGACTCTGTAACAACTGCTATGTTTCAACCTAAGCTGAAACCCTTACCAAAATTACCCTACCTCTCTAAATGGAAAATGTGACATTCTTTAATAAAAATCAATTCTGTAAGCAATGAGTACATCTACCCATGCTTTCAGTATCATGTTACAAAAGCCTGTAAGTTGCCAAAAAACAACAAAACAAATCCCCAAAACTTCTAGTCTTGTCTCTTAAGAAAGAGACATGCATGACTGTCCAAGTACCTATTCAGCATTTCCCACTATCCCATAATTTCTCATGTTGGCCAATTTCTACCATATTTGCTAATTATGACAGAGTCTCAAAGAAATTCTACTCCTGTTAAATTACTAAATTTCATCAATCTGAGTAGCAGACAAAAATTCAGTGTGCTCTTGTAGCAAAAGGTAATTCAGTGCAGCCCTGTCTTCTGATGTGTAACTTTCATTGTGATGAAATGTCAATTTGCATGCACCAAAACTTAGGTTATGCAGAAATTGTATTTGTATATCAACTATACACAAGTAACAGGAGAAAAGGTTGACTCAGGAAAAGAGATTCAGTTGAGCAATGCCAAGAACATTTCATTTCCAAACCAGGTGATCATATCACTGTCAAACAATCGTTATGGAACAAAAAACACAAAACCTTTTGTGTAGCTTTGTAAGTGGAGCCCATACAGAACAGGGTAGATCAATGTGAGAAATAAAATACTTATGGTAAGAAACCAGAATATATTGGGCAACCAGAAACTGCTGGGGCAATTTGGCTACCAACTAATAATGCTATGAAACCCTTGGAGCTGCCTCCATTGCATGACCTGGTCATGACCATTCCAGATTTTGGCTACTAGGATGATCTCTGCAGTGCAAGGATAATTCCATCCCTCTCCCTCTTTCCACCTCTCCCAAACAGTATTCTCAACAGAGAATATTGGAAATATAAATACTTATTTTCTGATGTGGGCATGAAACAGTTCAGCCTAATTCATTCCTTTCTGCCAAATGCCCCAGGGCCAGCTGCCCATCAAAAGTGAGCCACCTGCAGGGCTGGGCTCTAAACCCAGAGCCTCTTGGATAGAAGTGTAGATTCCTGGGACAGAGCCCATGCAGGCAGGAAAAGAGCTAACTGCAAAGCTGACCTGCAGCAGCAAAAACTCTCTGGGGAGGAAAAAGCAGCACTGGGCAGTAAAGAACCAATGGCTGATTTTGATAGGTAGGGTGGGAACTGAGTTTAGATTTAATAGCAGGTTTGCACAAACCACCTTTGAAAAAACCCTCTAGCACAACCCTGCTGATGTGTTCACACTATTTAATACAACTTTATTGCTGAAACTCTGCCTGTGCATACAGCCCAGTGTTCACCTTGAGCTCAGCAGAGACGTGAAATCCTGGGTGAGAACAAAACTGCAGCCTCATGGGTATCCCACAATCCTGAAGACATACAAAACTGGTATATCACTAAATAAGTATAAAATGTACAAATGACAGATCAATCCATAACACATTTGTTCAGAGATGCCTCTACTGGATACATGACAATTGAAGACATACTATTGTGTTCTTTTGGAAAAATCGGGCCCCTGGATTCCCTGAAGGAATCTGTAAATAAACAGGTAGAAGTGAATCAGCATACATGAACAAGGACACCAATAGGTGCCATATTGAGCATGGGTTGAACTAGATCCTAAAGTTCTTCCCAAGCCTATTTATTTTATGATTAGACACTTTATCAACATGTACAACAAGCAAATCTCCAGAACACATGATCTAGAATGGTGAATTCAACATCCAAAGGACAGTGCTCTGGTGCTTGCTACTGCTGTGCCAGCTGCTGGTTCCTGCCTGGAGCCTCCAGCAAGCTGCACCTTCGACCTCTCTTTGGGAAGGTCCTCAATTATTGAGGCTGCATGTCCAGAGAAAGTACCAGAGATTACCAGGTGCCCATAAGCCACACATCTTTGATGAGAAATTCACTTATGGTGCAGAAGTTCACATTATCAGGGGCAGAAGTGACAACTGAGTGTTTGTATAATGAGAGAGCTGCTCTTAATCTCTACTTCAAGATTTTGCTTTTTTTTTTTTTTTCCTTTTCTTTCTTTTAACTGGACTCTATTCACTGACCTAAATTTTCTGTTCCTCCTAAGCTCTGCTTGGCTTATGCATGAAGGAAAGGGGCCAAAGATGGCCTTGTGCCACGGCTGGTCTGCTAGGGACTTGCTTAGCTTCCCATGTAAATTGGCCCCGGGCTGCCCTCGTTTGGATTTGGCTCCATCCTTCAGCTTTGGCTGCAGCAGTCCCCGAAGGGCCCTTCCACAGCCAGGAATAACTCAGCAGCTCTCCGGCCACCCTTCCAGCCCCTGGATCTCTCCAGCAGATCCAGCATTCATCCCTGAGCCAAATGGCAGCATACCTGATAGCAGCAGGGCGGGGAGGATGGAAAACCCAGTTAACCCCTTTTCCTCAGGGATGCACAGACGGGTCGGGCATAGGTAATTAATCGGCTTCCCCGTGTGAAGGAAGAGCCCCATGGCCGGATACCAGAACCGGGCCAGCCCCTCGTGTGTCTCAGCCCGGCGGGCCGGAGATCCGGTCCAGCCACAGCCACCCCGGGCGGCCGCGAGAAGCGCTCGCCGAGCGCCGGTGGGGCTGCGGCGGCGGCGAGCGAGGGGCGCTGGCGGGCACTGAACGCGCTGTGCCGGACCCGGACCGGCTCCGCCGGGTCTCCCGGACGGCATCGCCCATCGCTCTCGGACGGCATCGCCCATCACTCCTGGACAGCATCGCCCGTCGCTTCCGGACAGCGTCGCCCACCGCTCCCGGCCGGCATCACCCATCGCTCTCGGACAGCATATCATCGCCCATCGCTCCCGCCCCGGCATCGCCCGTCGCTCCCAGACAGTATCGCCCATCACTCCCGGACGGCATCGCTCATCGCTCCCGGACGGCATCGCCCGTCGCTCCCTGCCAGTATCACCAATCGCTCCCGGTCGGCATCGCCCATCGCCCATCGCCCATCGCCCTCGCCCCGGCATCACCCCCGCCTCGGCAGCGGCGCCTCGCCCGCCCCGTCGGCAGCCGCGGGCGGTGGGAGCGCCCCTTCCCCGCCTCTCCGCTGCCTGCCGCCCGCCTCCCCCGCGCTCCCTCCGCCCCCTCGGCCGGCAGCTCCCGCCCGCCGCTCCCCGCTGCGCAGAGCGGCCGCGCCGGCGGGGGATGGAGAGCCAGCGCTGCTTCGCCAACCGCTTCGATGACTACCCGGGCAGCCCCGCGGCCGCGCCGGACAGGGAGGCGGCGGTGCCGCTGGTGACGGCCACCATCGAGCGCATCCTGCGGGAGCTGCCGCCCCTGGGCGGCCCCCGCGGCTGCCCGGGCGGGCTGTACGGCGGCGCGGCCGGCGTGGCCTACATGCTGTACCACGTCGCGCAGTGCCCGCTGTTCGCGCCGTCGCGGGACTCGTACCTGCGGGCCGCCCGCCGCGTCGTGGACGCCTGCCTGCGCTACCAGGAGGGATGCGGCGAGGCCGACGCCGACACCCGAGCCGCCTTCCTGCTGGGCGGCGCCGGCGTGTACGCGGTGGCCGCGCTGGTCTACCGCGCCCTGGGGCTGCCCGAGTACGCGCGGCCGCTGGGCAAGTTCCGGGAGCTGAGCGAGGCGTGCGCGCCGCTCTCCTTCCTCGAGTGCGGCTCCGACGAGCTGTTCGTGGGCCGCGCCGGGTACCTGTGCGCCGCGCTGGTGCTGAAGCAGCGGCTGGGCATGGAGGTAAGGCGGCTCGCCCGGGATGGGTTCCCGTGCTGCTGCCGGGCCGGGACGGAGCCCTCGGTGCTGGAGGGATGCGGCGGTGCCGCGGCTGTCTGCGCCTTGCACTTTCGGGGATCGGCCTCAGAGCCCCCGGGGAGCGAGTTCCCTGGCAGCTGCTCCTCCTCAGCGCTCCCGTTTGAGAGAAAAGATGTGGCTCTGGCCAGAGGGAGCGGGATGGGGTCCCGGCTGTGGAGCGCTGCATCCCGGGGCACGCCGAGAGCATCAGCTGTTGGTTGCCGGGTGGTGAATTACCTAGCAGGAGCCATCCCGGGCTTTTCAAGAGTATTTCCGTAAAATGAAGTGGGTAAGAAAAGAAACAGTGAGGAACCCTGCAATACTAAGCGGTGCTGTGCTGTAGTTTGTAAGCAAGGAACCAGATTTTCACAGGCATTTGGTCTTGCTAACCCCACCATACAGACTTTCGGAATCGGCTGTCTGTTTTGGTGCTTTTCATGAATGAGAGCAGGGATTTTTTGTTGGAGGTGTGAGATGTGGTTATGGTTCAACATAGTATTGGTTTCAGTAGTCGGGACTTTACCCCAGGACATTGTCATTGTCAGTACAATTCAGGTGACAATTCAGAGCTTCCACTGATTATGGCACAATAATTATTGCAACTGATGTGTTTGCTGTGGTGATTGTTACTAAGTGGTGAGTGTGGTATCTGAGCAGGCAGTTGGTAGATTTTTTTCCCCTGTCCTCTTGTCAGGTCCAATCTGTGTTTCCTCTGTTAATCACTGATTTGCAAGTTCATATGCTTCTGGCTTTCTTCCCTCCCAGGAGGGGGAAGCAAGATTTATTTATAAGTAAATAAATGATGTAAGAACTAGTGGCTCTGCCCCATCCAATACCAGTCACTGCAATTGGAGTCTGAGGAAATTCACTTAATGGAGGTCTCGGGAGGCTCGAGGGTATCCAAAGAAGCCAGGAAGAATGTTAAGTCAGTTAAATACTGTGATTGCCTTGAACTAGAATTTGGAACCACACTAAGCATTTCAAGTAGCATACCAAGTGTGCTGTTTTGTGGACAGGATTGTCTGACAATCATAACCATAAACATGGTTATGTTATTCGTAACCATAACATAACCAAAATTTTCACTTGATGGCCTTTCTCATGACAGGAAAGTTTTGTAGGCACATCACAGTCCATTGTGCAGCAGTGGCTGCCTGAAGGGATGGTTTCTCATGGAAAAATAAGCCTTCCCTGTTGGTTCAGTTTGCACTGGGGGAGTGTGTCCAGCACCCATGTCAGTGCATATGATGATGTCCTGGCATTCCAGCAGAAGGAGGTGGCACTCTGCACTCTACTGCTTTATTTAATGCTTTTTCCATTTTCCTTACATCCCTGAGAGCAATTGCTGAGCAGCTGGGAGAGTGGGTGCAGTCACCTCTCACAGGCAGCTGAGCAATGGGAGAGCTCTCCTCTGTTTGCATGCTTGGTGAAAAATTGTACTAAATGCAGCTGTAAAGAGTTAAACATCCCCACAGATAAGCACAGGCATGCACTTACTGTGGAATCTATTTAGCAGGTGGGTTAATTGCTATTTTGCCAATAAAACATATCCTTGACCCCTTGCTGATGTTTTCATTGATAACCTAACATCCTTCTATAGTATTATTTCTTCTATCAAATACATCATAATTTTAAATGCATAGTGCAAGTAACAAAGCATGTCCTTAATCATTAATAAAGTCAAATTACATTTTTAATTTTAACAAAGATTTAAAAAACTTGCAACTGAAATATTTTGCTGCTTTGTGAGGAGAATTATGATTTCTAGTCTATATGTACTCATATACTCATATTTGCTAGAGCAAAATTTGTGTCCTTTGATAAATATTCCCAGCCTAGCACAGAATTACTTTAATTAGTACATTGCCAGACCAAACCCTGCATCTTTTAACAAATGAAGAAAGGGATGCCCAGAGAGAGTGCATGTCATTTATTACCCAAGGTCAAACTGAAGCCAGGTACATCCCAGAATAGAAGCAATATCTTGTGATTCAAACTGCTGGAAAATGCTACCTCCTGTAATTTGATTGTGCACAGCCTCACATGGCTCATTGCAGCATGTTTTCTTGTTACCCACATTCTTTTTTCTTGTTTCTTTTTTTTTTTTTTTTTTTTTTTTTTTTTTTTTGAGGACATTGTGCAAATATTTCCAGCACAAAGTGGAATCCATTCCTTACGTTGAAACACAGCCTCTGCTGCCCGCGTGGTTTTTCCTCTAAAGGAGTCAAATGGTGACCTATATACAAGAAATCACTTGTCCTTGAAAAAAGCATTTTGAGGGAATTTTATCATTTATGTCTTGGGTTTGTTTTTTGTTTAATCCAAGCAGGGACGGAAGGAGACAGCTTTATTTCAGCAAACATGAGTTTAGCTCAGCTGCTGTGACACAATACATCAATTCCTTGCTAAAGAGTCCTGGTGTCTTTAAGCTCCACATGTTCTTCATGAAGTTAAGGGACTGTCCTGAAGGATCCAGTCTCTTGGATAATACTGACCTCATGTGAAGAAGGCATTTTTGCATTCAGCTGGTTTTCAGATTTTTAGGCTAATACAGCATTTTTCCCTGATTAATTAATTGGGATTTTTTGCATGGGTAAGGATTACTTCAACAGTCAAGGCTTAACAGGATTTGACTTTCATGATGCACTGTGCATTAGGAAAGATGTTTATTTTCATCCCTTCTTTAATTTCCATTATATTGCAGTTAGTGCTTCCCAGACAGATAGGTAAAATATAGTTTTGGCAGAAGCAGTGTGTCATTTGTATAAGGTGCATGTACTTTAGCTGTCCTTAACTGCTGTGTTTTCATCATTCAGGGGGAAAAATTATTTTATTCTCTCTTAAGTACATCTTTTTCTAATGCTTGTAGCGTTGGTTCATTGTGTGTCCTTGGGGAAATCTGTCACTCCTGCTTTTAATTACCCTCACTCAGCCTGTGTTTGCCTGAGCAAACAGCAGTAAGACCATTAAAATGGTGGTCCCATCCCTCTGTTCAGATGATATTTTATCCTCTCCTTGATTTTTCTCCGTGGTGCTTCTGTCCCATTTCGTGGTTGATGGAGCATGGTGTGCCTCGGTCGTTGCACTCCCTTCTGGCAATGTAACTGTCAGATGACAGAGGAAAAGGTACACAAGTTCAACTGGCTCCTTGTATTACCATCTGCTAAAGATGCTGCTGCCTTTTAGCACAGCTTGGGTTATCTTTTAATAACTGGCTGTGGATGGGCTCGGCTGGCTTCCACTGGCTCAGGGTTGCAGCAGCACAGACAGCAGTGGTGCCCTGTAGGGACAGGGCAGCATTTGCACAGTCTGGTGCTGTGATTTCATTGGAGACCCTGGTTTTAAAAGGATTTGGGGACCCCATGAGAAATGCTTGCTGCAGTTGCAGGGGTGACAAGGTGACCCAGCACACTGTGGCAGCAAGGTACCCAAACCTGTTTGCTCAGGGGCTGAGGCACTGGGGAGTCTGAGAGCCTGCAGAAGCTCTCTCATGCCACAGTGGTTAAGATTCCTGTCTCTGATGCAGAGGGGCATCTCCATTTCCTTTTCCAGGCAATGCTGGGTCATGACTTGGTGTGCATTTCCAGGGGTGTTATCCTGTCAGTGTGCACAGTTCTGATATTCTGTCAGGACCTGCCCAGAAAGGGCCATGGTCATTCTAGCAGGACCTCATTTAGTGTGGGGCCCTACTGAAAACCATCCTTATCCTGGCTGCTCTCTGTCCCCAGAGCCTCTTTTGTCTTGGACCTCAGGAGAGTGCAAATCAAGGAAAGGAGTCACCTGGTGTGTGGAAAGCAGGAATAGCACCGCTGTGGGATGTCTGGGATCTGGGTGCCAGAGCAAGGGAAGTGTCAGGTTTATTTTAAAAGGCAGTGGAATGGATGGATGTGCAGGGGGTGGAACTTGATAGTTCCAGCCAGTGTGTATTTTATAATACTCTGGGAGAGAAGATACAAATGAATTAAAACTATTTTCTTGCACCTCCTTAGACAATTCTAGATCATGTTACTGGTTTCTTAGAGCCTTCCCTCCAGATAGTCTGTGAATGTTTAAAGAGTATTCAACTTTTTTCTATTTTTTCAATATCTTAGAAAAGATTGGGAAGTGTGAGAGGAACAATCTTCCCAAATGCTGCCCAGAACATGTTCATTTGCAACTCTTTAATGTGGAATATAGATGTATTAATGCTGGCCATTGTGTTTCTGAAAGACATACAAATTAATGATCTTTGAAGGGAGATCTTCAAAATACCCACAAAACTGATGCTCCTCCACGTGCTGTAGTGCAGAATCCCCGTGTCAGGCTTTTAATCTCACCTGTGCCTTAAAGGGGAGGGTTGGCCTTTGAGGTGAGATTTCATTTCTCCACTGTGGCCATTAAAGTCCTTTCTCTCTGTGGAAGAATTTGCCAGTTTATGTGAAACGTTGTGGTGTTTTAAATGTCAGATATCATGGTGCTAGCTGGGACTGTGCTGATTTCATTACTTCAGTTCACACAGGCCACTACACAGCCAGGATGTCTTTTTTTTGCCAGAGGATTAAAATGAGTTAACAGTAAAGATAAAATCTTTTGATCCTAGCCTTCCCCTTTTAAATGTACATTCTCCTAGCCATGGTTTTCCAGATTACACATGGGATAAATTTTGCATTAGTTTGCTTAAATTGATGAATTTAAAGCAGCAGTTGAAAACAGGGTTTTTCTAAAGTAAAAAGTAAAACAAAGAGAAGTTTTTGCATCTGGATTTTTTTAAAGTAATCTGAAATAATTTGGGTGTACATTTCAGAATTTTCGTTTCTCTTCAGCAAGGCAATGCGAATCCTTTTTATCTTAACAGCCTTCAGACTGGGAGATGGGGACATCTTGATAATGGCTGGATTCAGTTCAACACAGTGGACCCTGAACATTCAGTTGTAGATTCAAAGTAGAAAACTAGAGGTTGAAAATGTTAAATTTCAAGTGCACTGTTTACCAGCCAGCAAAAAAGCACCGTAATGCAGACTGGATCCTGCTGGAATTAGAGGTTTGATTGACACAAGTTTAGTGACATGTTATGTGTTCTGCTGCAGAAATATGGATTTCAACTGCTTATAGCTGAAGAGTAGCATTAAAAAGACAGTTCTGTACAAGAGCAGTGCTGTATCTCTGTACCTCTGTGCCTATCCAGCAGCATCTTTCTGCTGAAAAAGCAGCCCAAGCAGTAATACTGATGTTATAATAAGAGATTTTAACAAAAAAAAAGGAAATATATTTATGCAGAGGCATCACTTGTATCCAGAATAGATCTCTACTTCCCCGTCCTTCTCCTGACTCCTTTGAATTTCATATGCCAGCATTTAACTCTTAAACTCTATCACTTCAGTCACCTTCCTCGTTGTCCCCGTGGAGAGCTTTGAGGTCACCCTTTGGAGTTTGTTGGTGCTGCTTGCAAGCAGAGGTGTGCAAGGCAGTGTCCCTGCCCTCTGCAGTGCTGCCTCTGGCTTGAAGGTGGGAGCTGCAGAGCACAGCACAGGAGCTGAAATGAGGGCATGCTTGTGGAAAGGTGCTGGGCAGTTGGACCTGTGGAGTGTGTCTGGTGACTGAATCTCTGGAAGCATCTGGAGCCATCAGAAGCAGAGAAGCAGGGGATCTCTCTGAGGTGCAGAGAGGTGCAGGGCTGGGCTGGGAGTGCTGTTTGTCACAGCTTTAGTTACTGGGGGTCATTTGGGTGGCACAGGTTCTTTAAATCTATTGCCTTGGCTTTCCAGATTTTTGTGTGTTGTGTTTTATGTGTACACCAAAGAACTTTATTGCAATACTGAGTTCTTGCAGGTAGCAATATTTGACATTGAGTCTTTCCCCTCGTGATTTCTTGGCCTGATTCTTACACAGGACCAAAAGCCACAGTTAACTGTGTTAACTCACAGGTAGAGTGGATGACACAGCAGAAAGGAGGAGTGTGCATATCAAACATGCTTATGTGGTGGAGTGTGTGGAGGCAGAGGCAGACAGGCATGGGGAAAAAAGACATTTGACAGAGGCTGAACAGAGAGGCAAAGAGGGAGACAATTTAAAAATTATTTTAAAAGTGGAAGAATTTGTTGCTGGCAAAAATAGAAAAATGGAAAGGTGCAGGGCTCAAGGGTGAAGGGCAAAATACAAGAAATAACGTAGCCCCCAGAGCAGGGGAGATTTAAAACTAAAATCTAAAAACTAAATTCTTTGACAGACTGGTGGAGATCTGATGGCCAATGTACTCAATTTAGAATAAAGTAAAAGTTCAATAGAACAGTAAACAGACTAGGGAGAAGAAGACAGGCAGAGGAGTAAGCTACATTTTGTTGAGGAAAATTACTATTTTTGTCTGCGTGTTTTTTGTTTGTCACTCTTCCATCCCCATATTCTCTTTGCATATGCTCCTACATTTACAAAAATAGCTGTCATCACATCCAGTGCTTACAGTCAGAGCACAGTTTTATGTGTTATATTCCATATTTTCTTTATGAGACAATACTGATGTCTGGAAGCAAATGCAGGCTTTTTCATGAACATTGCTGTACGTTTGACAATGGCATTTTCCTGTTACATGCATGTAATACTGTAAATCATTGCCTAAGCAGCAATGCTGTTAGTAAATTTTACTTTGGTACCAGGCTAAGGAAGCAGGAATATGAAGGACTGAGCTGCTCCAGGGAGGAAGAAAAGAGCACCAGGCTAACAACTATTACTCTGTAAAAGTATAATATCCTCAGCACTTTACAGCACTGAAATAAATGAAGAGATAAAAGTAAGCTGTAAGTTGCTCTGTAGCCATTTAAGACACATTGTTAGAGCATTAGATTTTTACTTAAAGACTTAGCACAGCTATGCACCACAACTGGCAGGGTACAGGTGTAGAAAAGATCCTCTTCTTTTGTCTCACTTCCATTAAATCAGTAGATCCTACTTTTCTCTGTTAATTCAGCTGGACAGTCTTAAAATCAACCAGGCAGGCTGTGTGAAGATTGCAGAGCAGGTTCTCAGCCTTGCCTCTGAGCAGTATTGAAGCTCTGTTGAGAGGATCAGGGATCCAGTCAAAATGGGCAAGTCCCATGGTCCTGCTGTCACCCAGCTTCTCTATTCTACCCCTTTTTTAAAGAAGCAGAATTCAATATATGCAATCAGGTCATTATTTTTGATAGGATGATCTGTCAAAATATGTCTTTGTCTGTGTCTGTCATGGCAGGGGGTTCTTTGACCATTGACAGGCATGAGATCAAGCACCCAGTGATGTTGTGTAACCTTCTGTCCACTCCATTACAGCAGAGCTCAGGGACAATATCCTGTCAAAACCAGTTATTTCTTATCTATGTTGTAGGCTTGTTTTCAATTGATAGTCAGTGAGCTGAAGTACCAAGGCAAAATAATTAAAATAGCTGTTTCATTTTAGGCAAACATGATCAAAAAGTATTTTAATAGCAGTCCAAGCTGGGCTGAGTCACTTGGTATTTCTCAGCTCAGTATATTTTGATGTCTGAGAGAAGAACCATAAATCTATTTTTATATGCAGACCAGCATTCCTGAATTCTTCATTTTAATGGCTTGGTATCTCTTGCTGAAGAATAGTGGATTGTGAGTGAGATGGAATGAGTGACTGATAGCACTGAATTATCTGGGAGGAAAAAAAATGTGACAGATAAATACACCTTCTCTCTGTCCAAGGCATTTAGTTATTTTATGTGCCTAATATTCTTCTTCACAGGTTGCTTCCAATCCCTCATTGGTACAATGTTAACATGGTTGAAGATTATAAACTGAGGATGTGCTGGTCATATTTAGGTTTCAGCACCAAGGAAATGAAAGCTGCTTTTAAAAGAATGTGGGCCTGGGTCTAGAAATAGCCCAGGACAAAGCAGCTCTGTGTTGGTGGGTCAGTACAGAATGGGAAGATGAAAATTATTGCTTATTCCATATGGTAGGTGTGGCATTCTGCAGTTTGTCTGCTCAGTCCTGACAACCAAGTAATATCCCTGCCACAATCAGAGAGCTGACAGCGACCTTGAGAGGTAATTTAGGCTGCCATCTAGCCCACAGGAAGGTGTATCTGTGCCTGTCATTCCTGGCAGCCCCTCCCTGACTTGCTTTTCATACCCCCAGTCAGTGATGAGGGGTCCCCAGTCTGCCCTGGGTGTCTGACACACTGTTCTGTTAGCAAGTCCAGCCTAATGGCTAATCTGAATTTTGCTGTAATTTAAGCCTGATTTTCCTTGTCCTCTCCATTGAGAAATAGCAAGAAACTTTGTTCCTCTCTGCAGAAGCTCTTTATATTATAATTTCAGGACTGTTTTTTTTTTCTTTTTCTTCTCTAAACAATCCTAATCCTTCCAATCTTCCCATGTGTGTCATGTTTCCTACATCTCTGGTCACTCCCATTGCACTCTGACAGTCTCCCTCCAACCTTTCCTGAAGAGTGCCAAAAGTTGGACACATGGTTCTGGCAAAAGCCTTTCTAGCCTAGCAAAGAGATAACTCTGTTTCTTCCAGGTCTTTTTTCCATGTACACAGCTCAGTAAGGTGTCTGCATCTCCCACCAGCATGACACTGACTCACCTCCAGCTCATGACCTGCTGTTATCCAGCAGCCTTTTAATGAGCTGCAGCTCATGGACAGGTATTCCTTAGGAAAAGTCTCTGAAGAAGTGAAGTAGGTAGGGATCATGTGGAGACAGGGAATCATTGAACACTGTGCTGTGATATGCAAGATGAGAAGCTTCTTCACCTGAAGGAGCTTTGTGTCATTAATGCCAACTAAAGAATCTCTTTTCCTTTGTTCCCTGAATAAAACTGGGAATATGTTATTGTAACTTGAGGTGTGCCATTACATATCCAGGGGACATCTGTGAAGTGAGAAGAGTTCTGTGGAAGTACACTTGGAACAATATATTTGAGAGGGCTGTATTAAGTCAATTATTTTGTCCGTGTTAGAAATCAAGGAGAAGTGAAATCTGAAGTATCTGAAGGTTAAATTTAGTCTGTTCTTGTGATTTGCTTTAGTTGCTAATGTAAAGATAAAGCTCAGTGTTGTCTCTTCTTTTTGCCATCTGTGAAATGGCTAATGCTATACTTGCTTTAGTTTTTTAAGACTAAGCCAGTGATTAAGTAGTCAAAATTCCAGTTACAATAGCAGTGGACTGCAAGATACACATTCCACAGGGAGCTGTTTAAATTTGATCAGAGCTAAGTTGGTCAAATATGAACCCAGGGAAAATAGCAGTAGAACAGAAAAAGAAACTTGTTCAGGCTCTTTAAATAAATATTGATTTGTTTGTTTTTGGTCTGGCAGAGCTGAATCAATCATGAGCCTTCTTGTACCAGGCTGCAATTTTCATCCATACATGTTTTTTATTATGCCATCAAAAATGCCTGGAAATAATGCTCATTTAACTGCTACACATCCAGAAGACAAAATATAAACAGAGTTGTAATGTGAATGCACTTGTCCTGTTTTGATTTCATTCTCTAAGCACTGTGAGACTGCTAGGTTATTTTGGTAAAACAAATATTTAAAAAAAACCCACAAAAACCACACAGGTAAGCTGAGTCAAACTCAGACTTGAATCTTAGGGTCTCTAAATGAATAAAATCCACACTGTCTATCTGAACAGTGGATGAGCAAACTCAGATTTGGATTTAGCTCAGTTGTAGAGTCAAAGCATGAGCTGGAAAGCATCTCTGGAGATACTCTGGTCCAGCCCCCTGCTCTGAGCAGATTGCCCAGGGTTGTGGATTTTGAATATCTCTGCTCTGTGCCTTTCCTGGGCAGCCTGTTCCTGTGCTTGGCCACCCTCACAGTAAAAAGGCTTTCTTTTTAGATTTAGGTAGAATCTTCTGTCAGTGGGCACTGCTAGGAAGAGCCTGGCTGTGTCTCCTCTGCTCTCCCCTATCAAGTGTTTATCCACATTCATGAAATCTCCACACAGGCTGAGCTACCCCTGAGTTAGTACATAGAAAACACACAGTAATTCCTGCTCCTTTTGCCTCTCTTCCCCAAAAGCAGGTTCACAATGCCATTCCACCTCCTCTGACTTCCTCCAGTACCTTGAATAGGTGAAGGATTGCCATTTTTTTCTCTGCAGTTGCAAGCAGCAAAGTCCAGAAGGAACCACAGAGCACCATGGTCTTCATGTCAGTCTTTGCTGTTTCAAGGAAGGGCAGAACCTTCTCTTCTTAGCTAAATGTTAAGGTTTGACAAAATCATTCCTGCTTCTGGCAGGTAATTGGGAAGGCTGTGGATCTGAAAAGTTCTGGTATAAAGATTTCTTTTTTCTCTGGTTTAGTGGGTGCTGCAGCTCGAAGGCTTCTCAAGGGTCTCAGAGCCCTGCAGCTCTGAGTGCCTGTTAGTGAAATGCCTGGATGATAGGAGATGGACCATGCCCCATGAAAGAAGATAATACCCTAAAAGTGCCTATGGCTCTGCACTGCAGGAACATTATCTAGTGCCTATGTTAATCAAACACCTCGGGCTGCTGTTTGCCAGTGGAGGAGGAGAGTTCCCTGTCCTGTATGATGTGTGAGCAGCCAAGGATGCATTGGGGAAAAAGACAAAGCCTTTTTCTGAAAGCTGAGTTATGGGCCAGGGGATGATAAAGCATTCTTTCCAGTGTCTGCAGATGGCCAGGACACCCCTCAAGCATGGGCGCTATGAGGGAGTTCTTTTCTGTCATTATTTTTGTGGAATCTCTTTCTGATTCTGCATGACAGACATCAGACAACTTGTGTCCTTCTGGGTGCTTGAAGTGAAGCTGTTTAATTCCAGGGCCATCAGAATATTAAGCACACAAAATAGGGTATGAAAGGCATGTGGTAAAAAGTTTTAAATACATGTATTTTGACTTAACAAGCTTGCCTTGGAAAACACACTTTGTGATCTGTGGGTCCAGAAATAGTTGTGTGGGGCCCTCCTGTGTCACTTTGCTCAGTTCCTCCTGTGGGGCTGCAGAGAACAATCAGGTAAAATGATAAATCCAGCAAAAGAAAAGATGGCACTGAGTGCTCCCAGAGCACTCTGTGTCATCTGTAACATGAAGTAATAGTAATTCCTGTTAATTACATGCAAGCTAATGGCCAAGTGCTGTGAATATTTCTTTATTACTGTTGGCAGTGATGTGATTTGTCTCAAGGCTCTTATTCTTCCTTCTTGCTGTGTGAGGTTTGAGCTCTTAGAGTAATCTGAACTGTGCCTTCTGATAGAGCAGTCTCTTTTTCCCAAAGTCTGCTTGGTTTACTGAGAACTGAGAAGAAGTAGGACAAAGGGAAGATTGATAAAATTTGCCTAATTCTATTATCGTACCAAATGGCAATCTTTCAACTAGGAGAAAAGTACAGATAGTAATCCCATTACTTACAAGTCAGCTACATTTTAAAGAGTATTCCACACTTGCTCAGATAAATCCCATGACTCTCACTCTGCCCTTGAAATGTGGCAGTGTTGAATTGTAAGTGACTGTCTGTATTTGAAATATGACTTGGATTGTATTGGAGTTGTGGGCATATTTCCAGGCAATGCTAATGTCCCTGTATGCCGCTGGAAACTCTTTTGTTACTGTCTTTTGCTTCATCTTGTCGATGTGCCCTGAAGTTTCTGGGAGCCACATACAAAACATCAGGATTTTTACTACATCAGGCTGCTAGCACAGACTAAGGATAGAGTAAAATTCAGATGACTCAGAGTACTTGATCACCTTCATCTGGTTTTCCTGCATTACATTGTCAGCATTATTCCTGTAGCTTAAGTTGATATTTCTATTCAGTGGCTTATTGGCATGGCACAAATTGCAGATCATCACACAAAGTAAAAGTGGAGTGATGCCAGCATGGAGTTCTCTAGAATTCCCCCAACTTGAAGGAAGTGCAGGTGCTGCTTTAAAGTGACTAATTTATGCCTCAGTTAGCCTGTGAATGATGCTGTTGTGTCATTTACCTCATTTAACTAATTTCACAGCTAGCCTCAGCAGCAAATATTTAGACATACTTCCAGGGGTCAAATGCCTCATAAAGATCTGCATAGTAGAACTGTGCTTATAAAGCAGCATGACAGAATAAAGAAGTCTTTTGAGACAAGCAAGATCACTTGTTGTAAACAACAGAATCATAAAATTAGTGGCTGATGAAAGTAGCCAATAATTTGTTTTCATTTGAATAAGTCTTTTGATGCAGTGTCAAAGATAATCTTGGAAAACTTAATTCATGCTGGCTTGGATGGGGACATTGTGGATTTGGAGTTGGCTGAAAGACCACAAGCAAAGCTAATCATAAGTACTAATAAGGAACTGATGTAGCAACCAGCCTTATTTATTATCTTCATTAATGATCCAGAAGAGGCAGATATCTGGATAATAATTGCTTTGGCATGTAAACTGAAGCAAGTGCCAGACATTATGCACAGGCAGAGGGAGAGTATGAAAACAGCTGAAGAGATTAAAAAATGAGCTAAAACAAGGTTTATTTTTATTTTTTAGTGTAAGCACATGTACCTATGAAGAAATATCTGTAATGCTTATCCTGTATGCTAGGAAGAAACTGAGATTGCAAGCTGGACATGACAGGGCCTGAGTGCATCAGAATGCAACACTTACTTTGATGTAAATTCTCCTTACTTCCTTTGCATTTATTCTCTGTGGGAATGAACAGCTAATATCAATGAAAAGCCACAACCAGTTCTCATTTCTCATTATCACAACATGGCATCCACCAGGTCAGTGCCAGTTTGGACTCCCTACACAGCTGTACTATCCAACAGAGATATTATGTATTCACTCTCTGGGATTCCTCAGACCTTTCCAGTGCCTAAAACTCACCCAGGATGCCAAGACATCAGAAGTTTTGTAGTCCAGACTTTCCCAGGCTGGTGAATAAGGCTGGATACGTTTAAATGCCCAAGGCACCTGATTTAAGTCCTGGAAATCTGGGCATCTTTTGATAGGTGTGCAAATCCTGAGAGTGCTGTGTTGGGGGCCATACAGGCCATGCCAAAATTCATAAACCAACAGCTACATCACTCACCATCTGTGGAGCTCTGGTACAGATTTATAGTGCTCTCTTTTCTCCATGGTATTTATGCAGCTCCTTCCAGTCTTCCCACAGGTAGTGGCAGTTTGCACTCCATCTCACCTGCCATAACTCATCTCCACATCCTCTAAAGGAGGCTGTAAAGCTGCCGCTGGGGAGCACATCCCACCCAGCTCATCCCTCCCAGTTTGCTGGAAGTGCTCTTCTCACAGAGCCCCGGGGGTCTGACCTGCTGGGCAGTAAAAGCAAATTTGGCACCGTGTCTTTTCCCAGTAGCAAGGGCAGAATGTGTTCACCTCTTGTCACCTCCCAGGTTTTAAGACCAAATGGGCACTGAGGAAATTACTGTACAAGTGGGGGTCTTCCTTTTTATATGCAATAACCTTGAGATTTCTTCACAGACCTGGTAATTCAAATTCACCTCTTTCATTTTTCTGACACAGTGCAGTGATTTAAGCTGATGCCTCTCAGCAGAGTGTGCTGATGGCTGGAGCATCTTACTGCACCTCTGATTGAAATTACTCCTGTTTAATACTTGAACATTCTTCAGAGCGTGCCTGGGGGAAGTGCCCCAAACTCTGTCACCTGAAGTGACAGCATGGGAAGAAACTTGCAGCATGGCAGAGGCACAGTAACTGCACAACAGGTTTAAGTAACAGTTTTCAAACTGTTTCACACACAGCACAGCATGGACAGTTGGATGCTTCCACTTGATTGCAGTGAGGAGCACTATAGTGTATAAACAAATCTTTTTCCTTCAAGATTTGTTTCCAGTGCTCCATCTGGTTTAATGTCTTGTACCAGTGCTAGATGACTCAGCTACACAAATGTCTGTGGAAATTGGTGCTGAAATGTGTTGTCTGTAACATGCCTAACCTGCTTTTTTTAAAAACTGACTTTATGCTCTGAAACACAAGGGCTTATTTTTCTTCCAGAATTGATAGGCTAAGTCCTGGGAGTTGATTCTATGACTTGGCCTTGCAACATCTGGCAGTGTTGTGACCCATCCCTGAAGGCAAGAGTAACCTAGGTTCTTGTTAAGAGATTCCTTGGGGCAGATTAGAATGAAACAATACTGAATGGTTGTTGTTTGCAAATATGTATATAAGGTTTATTTTGGAACAGTTTGGTTACAAATGACAGCAGATATGTGGCCATAAAATAATACTTTTGGTTATTATTATCTATAGTAATATAGCAATATAGAAGCATGAAAATGACACTCAAGTAAATGTATGAGGGAAAAGAAAAAAAGCTTAAGAGTAGAAAGATATCCCACCAATGGATTCTGCAATGAGACTTGATTGTTGCAGCTTTGATGTCTATTGGTCAAAGTGATGGTCTCAGTCTTGATGCCTGGGGAGTGGGGGAAGCCTCCAAAACACAAAATTCAGTGGGTTCATGTATGCTTAGGCTTGGTGAGAATGCCCAGGTACCTTCCCCAGTTGGGGGAGCTTTCAGTTCTTTGGGGGAAAGCCTCAGAAATGAGTCTGGGGGTGCTTTGGGGGTCCTTGGTGGTTTATGAGCCTTTCTTGCCTCTCACACCACCTAGTTGAGCCAGTTATGCCCCATCAGAGGGGATGAACACCCTCAGGACCTTTCCCTTGGGTAGCAGGGAGAGTTTTACAACTGAGGGAGGACAACTGTGATGGTAAAAAGCAGCATCCCACCTTGCAGGATCTGCCTCACCTGTCTCAAAGCCTGGCTTGTAGCCCTTGGTGATGGGTGCTCACACCCTTGGTCTTTTGGGGACCAGAGGCTTCACCACCACACACCCAAAAACTCACTCCCTGCCCCTCAGGGGGGCAAGCCCAGCCCCAGCAAAGCACAAATGGGAAATTAAGTCATTAACCATTAACATTCCAGTCTCTCACAGTCAGGAATAAATGTTCTTACATTTTAATATTGGGTGAGTTGAAATGTGATAAATCATTTATTTACACAACATGGGCTCTGAAGAATTCAAATTTAATTCAGTTGGAGTTGTGGAGCACTTCTGGCAGCTAAGCCAAAGATTTTTCTAAAAATTCTCAATTACAGAAAAGTTCATTCAGTTTGTTAAAATTGCACAGTGTGAGTGGTCTTGGCTAAATTTTGCAGAAATAATTTCCCCAGCTTACTTAAGTCTTTGGGGAACAAAGAGATATTTTTCCTTTAAACTTACAGCTTTTCGTAAACTATCATTTTGTTCGTACTTTGCAAGATAAAATAATTTCTTGTGTTCTTTAATGCATTATCTCCTTTAACACATTATCTCCTGTCCAGAAATCAGATGATAACTTCATTTAGAAGAATTTCTTAATTACCTCTAAAGTACTTGATTGTGCTTGACTTTTTGTTTTGTTTATTTCAATAATGGGAGAACAGATTCAGAGAATTATCCAAAGAAAGAACAAAGCTTTCTGTGCATCCCTAGGTAGCATGTTGTGATGGAAGCTTTTATTCAATTTAAATGTGGAAAAAAGGCATTGTAGTTGAGAGCCTCTGATGCTGGCAGCAACTGTGTTCTCTTTCTGAATCTTAATTCAAAATAAAGGAAGAAATGAGTAGTAGTTAACTTCTGCAGGTTTTAACAGTAACAAGCTGTACAGTCTTTTATGAATAATTCAGATGCTACTTTCTGCAGCCTGTCCTCCTCCTCCATCTTTTTTTTTTTGGTTCCAACACTTCTGCCACGAGGCTTTGAGGAGATGAATCTGTTTTCTTATTTAGTTTGGTAAGCCTGTCAATGACGCATGTTCACTTGCACAGAGGGAGTAGTCTGAACACTCACAAAACAAGCCTAAAGGCACTGGAAGTAGACTGGGAATTCTTGCAGGAAGATGAAAGGATTGGATGATGGTGGCAGATAAGGAATGCAGTATTTTTAACGTAAAAAAAAAGAAAAAAAAAAGAAAGAAATAAGTTATGACACCTGGCAACACACTTCATGTGTAAAATTAAATGAATGTACAGTTGCTTACATTGTAATATTTGATTAGTTGAAATGTGGTAAAATGTTTTTGACAAGTGTAGTCCAGGCCAAATCCTGTAGTCCTGACAGAAAAAAATTCCCCATGTAGAACTGTAAATGTCTGACAGTCTCAGTTGCATCTCTGAGCTGTGTCCTAGGGTATTAGTTTGAAAAGCAAGTGAATTCTTGCTAAACTGACTATCAAGCAAGATGAGAGATAATTTGATCCAATACAATTTGCTGGTATGTATATAAACAGCAGTCCTTTATTTTAGTTTTTCAAACTTAATTTTAATTCTTCAAACAACGTATTTGCAGTAGCAAAGAAGATCTAGCAGCACAAGTGCAAAGCTCTGTCTCCACAGAAAATGCAGACTATTATTTGGAATTTTGGCTTCAGGGGAGTGATGTCTCATACCTCAACTGAAATTTTTTAGTCTCTTTCATTTAGATGCTGAAGAGTTGTGCTGCCTGGCTCATCACAGGAGACAGTCTTCTTAAGAATATTTGTTGATGGTTCTTTGAGAGTCTGAGGGAGAACTACTGCTTATAAATGCAGCTTTTTTCAATTGGCATAAAATATGCACAGTCTTGGAAAAATGTTATTAAAAACCCCAAATATTTTTTGTCTCTAAGTCATGCACTCCACATTGGTTTAGAGCAGTGAATGACAGTGCATGTGCTAGTCAGCTCCCTCCAAACTGACTGAAATCAGAGCAGGATCAATGTTTGAAGAGCTGGATATTTGCTGAGCTGTATCTGTTAGTTGTCTCTACTCAGCTTCTTCAAGTGAGGTCAGCATTTTACTCTGTCAAGTAATTCATGTTCCTGCAGCCTCAGTCTTTAAGGACAGAATTATCATCCCAAACAAACCATGAGCCAGCCCCATGGTGTTACTGCAAGACAAAGAAACCTTAACAAACTTGTAAAATTTTCAGCATTTCTTGCATGATACTTGCTAGGAGTAACAGTCTCCCCCTGACAAGACCCATTCAGGTCAATGAGGACTTTGATATTAAAAGCCATAAGAATGATCTAATAGTCAAAGTGACTTTGACAAACTGAAAAAATAAAGTGCTGCATGAGACTGAGAAGGCTCTTTTCCATTACTGTGAGTGATTAAGATATGGTGTTACTTAAGATGAATTGAATGATGAGCATCCTTAAAGAAATTCTCAAGGAACTAGCAATCAATCTTTCTCTGTCCTCATCCTGTACTTTTAATTTGTTCTATTACATAGTTGCTTTTAAGTACAATCTCTTAGTTTTATTTGGTTTTTTTTTTTTTTTTTTTTTGAGATGTCACATCTTTTACTGATTAAGTAAAAGAATAAAGAAACAGAAGTGTCCTGTTATTTCTGGAGACCTTCAGTCATCTTCAGATATGGCTCATCAACTTTCTTTGGTCTGTAGACAGAGTTGTCATTTTCATTTGTAGAACTCTAAGCCTTAGCCAGTTTCCCTTTGACTAATGTCAGCCTTTACTGACTGACTGGAAATTGAGTTCTGCCCATCTCATGCTGACCTGCAGATATGTACAAACCCTAATAAATCCCTTTTCACAAGAAGCAGCCTTCCTGAGTTCCTAGTAGCAAATGGTGGTGCCCAAATGAACTGGACTTGCATAATTTTTAAATTCAGACTAAACCCACAGTGTGGTGCAGTGTTTGGGGAGGGTCTCTCATTCCTGGTTACAAAGATACTGTCTCTTGCAAGGGCTGTTTCATGAATCCTGTTTCCTGCTGCTCTGGAGCTGGAAGAATGGATAATACTTCTTATACCTCTGCATAGATTGAATTCATGAACCAAGCACCAGGACAGCTTTGCTACTACAAGAAATGTCTGTGGAACAGATGAAGGCATGAAATCACTTCCAGAGAACCAGCAGACCTGCTGTTAAGGGGCAGTAAACTGATCCAATACACAGGCAGAGCAGATGTTCCTTGCTTGGTAGTGTTGTAAATGGGATGGGATCCTGGGGCAGCACAGCTCCAGCACACTGTAACCCCAACAAGAGTGCAAGGTGCCCAGCTTGGAAGGTGTTAGTCATCATAATGCAGCACTGTCAGGGACACCTATCTGGAGTGCAGAGGGATAAATCTCCCATCAGGAATTGTCAGCTCTGTGCTGTGTTTCTGGCATGAGCTAATTACAGAATACATGCACTGGTTTACTTTCTGACTGAGACTAAAGAATCAAAGGATTTCCCACTGATGAAGTTTGTACATGAATAATCTTATTCCTGCCTGTGAGGGGGGAGTGGGAAGGAAAGCAGGATCCATGCAGCAGTAATCTGCTTATTTGTAGCTCTCATAAACTGCTCCTGTGTCTGGTGAAGGAGTGGTTGATACACAGGAGCTCCAAACAAGGATCTGGGGTGCAGAAAGGTGATCTCTGATACATCCATTTTTACCAGTTCCCATCTGTGTCCCCATCATTGCTCAGCCATGCATTATGTGGTTAGTCAATAATAACAATGAAAAAGGGGAAAAAAAAAAAAAAAAGGATTTGACATGCCTTTTGAAAATGTTGGGATAGAATTTTGTAATGTAAGAAAAAGCCTCTCCAAGCAGTGCTGAGTTTGTTTCTCACTTAATTTGCAAATCTTTTTAATGTTTTTAAACATGCTTTTCAATTCATGCTCTTGAATTTGGGTGCAATTCGAGGGAGAGATGCTTGAAATTAAATTGTTGGCTCTTTGTGCTCTGTGGTAACTCTAACCCTCGACTAGGCAGCAGAGAACATGCAGCTGGGGTGCAGACAGCTGCTGTTCAAAAGCCTCAGCACAGGAGTGCATCCCAGGATACCTCACTTCTTGTGCTGTGGTCAGACTTGTCCTCCTGAGAAGTGCCCTGCTGGCTTTGCTGCTGAGCAGGAGCTCAGCTCTCAGGGGGCAGCCTGATGCCTCCTCAGTCACGGTGATTATCTGAGCTGCTCTGATCCAGGATCTGTCCCTTGGCATCTTCCCTGCTTCATTTCTCCAGTAGCAGAGAGCAGGGGGGTGGTGTTCCCTACTTTTTTAATAATAGTGATGGAGACCTGTTTTTTCCTTCCCAAGACCTGGGAGAGCCACTGTGTTACAACTGGATAGGTGTATCCAACCACACCCTGGTGCAGCAGAGTAAGAGGTGTTGGGAACCTGGGTGTAGCTAGGAGAAACTCATGTTTCCTTCTCTTTTCATTGACCCAGGATAGGGGGAGCTTGAAGAAAGGTACAGCAGTGACAAAAGATAGTCTGGTCCTCTTCTGCTTCCTCCCCCTCCATACACACCCTCTCTCTTCCCATTGTCTCTGCTGGGCATTGTGATTTGTCCTAAGATGAGAACACCTAGTGAGAAATGTCCTAAGAAAAGAATACAATGCACAAATTGCAGGAAGAACTGTGTGATTGCTTGCATAATCACAGAATCCCAGAAATAACTAGGTTGGAAAAGACCTCTGGGATCATCAGATCCAGCCTGTGTCTGAACAGCACCGTGCCACCCAGCCCATGGCACTACATCCAGTCTTTCCTTAAAGACCTCCAGGGGCAAAGACTCCCTGGACAGTCTGTTACAATGTCTAATCAGCCTTTCTGTGAAGAAATTCTTCCTAATGTCCAAGCTAAACCTCCCCTGGCACAGCTTCAGACACTGTCCTCTTGTCCTGTCACTGGTTACCTGGGAGAAGAGGCCAGTGCCCACCTGGCTGCCCCCTCCTGCCAGGAGCTGAATGCATTCCAGGCATGGGGAAGCTGTGATTGTTGCCACTGACTTTGGCATCAGCCTGCCAGAGGGTGTAAAATGCTGCTGGAGATTGGGCCAGCTGGGCACTCCTCCAATTCCTACCTGGTGTTCTTACCTTAGGAGAAACCAAAATGCTAATCAGTGGCAATCAGAAGGGAGAGAAGTGTGTGTGGACAATGCACATGAAGACCCCAAATGTTGTTACCCACCACAAAGGGTTTTTTCTTAAAACTCTCAATTTTTAAGTGGAGACATAAGGAATCGAGATGCTCATTGCATTTGACCAACTGTGTAGCAGCACCAGCTGCTCTGAGCAGCCACCTGTCTGCAGTAATGGTTGTGCTCCATCCTTTTCTGCAACATGTCATGTTCCCCTTCTGAAGGACAGGTTTAACAGCAGAATTTGATGGGTTTAGAGCTACACAGTCTTGGCAGGTAGGGCCTGTGGAAATTTTGCACTGTTAATGTAATAGAATTTCTGTATTGTCTTATTTACCAGTAATCTGATTCACCAGGAATAAAGGCAGCCTTCACCTTCTGATTGGAGTCATGATTAGTGATCCACAAAACAGGACAGGCTTTGCTTTGCTGTTTCTGTGGTGCTGAGGCAAAGAGCAAACCTCAAAACCACCCAAATTTACATGTTAAAAACAAGCAATGCCAGTGGGATCTATAGGGAAGTCTCACTTACTCAAGATTTCAGTCAAGTACCATTTTCCAGTGAAGTGGCAGAATCACAGTAGTAGCTGTTCTGAGTCTGACCAAATTGTCATGTAGTTGTGTTAGTATGAGAAATTGGGGGAAATACACTCTGAAGACAATACATGGAGCTGTTACAGCAACAAACAGACTGCCTTAGGAACAGTACTTCTGAAATTAATCTAGTTTACTGACCAAAGTTTTCAGGAGATTTAAAACCACCATATATTTTTTATCTTTAAAAGAAGGGTGTACTTGACAGTGCTCATGAGGGAAGCAGACTCCTGAGCTTCTGTGTCTGTTTACTTGGAGCTGGGTTTCCCACTGTGCCACAGAAGAAGTACATCAATCAAAGTGGGGAGGCAGACCCTGTTGTTGTACCTGCTGCTCTTCCATGGCTTCAGGTATCACCATCATCTGAAAGGGAAAAGCCTGGCTGTGACATTGCATGGAAAGGCTCCTGAACAATGCCAGTCCCTCTCTTTGGCAGGAAAAGATCAGGCTTAAGGAATGAACTTAAATACCATGTGCTGCAGTAAGTATCATGAAATTACCAAGTTGACTTGAGTGTCAACTGTCCTGTTGAACAAAAATATGTGTATCTTTTTTTGCAGCGTTTTGGGTTATTATAACTAATTCACAAGCTCCCTCTGCTGGGCTACCATTGCATAGGAGAGCAATGGCAAAGCTCCTGTTATGTTTTTTGCAGACTGACCCATTTTCTTCAGCTTATTTTGACACTTTGTACAGCATCAGAAGGAGTGTACGATCAAATTCATGTAAATGGCTCTTTAGAAGTGTAACAGAGAGAGATTTGATGTGTTAGGTGCATAATAAAATATTTTTATGTGCATGGAAGGTTTTTTCTCCACAGTAATGTAACCGTAGCTGTTACCTCCTGAAAGTGCTCATGCATTTATCAAAAGATAATGATACTTGGCTTCAGTAATGCCTTCTGTCACAGGAAAGAGCTCTAAGGAAATAAATATAGACCTGTTAAAAGAATTAAAAGCTTACAGTCATCAAATGCACTTCATACAGTATGCAGTTTGATGTAGCAGTGGTTTTCTAAATGAGCCAAGGGGTTTGTACAAGCATTCAGAGGAATAAAAAAGTGCTGAAAACATTAATCAGAAGAGCTCATCCTGCTGCTTTCTGCCTAATCCTCAAGGTCAAGTTTTCTGTCTACAGTTTTCAAAATACATACATAGGGCTTAGCACTGTCATAACCAATAATTGCAAAATCTCTTTTAGTAGATGAAAAAGAATTGTGAAGTTATTGACTTCCAACTAAACAATCTCAGGGTGAGAGACTGCTAACAAAAAAAAAAAAAAAAAAAAAAAAAAGCTTTGTAATTGCTGTAGACATAGCACTTCCTGGCTGGCTTTTAACAGGGATTTACTGAAAAAAGGACCTGCCTTAAATAATTCACAGAATTGTGGAGTGCCTTTATGGGAAAAGACATACTGTCTGCAGTGGCACCAGAGAAAAATGGAGAGACTTTATGAACAATCACAGTGGCTTTTTTACTGCAATTCAGGCTCCTAGGCACAGACAGTGGTACAAATAGAAAGTATTAAAGTGCTGCTTATGTCTTGTGCTTAAAGTAACATGTAGCTGTCACCAGTGTGAGTGGAGCAATTATTTGGCAGCACTCAGCATCACTGGACAATGATTTAAAACAGAAAATAAAGAACTCCAGCAACCAATTGATACAGAAATTGAAGGGAGAATGTGGAATGCATGTATTCCAAACTTCAATCTAGTGAGGAGACTAAAATGAACATTTCTAACATCAGTTGAGACAAAATCACCTCTTTTGACTGAAGTGGCCAGGCCATCTCTAACCAGGAAAAGGAACATGTATGATGTGTGTGCTTGATAAATAACTGAAAGATTAGGAGGGGCTTTTTACATGGGCATGTAGTGCCAGGACAACGGGGGATGGCTTTCAACTGAAAGAAGGCAAGCTTGGTCTAAATATTAGGAAGGAAATCCTTACTGTGAGGGAGGTGAGACACTGGAACAGGTTGTGGAGAAGTTGTTCAAAGCCAGAGTGGGCAGGGCTTTGAGCAAACCTGGTCTGGTAGAAGGTGTCCTTACCCATGGTGGGGGACTTGGAACTAAATGGTCTTTCAGGTGCCTTCCAACCCAAACCATTCTGTAATTCTTTGGTAGAACAGGTTGTGATGTCTTTAAGAATACAAAAAGGAATTGGGTGAAATTTTAAAGCACTAGCAGTATAACTCTTAGTATCATTAGTCTTCCATTCATGTTCTGACATGATAAAGAATGATTTTATGTATGCTTATATTAAGTGACATTCAAGAATTTTCTTAAATTATGTATCTTATCTCAAGCATGATTTTTTTTTCTAGGTAGCATATTCTCATATTGGCTTTGTTCTGCATCAAAGCATCTGTGGCTCCAGAGGATGTGATATCAATATATGATTTATCCTTTCAAAGCCTTGAGGATGATCAGTCTGTTTCTTTTCTATCCCTAATTAAACATTACTTTAATAATTCCCAGGGGCAAGGAGGCACTGTGACTACACTGTAATGAAAATGAAGTTTGTAGGACCACAGTTGCACTGTCTGTGGTTATGATTAATGTATTTTATGATTTATGATTGTCATAAGATTTAGCTGTTTTATTAAAGATACTGTGAGGAAGCATAGAGAGACAAGCCACAGATTTTTTTTTTTTTTGTTGTAACCTGACAGAAATCTAAGGAGGTTTTAACACAAAATTGGTTGAAGTAAAATGTGTCAAACAATGGAGATTTTAAATGTGATTGTTGATTATTCAGGCTTTTGTCAGGCCACTAATAATGATGGTAAGTTAGAGTAAGTAAGTTAAGTTATTTCTAGAATAAGGAGCAAATGCATGTCCTTCATATTTAAATGTTTTGGGAAACAGGCAGCAGCCCTACAATGACTGGACTGAGTGACTTGGGAAGAAGTATGTGTAGTCAACATAAAGATTTATTTATTTAGCTGTTACTTAGGACACATCTACCTGTTGTCAGCCCAGTAAGATCAGTCCAAGAAGCCAGAAATAAGGCTGTTTTCAAGATACACAGGTCATTTTCTTTCCCATTTTCTTTGGTCATGTGGAAGTGGATCAGGTGGATTGATTTCTACCATTCATTCATGCTTTTAAATACCATTTTTCATCTGTCTTTGCATAAGGGCTGCTTTTGCATTCTGAAAAAGAGGTGACATTCCTTAGCATATTTCATTATGCCAGCCAAAAGAGCATATATAAGTATATGTATAGACTTAGGTATTCATAGTGCTGGCTTTTTACACTTATTTTATATTAAAAAACAGTGAACAGTGCATTCTTATCTAGCTGATATTTTTTTATGCAGCACTGTGGAAGGCTGGATTTGGATAGAAGTTTGCATCCATTTGAAATACTAAAACAGCATTCTAAAAAAGTCATTAGTTCAATTTAAAAATTAAATGTGCTGAACATAAAAATAAGCTTAGCAAAACATGGTTTGTATTGAAAGCTAGTTGATAATATTAAGTGAAGGAATCATTACATACAGAAAATGAACTGATTGAGATTTTTTAACTACATGCCTTTGCCTTTCAGAATTACAATTAGTAGAACTTACCCTTCACATTTTTTTTAAAGAATTACCTTATTAATGCTTTTACAAGGTGTGGAATTCAGAGGTATAGGTCCCAAATTTCAAGACAGTAAAATGAGACTTCTGGAGAGAATTCAGTGTTTCTCACCGTGTCTTTGCTCTCCTCATTTGCTTTAGATTCAAACCATCTCTTTAAATTCTGTGAAGCTAAACCAATTAATTTTAAAATGACTGGAAATGAGTGAAGTCTCCAGATGTTAATGGTTTATTTAATGGTTTATTTAATTCTACTGCAGTAATGTTAAAGTGCACTATCAAGATGAGAACTAGGTTATTCTCTGGGTTGTACAAATACCAGAGTCATTTGGAGCAGCTGTAATAAAATCCCTTGTTATCATGGAGCAAGGTGAGACACACAAAAAAAATCTTTCAGGCCATTAGTTCTCAGTCAAGTTTTGAGTGATATTAATTATCTTTAGTATCTTTTACAATCCAAATGAGAAAATACAGTTTATAACAGATGTTGTCTCCATATTAAAGCTATCAGTGTTTTTTACACTTGAATAACTAATTGTAAATCCTATGATAATACAAATTACAGGAAACCCAGATGTGTTCAGAAACATTTCAAAGACATTATTCTGATATTCCAGTTAATTTTAGGACTGCCATTTGTCTATATGTACAGCCTTTTCCTTTTTTTTCCCTGTGTCATTTTGCTTTTTTCCTTCCTCAATTCTCTTTTCACAAGTTGAGATATATTTCTTCAAAGTACTGCTGCCATATGGGCTTTCCCCTAAAGCTAAAACACTACTTCAGTTAAATTATTTAATTGGCCTAGGTATTGGTCAGTAATGTCCAGGTGTGGCTGACACACAAGATTGCTGGTGAATTGCATGTAATTAGAGTTGTAGTTAAAACGTGTGAAACTGATTTCTCACTGAATGCTTTAGCTCAGTAACATGGAAATGTTCATGTCTGGTCAAATATGTGATTTGTCAGTCTTCTGACATCTCTAAGAGTAAGGCATTAGTCATTTTAGGGACTGCATTAACCTGTTTGTGATGCTAAAGTCCCACAAGCATAGCTAGCATGTCTTCATAGAAGCCTGTCTTGCACTTCCTTTTTCTTAGCATTTTCTTGTATTAAGAAAGGCAGATTCTTTTTACTAAAAGGTTTCTGAACCTTCATACATGGTAGTAATTTTCAGTAATTTAGTAACAATTTAGTAACTCTTCTTTGCTTAATTTTTTTTTAAATCTTGTCTGTAGAAAAATCTGTCTAGGTCAGTGTGTCCCAATAAAGCCTGTAACATTTACATCTTTAATCTTTTCTTTGTTTTCTCCTAATGCCTCTTCCCCCCAGTCTGGAGGCTGCTGTTCTGCAGCTTGGCTGCTGCTTGTTGTCATCTTCCATCAGACTGAAAGATCTCTGGGAAGGAAAGACTCTTAGAGGGCCTCTTTTCACCTCATCTGTGTAGCTAAAGATTTGACATTCACTTCCTGAGACAGGATGAAACGCTGGTTTTGAGAAACATTATGTAAATCAACTGTGTTATGTAAGGAACTCCTAATAATGATGTACATTACAGCATATTTATAAGATTAAAGGCAGTACTGCATCCTGTGCACTGGCAAAAAACAGAGTCCTGAAAAATGTCTTTAAAAATGAAATAATTATAATAGACTTGATGTTTGTTTGATGTTTCTGTTTAGGTGCTGACTGCAGCACAAATTAAATCTATTTGCCTGGCCATACTGGAATCAGGAAAACAGTATGCAGTGAAGAAGAGGAAACCAGTCCCACTCATGTATTCCTACTATGGAACAGAATATCTTGGTGAGTAAAACACACTAACACCTCTGAGACAGTGCTGTGAGGAGATGCTGAGCTAGTAGGCATTTCACAAATGAAATACATAAAATCTACCACGTGGGATTTCTCCTGAACCAGTTGGGACCATCCAACCTCCTAAGCTGTGTAGTGGGACAGGAGCTGGAGGGGAGGGGTGGTGCTGCTGAGCACTGGGGAATGCCAGAGGTGCCTGTGCTGCAGCAGGGGAGCAGCTTCATTCCCTCTTCTTTCTGCCCTGGTAAATAAATGTGCCTTGCCAGCAGAGGCAGTGAGGGATGTGGTGTCTGTGCCTGTGTGGAGCAGGTTGCTCAGGGCTCTGTCAGGGATGTTCTCTGGGAGCTGCTGTTGTTGTGCTGGATTGGCAGAGTGGATTTGGCTGTAGCACTGTGACTCAGGCAGCTGCTCCTCTCACAGCTTGGTTGGAGCTCACCTGAAGAAGTGTGAAAAGCCACTGGGCAGGGCTCTCATGGGCTTCTCAAGGCTCAGTATCACTGCAGAAAGTGTGAGATTGGTTCACAGTTCCCTGGCAGGGGAGCAGAAAGAGCAGTCACTGTGTGGTGTGTTCCACAGACCCTGGCAGGTACAGACAGTTCTTGCACTGAAATTTAGGTGTTAGCTCACTGATACTGTCAGTCAGTAACTGGGAAATACCCACCTATGGCCCAGTTTCAATTTGCATTCAATAAATGCAAATATATGGCCCAGATTCTGCAGTGTGTCAAGAAGAGTAACACCTTGAAACAGAATTCAGTTTAGGTTCAATTTAACTTCATACAGCAAGTTTCAGTCAAATCAGAGTGAGAGCAGAAGGGATTCATACATATTTTTGCAAAGCTAGAGGAACTAGAAATGACAGGTGTAGTAAAATATGGTATTATGCACCTAGAAATATTTTATTCCAAGCACTATTCCAGTATGCATTAAGAAGATGAAAGAACCATGCTCTTGACAAGGAAATCTGTCCCAAGGGAAAGTTGCAATGAGATGCAGACAGGACCTAAACCCACCCTCTAACTGAGTTGTTTCTGTTCTTTCCAGGTGCAGCACATGGGCTTTCCTCAATCCTGCAGATGTTGCTCTCCTATTATGAGTACCTGCAGCCAGCAGATCAGGAGCTGGTGTGGCAGAGTGTGGATTTCCTGATGGACCAGGAACAGAACAGCAACTGGCCCCCTGAGCTGGGGGAGACCATCGAGCGGGAGAACGAGCTGGTGCACTGGTGCCATGGAGCTCCAGGTTCTTTTCCCATTGATGCTTTCATAGCCAGATGCTGATCACTTTGCTTTTCCACATTAGGTGATTCCATGTAAAAGATAATCTCAGGTTAAATTTTACCAAAGTGACAAAATCCTAAAGGACATAAAGAAGTTACACTTAGATGTGTGGAAATTCATTAATTGCTGTTGTTCTTCCCCAGAAAAACCTGTTTTCCCTCACTGTTCTTGGGTAATAACACAGATGGAGCTTACAAGAACATTTCAGCTACTTGAGTGTTTGTTAAATTCAGACTACAAGTGAGCTAAACATTTCCTTAGGCACTTGAGTTGGTTATGTGTCATGTGCATTCTCATAAGGTTACCATGAACCGAGCTGTTTAGTGCTCTGGTGAAGATTATGATAAGTTTATTTAAATCCTCTCTAAAAATAAGTCAAATAGTTGGGATTTTTTTTAGCAGAAGTTAGTATGCAAAACTGTGTATAACTAGAATAAAGCAGTGTAGGCCTCACTGGGGAAAAAAAAAAGTGAGTTTCTTTTTCTCATTTAGTAAAAATTGTATCTGTTGCCGGTGTAAGAAATTATCTTGCCTTTCCTTTTCTGTCAGTATAAGCAGGTGAGGTGAATGGGGATTTGGAGCCAAAGACAGTTCTAAGAGTTTACTGTTTAAAGGCAGAAATGTGACTGCTCTTTTAAAATGATGAAAGTCTGGAATGTTAGAGTAAATCCTGAAATTCAATAATGGCCTGAAAAGATTGAAAGTGGTGTTGTCACAGGGGGTGGATAAGTACATCTTGCTGTGTGTTTTTAGCATGGCAGGTACTCCCCCCTCCACATGGAGCATTTAGAGGCTACACTGACACATAGAGTACAAGACTGCAGTTTTTTTAGTGTATTAATCTTTATTTTCTTTTGTGTTCTGTGAAACCCTTGGTGTGCTTATTACAAAAGACAATCTCACTTCTGTTTTCCTAGGCATTGCATATCTGTTTGCCAAAGCTTACCTGGTTTCCAAGAAGCCTCAATATCTGGACACTTGTATCCGCTGTGGAGAGCTCACCTGGCAGAAAGGCCTGCTGAAGAAGGGCCCTGGAATATGCCACGGGGTGGCTGGCAGTGCTTATGTGTTCCTGCTGCTGTATAGGCTCACTGGGAACTCCAAATACATATACAGGGCACAGAGGTGAGCATTGCTGTCTTCTGGATTTAGGGAAATACCAGAAAAGTTCAGGGACATTTACAAAGCAGAGTCTGTGATCACACCCTAGGATGTAACCCGAATGTTTAAGCTTCAGGGTCAAGTCTAGCTGTGAGTTGGGTGGGTGCACTCTGTGGGAGCTCTGCAGTCTCATTCCAGACTGCCTGGGCTCTCCCAGGCTCCCTCCCTGCCTGAGAGCCTGAGTTCCTTCAGAGGGAACTGGGCTGGATGTGGAGGAATCACTGCATCCAGGTCTCATCCTGATGTGATGGCAGAACTCAGACAAGCTGTGTACCCAAGTCCAGGAGTAAAGTAAAACGTGATTTGTTACGATTTTTTCAGAGCATTTAACATTATTTAACACTATTCCATATTACTAGAAGTGGAAAGTAAATATAGGATGTGGTGTGCAGTTATTTATATTTTTTAAGTATATCATTCCCACATTTCTCTTAGCTTGAGGGGTTAATTCTATTTTGGCTGGACCACAAGCACATATAGTCCAGTGAAAATTCTGTCACGGTGCTGCAATTATCTTTACCTTACCTCTGAAGTATCTCTAGTTTACTGTGCCTTTTTAAAAACATTTAATTCCATCTATTCACGTTTTCCTTACAACACAGAATAACAAAGGCAAGCTCTGTAGTAATTAAGGACTGATTTTCAGCCCTTCGCTTATTTTTTAATTTGTGTAGCTATTTCAGCATTACAGAATTTGCTGCATTGATGTAAAACATTGCTTGCATCTTAGAAGTTATCAAAAAGTATTTGTTTAATGATGCATCTTACAGAAATCAGAAAAAGCTTATAGCTCTTAAACAAGGGTAATGCCCACACAGATTGCAAAGATTTGTCTCTTCTGGATCTAATAAACCTCAGTTTCTTGTGGGAATTGGATAGTGTAAGTTTGCAGAAAAGGTTAAATACTGACCATTCTAGTTTTTTTAATTACTGAATGTTATTAAAATGATGCTTCCAAACAACAAGCAGAGAGGGGCATAAAGTAATAACTCTTTTTTTTCTCTCTTAGGTTTGCAGATTTCTTATTTACAGAAGAATTTAAGTCTGGTTCCCGGGCACTAGAAAGTGTATATAGCCTGTATGAAGGTTTTTCAGGAACTGTGTGTTTCCTGACTGACTTGCTGCAACCCAACCAAGCTGAGTTTCCTCTCTTCAGTGTCTTTGTCTAAAGACTGATGCTCTCCAGGGCCACGTCCCTGAGGTAGTGGGAGAGGGCACCTGCAGTTCCACTTACTTTTCAAGACAGGTTATTTACAAAACGAGAGGGGGTACCACTAATGCTAGCCTTAATGTAGCTGGGAGTCAGATCAAAAACAACACACACTGGGGCTTGGGGGGTGGGAAAGTGTGTGGTCAAAATAAATGGGTCAGTGGGGGAAAAAAGTGGGGGAGCTGATTGAATCTGATGTCGTAGATATTTATCTAATTATTCAAGTGAGAGAGGAAGGGGCATTATCAAACTTCTAATTTGGTGCAAAAAAGACAAAAGAGAATTGCAGAAACATGCAAAGAAGAAACAGTGATGCACCCAGTAGGTTTTAAAAAGAGTCCTGCAAAAACCATTGTGGAACAATGCACTAATTGGGGACGGTGTTGTAGACATGTCACTGCACTGCACAAAGGCAAAATCTGGGATTTTTTTACCTAAACCACATCTGCTAGTTTTAGTAACATGTATTAGGCAAATCTGTATCTTTGAGCTCTTTGGTCATCATGCAGTGGCAGTTCTGTAGATAGCTGTGTGTTCAGGCTGCAGTTTCACAGTCCATTTCAGCAAGTGGGGTCTCACATGTAGGTGTAAATGAGCACTGAATTGGACCCTTCCTTTTAGAGTTCAGTCTGTGGCAAGGAGCCGGTCTCCTTTCTCATCTACTGCAACTGTGTCATGTCTTGTCAGTATTTTCCCATGGAAGATGGGTGGAGCCATGCAGAATTGAAAAGTTCTGTAGCAAAGATACAGCAGGCAGATGCTTTCTTCATGATACAGCATTACTAGATAAGTATTGTTCAGTGATACAAAAGCTTTCTTTAAAAATTAATTACTTTTAGCAGCATCTCTGAACAGTACCCTAAATTTTTCAGACGATGGAAAATCTATTTTCCTCAATGAATTCTTCACTACAAATCCTGCAAAATGAATACAATCCTGGGATGGCATAGTAATCCTCAGAAAAAAACCTGCTGACAAACCTCAAAATTGCTTTTTTCCTAGTTAATAAAATAATGTATATGCCCAAATGATTTTTGGCCAGAAAAGAATTTAAATAGAAATAAATGGGTTGCTCAATATTAGTTGCACTAGCACTTATAATTGCAATTATATGCAATTTTCTATGTATTATAGATATGATGACATGGTACTTGAAAGCTAAAGAAAACACTAACATAGATTTGTACTAAAAATATAAAATTGATATCTGTATTTAAAATCTATTTGCTATTTATTTATTTTTATTTATATGGAAATAATATCTATAAAGACAAGTAGGGAAAACCAATATGTCAAAAACTGAAGTTAAAGAGAAAAAGCTGCTGTCCATGCACTGCCAAACAATGCAGTCCCTCTTCCTGCATTCTCAGCTGGAGGAGATTACAATTTCTTTATTTTTAATGCCTAATGGATTAAAGTTCCCATTTCATTTCAGTGGGCTTTGATCAGGCTATAAGTTGGAGCTGGGTTTTGCAATCCTTCCACATTTTAATAAAATAATCCCTTCCTCCTCTTGCCACTGTTATTTTAATGAGATGGCTTGCATTATTATGAGCTGCAGAAAAGGATTTCTATTACTCTGTCTTGCACTGTGCAGCTCTAATTAATTACTTAGTCATAAAAATAACCATATTTCACTGGTGAATAAAGCAATGCAGTTCTGTATCACTTTGGCAAGAACTTAGGTATCTTTTAGTGAATGGAAATGGTGAAATTCAATATACATTTGTTATGTGTTTATTAAAACACATAAGTTAAAAAGTTAGATGGTCTTTTAAGAAAGCTACTAATGTCACTTACTTGGTTACTCTGAGCAGTGAGATGTGTGCACACACAGGGATGAATTCCATGGGGAGGGTGTACACATGAGGCTGAATCAAAAAGTCAGTGGATATGGGAGTGTGCTCTGCCCAGCCCTGTGCAAAGCCAATTATCAGTAGTGAAGATCCCTAAATCCATTAGGATTTTTATCTAGTTGGTTCCTGTAATGCATTTGGCCCCTATATTTCATAACTGGAAGCATCTAAAAGAAAAGTTTAAGGGAGGTAAAACTTGGCCTATCCACTTCTCTTAAATGTGATTCTTCACAAATGCCAGGAAATAAACATTGAACTCAGTGTCAGCTTTCTAGTGTTTTTTCCTGTGTGTCTCTCTTCGTAGAATTTTTCCCAATTCACATTCAGAGAAGACTCTCATCTTCTCTGTGTTATGGTCAACAGCACACACAAAACAGATCTCCTCCCCACAGAACCATTCTTTGTATATGAAGCCACATGTTTTGGAGAGAGAAAGAAAATTGTTTGAGTAAAAGCTAGTCCATTCAACAATGAGAAAACTCATAGAACTACTCAGTTTTTGAAATCCCAAACAGGTTATATGAGTTCAGCACTGATTCCAGCAAGGGCAGCAGACAAACATCCAGTCTCATGGGATACATCTGGTAAAAATCTTGGAACATATTTGTTCATCTCTTTCATCAGACATGTCAGTGTGAGCTCACTCTCAGACATTCGTGGCTTTTCTTACCAAGCCTGGCTGGGTTAAGGTGACTTCTAGATGTGCTGCAGTCACGGCTTCTGAACACAGTGCAAATACACCCCAGGGCTCTTTAGAAATGCCACTCATTAAATGAGCAGGGTTTATTCATATTTCCCTTCTTTATTGTCTTACCTGATTTTTTTTTTCTGCACTCTATATGCTGTTACAAATGTGCTGTTGCAATCTTTATTTGTTGCTTTTAAGACATTGACAGAACAGCAACCTGAGTAGAGCTGTCAGCACTTTCCAGTGTAATAAAAAGTAAGGTCCTCTGTGCACCCTTCTTCCTGCTTTGAGAAATCAATCTTGCAACCTTTGCTAGACATTCTCCATGGGATTCTGTCTCCTCCTGCTCCTGAATTGGGTCCTTATGGACTGAAAAATGTAATCCTGAAGAGATTCTGCCCTGGTGCTGTGACAAAAGACTGTTGTGGGAAACTCGAGAAGCTTCTTTCGGGGTGTAAAACACAGTAACTACATCATGTTTGCACATTAGTTTCTTGGCTGTGTTTAGTTTATAAAGTGTAGGCAATAAGAATTTAAGTGATATAATAGTATTTATGCTGTTAAAGCAAAGAGGATGCATTATGTGGGTATTGGTGCTTATTTGTGATGTACCTGTGTTTGTGTGGTGCTGTTTGTGAGTAAAGCTGTAGATTACACATCAGTTTAAGGAGCTATATACTGTTCATGACTTTTAGCCTGCCATCCATAGATTACTGTCAGGGAATAATTTTGAGGGAAACCAGATTTGTAGTGTCCAGATTTATTGATTTCAGGAGTCATAGAACCAGATGCAATAAGTTTTATCAATGGTACAGTTCTAGCAAATATATCTTTATTTTTACCTGCTACTCACAACTTCTTGTCATAATGTGTTTATTTTGTGCCACTGCTTTCAATACCTGCTTTGTTTGCATCATTGTTGCCTTGAATTTCCCTGCCTTTGTTTCCCAACCTCTGAATAACTTGAGGAGGCTGAAGAAGCAGCCCAGGTCTTTTGTTCTTGAAAATAAGATGGATTGATTTTGCTTAAGCAGGGTGTTCTACTAACTTGCATTACATTATTTTATGCTCCCAGATGGTCTCTTCTCACTGGCTGTGCCATTTCCCACCTGCTAAGGAAAAATCATTATCCTATATAAAAACTGTTACTGGTGTTTTAGTTCATTAAATAAATGAGAGACTTTCTAGGGAGCACGGTCACTTCTCCAGGATTTCAGTTCTGTTAGGACAATCAAAACCAAGTGAAATGGCTAAACATTCCAAAATACTTTTAAGTAGTTCTGGGAAATATGCATAAGGGAATGCAAGTAAAGGATCACCTTTATTGCTATGCTGTCAAATTAAGTAATGCCACTTTGATGTTCTAATACTGATTATATATGGACATGGAAAGAATATGAGAAGAATACTGATTGGTTTTTTAAATATTGTGGAAAAAAACAAACTGTGGGTATCTGCTGTATTCAGAAACGTAGAGGGGCAATATGTGCAAATGGAAACTTTGATAAGCAATCAAGTTTTTGTACTCACATAGTTTTCTGCATATAGTTACAGCATCTGCCAACATATTGCATGTTTTATGCCAACAGTGACCTATTTTAATGTATGAGAATATATCCTTGTTCTTTGGATCTCTGAGGTCTGTCAAGTAAATCTCAGGTGCAGTAATCTTCTACATACCTTGAATATTCACTGGCATGAGTGCATATTCTAATCTGTAGGAAGATTAGTATATCAGGACTAAAATTGCCCTATAGATTTTCAAAGAGTAATCTTGCTCTGAAGAACTAATAATTTCTGGCTGGCAGCACAGCCTGGACTGATCTGAGAAGACATTTCAGTTTATATAAATATGTCTTAGATTAAACGGTAGCAGCAGAAAGCTAAATTGAAAAGAAACAAGAAAATGACCAAAAATCCCACTATGAGGGGAACAACATGCTTCAAAGCCATAACCCAAAAATGCTCAGGGCCCACAGAACAATACAGCAGTTTAGGGATGTGAGTAGGCATTTTCCAAGGGAATAGCACAGTGTTTCATGGCACAAGTAGTGGTACAGCAAGCACTGTGCAGGTTTCAGCTGCCTTGAGCAGCACTCCATTGCCATTATAGCAAAGTCATCAAATGTTAAAAAACATTTGTCTGAGAAGGAGTTGTGTGTAGCTGAACCTACTGCCTACTCCTATCTTTTAGTGGAACAGAAGTGATTTGCACTATCCATGATGGGGCAGTTAAAAAAAAATACATTTAAGAAGCCAATAGCACCAACTTTTCAATCTGCCTTTGAGTTACTAAACTTGACTAATTTGTACTGTCACCACTGGTCCTATACCCCGTATATCTGAAATTCTACATCATGCTCTCAAAAAAATTAATTTATAAATAACAATCTGCTTGAAAATACATAAGGCCATATTTATTTTCAATGCTTAAAAGGGAGTCCCTTGACTTTGTTCATTGCATGACTCAATAGAAGATGGAGGCATTTAGGTCAAGTACAGCAATACCACCTAGAAGGGCAGAAAATTAATTAAAAACTCTTTTTGCTCAGTGGTATGATGATATTTGAATTCAAGAGATTTTATAGTGTACTGATATTCAGCAACATCATTGTATGACTATGTAGAAGTCCTTAAGTCAATTATAGGGAATAAAAACCAGATCCTAGTCCAACATATATTTTCACAATATATAGAAGAGAAAGGCTGTCTGACCAGAAATTTAACTCTGCTTCTGTGTTCATTACCATGACCACACAAGAGAGAAGGATTTCCTTTAACAGTGGTTTGGTTTTGCCACTGAATTGGCCTCCTGCACTCATTTTAAGGGCCTGATAGGCCACTTGCTGATGTCAGTGGTGAACCTCCACTTGATTCCAGGCATGTAAGGTAGCTCCTTCCACATGTGTGAAACAGGGGTAAAACTATGTCATTCCAAATTCCAGGCCTACAAACTTTCCTTTACACGAGTCCCATGGAGTTAGTAAGGCTTGTTTGCATAATGTGAGGAAAGCACAGGTGTTTCCATATGCAGGGCCCTATTTGATAGCGATTTCTATACATTTAATCTCAATATCTCTGCAATATACGTGAATACCAATACAAATAAAAAATACAGGGAACTTAAGTGGCATTATTTCATGTCTAGTTTGTGTTGGTGACACTTGATTATTCAGTATATTCCAGTGTGTGATGTTCATTCCTTAAGTATGTGCCACACTCTAGATTGGTTTCTCAGTGTTACAGCCATTCACAGCCATGATGTGGTACAGGCCTGTAGAATCAAGGTCGATTTGATTCTTTAGAGGTGCACCTTATTGTTTGAAAGCAGGACCCCTGCTTTTCTAATATTTTAAACACTGTGATCTTTCAGAATGTGTTTATTGTATTAGTTTTGTATGGTAGATTATGGTAGAAACTAGATTTTATAGCTTTTTAAAAGCAGTGATAATACTAAGCTTCATAGTGGCAGAACAAACTTGTGTATATCTATATTATGAATATTAAAGCTGTGATTATATTTTGCCTTAAATAAAAGTCCAACCTTGAACAGTATGATTTTGCATTGGATTGTTTATTTCTGTACTTATAGTGCTGGCAACTCTGCCTTCCAAAACAGTCATTACTCAGTGCTCCAAAAGCTGTTCAGTGGTTATCAAAAGTAAGATAAATCATTTTAGAGTGAGTTAAATCATCCAGGCTGCTCACAATGCTTAGGTAAAATACCTCATGGTAGTTTCCCACAGGACAAGACAGGTTGCTTTTGGCCTGTAGATGAAAGTTTCCCACTCCAGGTATTTCTTGTCAGTCTGCTTAAAACTCAGTTTCCATGGCCTCTTCCCTTTCCAGAAACACCCCCTCCATTCCCAGCGAAGAACACAAGTATTAAATTCACCTAGGCCTGCTCACAACAAGGTTTCCATATTTGTCACCATGAGCTGAGCTCAACTTGAGCTGAGCAGTGGGACTCCAGATTTGCCAGTGGAGCAGTTAAAGAAACAACCAAGTGTTCATTGGCATTTTTGGTGCATATCTGGGTACACTCTAAGTGGCATTAAAGAGCAGTAGCAGATTAAGCAGAAGTAGCCAGTAGTGTTATCCCATTAATAATATCTGAGACTCCTTATCTTGCCTTCTTGTGCTCCTCTAAGTCCCAGGTCTGTAGCTAACCCCCCACAGGGAGATGAGCAGTTACCTGGGAACAGGCAAGAAGAAACAAGATCTATCACCAGAGCCAGCTGAGCATGAACCAAGTACCTGCACCAAGAGGAGGAGAGAAGTGATGACTGGAGACTCCTGTGCAGGACACAGGCACCACCTGCTAACCTGGATTGATCCTTCAGTTTTGTTTCTTGCGAGGTGCTCAGGTTCAGGATTTCATGGAGGGACTGCAAAGGCTTGTCTTTTCCTCAGGCTGTCACCTTGCTCTGCTCATACATGCAGGTGACACTGTCACTGCTGGGGTGACCGTACATGTCTCCAGAAGGACTCCAGAATTTTGGTGGTGAGGGAGAAAGGATCCTGCTGGTGAGGGAAAAGGCCCAGGGACAGCAGGCAAATGCTGCAGGTCACAGCCGCTGTCACGGCTGAGGGTTCTGCGGCCCAAGCAACCTTCGAAGGAAAAGGCCTGGCAAGCAAGAGGAGAGGAATCTGGCAAAGGGCTCAAAGGGCACCTCTGACACTGCCACACTGCCCTGATTGGGGCTCTGAGCTGGGGGCATCAGGGGAGGCTCCCCTGCACTCATTTATTAAATCATCTCAGCCTTTATTGTTGAACAGGGTTATTTTCTTCCTGCTACAAACTTTGCCCTTGCCTCTTCCTTTCTGATCTCTATTTTATCACTCTATACCAGTCCTTGACAGGAGGGTGTAGCCAGGTTAGGGATCGGTCTCTTCTCACAGGCAAACAGTGATAAGACTAGAGGGCATGATCTTAAGCTGCACGGGGGAAGGTTTAGCTTGGACATTCGGAAGAATTTCTTAAGAGAAAGGATGATTAGACACCGAACGGGCTGCCAGGGAAGTGGTGGAGTCAGGAAAGCCTGCCCTCGGTGCCCCGGTGCGGTTGTCCCTCCCAGCCGAGGCGCCCTGAGGGGCTGAGGGCAGCGCTCGCCCCTTCCCACCAGCCCCCTCAGCCGGGCTCTGCCTGACGGCCGGAGGGGCACGATGAGGGGCAGCTCCCCGCCCCGCGCCGGGGAACCTTCCTCCGCTCCCAGCCCAGGCAGGGCCGAGCCCCGGGCACGATCCAGGGCCAGGCAAGGTCCAGGGCCGGTCAGGATGGGCCCCCTGCCCGGCCCCGTCCCCATCCCCTGCCCCAGCCCCTTCCCCATCCCCGGCCTCAGCCTGCAGAGGCCGCCGGCCAGCGCTGGGCGCGGCGCTCCCTCTGGCGGGCACAGGGCCCTAGTGCGCGTCGGCGGCAGGGCGGGTCGGGCTGAGGCTGCCGCTGAGATGAAATTCCCGGGCTCCGTCCTCATCTCGCTCGTCCTCTTCGTGTCCGAGACGGCGGCCGCGGTCTGCCTGAGCAGGGGGTACCGCGACCAGGGGGACCACATATGGCGGATGCTGACGCTGCTGTTCGCCCTCGTGCCCTGCGCGCTGGTGCAGCTCAGCCTTTACTTCATCCACCGCGACGTGACCCGCGACCGCCCGCTGGTGCTGCTGCTGCACCTGCTGCAGCTGGGGCCGCTCGTCAGGTCGGTGAGTCCGAGCCGCCTCCAGCGGGCCGGGCCGGGGGCGCCGCAGCCCCCCGGCCTTAGTGCGGGCGGGCGGGGCCGCTGCCGCTGCCGCTCTGCGCCCCGGAGCCGCGTCCTGCCGCAGCTGCGGGAGAGCCGCGTCCTGCGGGAGCGCCCCGGGCACGGAGCTGCGGCTCACCCTGGGAAACGGGGCTCAGCTTTTCCCTCCCCTCAACCCTCCGCGTCCCGCTCTGGGTTTCCATCCCTGTGGCTTCTTGCGGATGGTTGTGTCCGTTCGCTGCTGCCTCATCCACAGAGCTTTGCTCTCAGATCTCTTCCGAGAGAGAGCGGGACATTCTTCACTCGGTTGCGAGTTTAGCACAGCGGTAGCACCCATCCCATCCGTGCGTCTTGGAACAGCACTGGTGCTCTGAGCTGTCTTTTCTTTGCAAACATGAGCTTCCCGACCCAAATTGCTTTGACGATTTTTTCTATTCCAGTTCGATGTCTCACTGAAAATACCCTTAGGAAAAAAAAAAAAAAAAAAATCAAAATATTTAGATGAAAAGTTACAGCAGCGTGCAACTCCAAGACAAAATGTTTCCTGGGGGCATTAATTTTAAATTTCTATTCAAATCTTTTATTTCAAAAGAAAGGGAGTTAAATGCAGTGTGTTTGTAGTAGAGGCTAGGAGAAAGTATCACCAACTTTTTGAAATTCCTGGATAGTGTGTAAAAGAGAGATTTGCTCACACTAACAAAGGTGAACACTTTGGATGTTACAAAATATCTTGCACTTCAAAAAAATTATCTTCTTCTATAACCATGCATGGATTTTTTGTTTGCTTTGTTAATATTTTAAAGATGTTTAAGTTACAGTTTAACAGTTCTTAAAGAACTCTGATTTTCTAATAGCTAACAACAATATGCTTCTAGTTTCTTCGAATAGAAGAGAGTAACCAAAGAGAAAGAAACTATCAAAAATTAAGTATGTTACTTTTGTCAATATAAATCAATTTCTTGAGATCAGACGAGAGAATAGTGTCAAGCTAGATTATGTGAAGAAGCAGACAAAGGATTTGAGCAACAAGAAGAAATTTATTTTCTTTTTAATTATATGAAAGAAACATAGATTTATATTTTGATCTCAAGCACCAAGCACTTGACTTTCTGTTTCTTTCTTAACATCAAGTTTTCTGTTTACAACACAAATCTTATCTTGTGCAGAACTGCAGTTCCTGCTCTCTGTGAACTCCCAGCTGCAGTCACTGCTGTAAAACTAGTGAGCATATGGAAGCCTTCTCCTCCCCTCTAGTGTGTTGCCAACTCTGCACTTCTTCCTTTCTGAAAGATTTACAAATTTAGCATTTCCAGGAGGCTTGAAGATGTTCTGGATGTGCTCAAGCATGCTTGTGCCATAGTCCCATGGCATCATTTAGGTATGACAAAGTGATATAAGTTGCCCTTTCTCTAAACCAAGGATGACTGGAATTACTAATTAAACAGGGTAGTACATTCATGCTACCTGAAAAACTTATTTTCTGCTAAAGGCTGGAAAGACTCTACAAATTAAAAAGTTTAATACAAAATAACCTCTCTACTTTTAGGGAAATGTGTCAGTTTGTAGGATACAGCACAAAAGTCTGGGAAGGCAGAGTTATCTGGGACAGTAAAAGGTTTTGGGTTTCTTTTCCTTTCTTGCCTTCCTGCAAGTGAAGATTGCTGTATCTATCAGAAGAGGAAACTGATTGCTTCCTGTCAGATATAGCTCTGCACTGTAAAAGTTGTTGTGTTTTCAGCACACAAAATACCTTCCCTTTCCCTGCTTTGCACAGGGAGTTTTCTACCTTGTGTGGACTGGCATACACACAAGGCTCAGATGGTAGCTGGAAGGCAAAGTATCTTCTGGGTTTTTTATGACTGCACTGTGGCTTTAACTTTTTGTAAACTGTAAAGGACTGTTGTCCTTGGAGACATTTTACTCCATCCTTGTAGTCAAACCTCTGCTCCTTTGCTCCAGAGAATCCTGCTGCTCTTAATCATCTGCTTCCCTCGTTTGAAGCCTGGCTCCGTCCTCCCTGCTGGGACTCTTGTGCTTCTCTGGCACAGCCCAGGGCTGCTTAGGGAGGGCTGGGTCAAATTAGGTCAAAGAGGACACAGACAGCAGAGCCTCCCTAGGCTCTGTCTGCTTGTGGCATGGGAATGAAACATTTAAGAACCTTGAGGCTGTGTGTGATGGCATGCTGCAGCAGAGAGCTGGCAGTTTTGGCTGGCTTTAAAAGAAACTTAACACCAACTTTTTCCCTATCTCTGTTTGGTATGGTATGATACAGAATAGTCAGGATTTCTCTGTTCAGGCTTAAATACTTGGATATCAGTGCACTGCTTTACCATCAGCCCATGTGTGTTGTGTGAGTTTTTCTTCATGATCTTTAAAGACTAGATTTTTCCCCCTTCTTTTTTCCTTGAAAAAAACCCTTTTAAATCTGAGGGAAAGGTTTGGAAATATCTTGGCGGGGAAGGAGGGAATTTAGTCTTGCAAGCCAAATGATTCAGCCTATTTTGAATCATCTGAGCGATGGGGAAAAAGTACTTTCTCTCACAGAACCTTCTTGCATGCCACCACCTTCCCCAAACACCCACACTCCACCTGTTCAGAAGGCACTCACTGTCCTGCTGCTGCCACTGGAAGGACTAAAATTGGTAGCATCCCTCTTCCTGGAGAGGACTTTTGGTGTACTGTTAATGTACCCTTTTTGAATTACACCCTTTTTGGTGTACTGTTAATGTGCCCTTTTTTAATTTCTTCTCCCACTCCCAGAGTTTCTCTATAAATTTGGAGCAATTTGTAGAGCAAAATTCCATCTCCCTTAGTGGCCTGGCTGTGATCCTTAGGATGCAGGCATGCCAGAGGCTCTGCAGAGACTTGGCTGGAACAAAGTGACTGCAGGTTTCTGGGCATCATGGGGGAATCCTGCAGCATTTCAGGTCAGTGCCACTCCTTATGAGTGCAGTAATTTGTCTTGATGCTTGGAAGATGTATTTGTGTAGGTTTGCTTTTGGGGTTTTAGGTTGTGTTTTGGGTTGCGTTTTTTATGTAAAAGAAGATTGTTTTACCACAATAAGTAAATTAGAACAGAAAAAGATACTTTAAACAGTAGCCAGTGTCATTGAGAGGTTTATTGTTTTTTGTCTTTTCTCTAGGGAAGGTCATGATGAGCTTTTTGGCTCAGGCTGCTCCTGTGCTAGGGCCTGTGTCTTTGTTCCCTTCATTTGGATGGCACTTGTAGCACCAAGGTCATCTTGAGATTTTAAGCTCTGCTACAATTCCAATACATAATTACTGGATGTAGTTTTGCTGGTGTACTGCTCTACACTTAAGGTTTCTTCAAAGTGTAGATAACCCCTCAGAGAATCAGGGAACTGTTTATGTTGGAAAAGACCTCTGAGATCACTGAGTTCAACTGATAAGCCAGCACCACTGTGTTCACCACTAAACCATGTCCATGAACACCACATCCACATGCCTTTTGAGCATTAGGCATGGTGATTACACCACTTCCCTGGGTAGCTTATTCCAATATCCGACTGCCTTTCAGTGAAAAAAATCTTTATCCACCTGAACTTTCCCTGGACCAACTTTAGGCCATTTCTTCTTGTCCTGTCTCTTGTAATCTTGGGAGAAGAGGCTGATCCCCACCTCATTACAACCTCCTGAGGAGTCGTAGAGGGCAATAATATTCCCCTGAGCCTCCTTTTGCCCTTACCCTTCATGATAGGTACCAGATAACCTCCTGTTAACTTGCTTGCCCTTTTAAGCTCTTCAAGTAATAAATCAAGAGCTGAAATGCAGTTTTCCATCAAACTGACTTGTCCAGTTGGGGCTTACTGGGGATGTTGGTGGTGTTGGGATCATCAGTCTGCTGGGGCTCCCTCCCACCTGATTTACTGAGGACTGCACTGAAGTGGCATCATCAAAACCAACAGTTGTGAACCTGGCAGTGCTTCCTTCTGGTACTGACTTCATGGAGAGGGAAGTCTGAGTAACTGCAGGTGTCTTTGGAACTCTGTTCCCCAGTGCTCTGCTAGTGCAGTGTGAGCCCAACCTGTTCTGTGTGAGGAGATGCAATCAGGGGATGGCTGGGTCAGCAGAAGGATGAACCCTTGCAAAAAACATCTAGAGTAAGTATAACAGGTCCCCTATATAGAAACTAATGACTGTTTTCCTCAGGTTATAATAGGACAAGGCTATAAACAATAGACTTTTTTTTTTAAATGGGATCAGGCTTTGTTTCTCAAGGCATAAGGAGAAGCAATTACGTGTCTCTATGTACCATGTAGATAGCAGCACAACAGATGCAGGAAGTGAAAAAAAAAATTATATAAAAACAAAACTCCCAATTCTTTTACAGTCATTCATGGTTTGGACATCTAATTCTCCAATTTAATAAGCTCTGATGGTGCAGATACTGCTTCAGTGACATTGTGCAGAAGCCTTGTGTGCTGTATGTAGTCAGTCTGTGCTAGTGACCTGCTTAATAGTTCAAAATAGAACAGGTCTAGAAACTTCCCTTCCTTGTAGGACTTCATCAGCAAACCTCATTCTAGGACATCCTGCTAGCTCTAAACTTTACAACTGTTGATGTGCCTCCCTCTTTTCCAGATGGGAAAAGTATGTCTAGATTCTCTTCAGGGTGTTTTCTTTCCTTATTCTTGAGCAGATGTGTTAGGTGTCCATGGTGAGGTGAACAGAAAGTCAATGTAGGTAAAAGGTAGAACAATGAGTAAGGAACAGATCTTTGCTTGAGGCAGGTAAGTAAATCTGCAGGATGGATATGTCTTTTGCACACTTCTCTAAAGAGAAAGAATTAGTAACATGTAAGTATTAGAGAAATCTGCGTGTATATTTGCAGAGGGTGTGAGTGGACAGATCTCAAATAGCCATTTTTTCTTGGAGTGCTGGTTGGGTGTGGAAAGTTCCCTGTTTTTATTGCCTTCTCCCTCTTCACACCACCATTATTTTGCCTGTGTTCCAATCCCACGCACCCATGATTAAACAAGGAAATGAGGCGCTCACTCCCAGCAAGCATATGAGGGTAGGATTATTCCTCCTACTTACTGTGTAGAAGACAAATATGTTGCAGTTGAATCACTCTTTGTGGACACCATCAGGATCCCTGAAAAGGTATGGCTCTACTTTCTGCCAAGATATGGCAGCAGTGGGAGAAAGTTGCATCATCCTTGTCTTACCCTTTAACTTTCACTTTAGAAATTAGATCTGACTCTTTTTCCTCAGAGCAATTTTAGTTCCTTCAGAGCCTGTGCTATGGTTGCCAGTGCCTTACATGCAGAGGGAGACAGCCAGCTGCTTGCCTTCTGCTCTCGATACCATGTGAAGGGCTCTTGAAGGAGACCTAAGCATCATTGCAGGAGGTGGATTGTGCAGAAGTTGGGATCTCTCACTCCTGTCCCTCTGGGGCAGAGCAGCAATGAGGGCTTCTGCAGAATTCACCATGCTGCAGGAGGTTGTAACTGTGGGGGAAAGCTGCCATGAAGCAATCTCCTTCTTGCATTGTCTCTTAGTTGTGCTTTGTGCCAAAGAAGAACAAGCCAGGTAGTTCATTTAAAGATAAGATGCCCAGCCCCTCAGCATGTACTTCGTAGGCAAAGTCATAATCTGATACAGCATGATCTGCATTGATTCTTCTTCACAGTTCTGGACCCTTCTCACCTGGATGGTTATTCAAGTGTCTGTGCCTCTCCCGCACTCCATTTCTTAAATTTTAGATTGGTGCTTTTTCTTTCTAGTGTGTCAGCTGCCAGTCTACTCCTGTTTGAAGCAGTTGCTTGGACAGTGGCACCGCTGGAATCCTGAGTGCATTTGTTATTTGTCCCAAAAGGCCTGACTTCCAGAGACACTCTTGCATGGCACTGGCAGGGCCTGGGAGAAAATGGGCATCATTATCAATGTAATCTGGATGCCTGCATATAGCATTTTTTATTACTCTGTTTTAGTAGTAAAAGCCCCATTTGGCTCTGAGGTTTGCTCATCAGACCACTTCACATTATGTTTGCTTTTCTGTGTGAACAAAACATCCCCATCACAAGCAATATACTGCTACTTAATACCCAAATAATAAATAAAAATAAAGTGCTTGCTCCAAAACTTAGTGTTTGGTTGATTACAATGTTTACTATTGTCAGTAGTTTCCTAAATCTGATCTCTTTAATGGGATCACTACATATTTTTAGATGGGTCCCTAGACTATATCTACTTCTAATCACACACAGCAAGAGTTCAGAGCCTGATGCTGAGATCCAGTTTTCCATAATATACTCAGACTTGCCCCCAGCTCAGGGTGAATGCATGGCTGTGAATACTAGATGAGACAAAAATGGTCTGGGATCTTTCTTTTTGGGATGAAATCAGTCTGTTGGTTTCAGAATCTATGCTGGCTTCGTAAAACCACAGTTCTTTGTTAATTTTTCACACTTTATTTTTGGCTGTATGGAGTCTTTCATGTGGAACAAGATTGACAGGGAGTGAAAACATTAATGAGGGGAAGACAGAAAGTCACCTCTGTGAATGGAGCGCCCAGAGCAGCAGGAATATTGAATAGCTTTAGTCATGATAGCTGAAGCCTAGTGAATCAACAATAGTACTACACAATCCCAAAACTGCTCTTCATCTAGAGCAGTTGAAACTTGCTAATGGTCCAGTTAGAGAAAAAAATGAAGTAAAGTTTATTAAAATAAAGACGTATTTTTTTTCTTCTTCCTTCCCCTTCATCTTATGATTTCACCTGTTCTTATGTTGTTCCTTGCTTGTTATTACTTCCTAGACAAGGGTGAATATTTCTCTGTGTGTTTTGGGTCCTGCTTGATGCCCTTGATGCCCTTCATAGCCAAGCAGTTCTCTTAGAATAGTTTTCATAAAGTTTTCAATTTAAAAACAGTCATTAGAAGGAAGTTGCAGAAGCTGTTCTTTCCTTGCAGATATTTCTCTGGGGCTGTTATTTTCTTTAATACTCCAGGAACCAGATTGGCCTGGTTGCTACAGTATTTTCTGGAGACAACCTTTTCTGTTTTCTCCTAAATGTATGGATTTGTCTCTGTGTGTGGGTAAAGGCAACAAATAGTACAACAATATGTCATTTATGAGTAGAATTGTATGTGCTGGCACCAGTTTGTTCCTTGGAGGTTAGTCGACAGTAATTTAGACCTGTATAAACAAGGGGGTTTGGCTTCCACTGTGTTTAAAGTATGAAGAGCTGCAGCAACTGGAAACACTGCATCTTCTTACTTATAATCTTTTTTGTAAGATTATATTTATTATTTATTTAATAGTACAATAAACGTAAGCACACTTAAGAACTAAAGCTCCTATTCTTGAGCCTTTTTTGAAAAATGTTGATTTCAAGGGTTGTGAGGCTCAAAACTGCTCCTGTTCACTGCTATGGCATGTTATTGGTGTTTTGAAACATTGCTTGGTAAAGTTTTGAGGAGTGTGCACCTGTTTGTACCCTGAGCTTCTCTTCAGATGTTTTAAGGCAAAGGTATAAAAAGTAGGTTTATTGCCATGTCCCATTAGCATGTCACACATGTGTAGATAACAACAAGAAAAAGACATGGGAATCTGAAGAAATGCATTTCCAGTTAGGGTCCTGGATTTGGCATCCTTGTAGTGGATGAGCAGTTTAAGGACTTTAATGGCACACCAAAGAGCAAGAGCATCTCATAGAAAATAATTAAACCTCCTCCCACGTCTGAGTACTATAAGCAGCCCAAAGAGCATTGCCAGGTTCTTGTCCTCTAGCAATACACAGTTCATGTTTTAGAGAATGAAATCTGTCATATTCCAAGTTTACCAGGAGGAGAAAACCTACAGGCTTTGCTTTATGAAAAAATGGCTTAGGACTTAGTATGTGATTGCTTAAAATACCAGGAAGTAGGGAGACCTTTCATTCTTTCATTTTCCCCTGTTACTCTATCTACTTGTTTGCTTGTAGGTGTGTGGAAGCCTTTTATATTTACTTCAGTGCTGAAAGAGTTGAAGAGCCCTATGTCAGCATCACAAAGAAGAGGCAGATGCCCAAGGATGGGTACACAGAAGAAATTGAGAAGGAAGTGGGACAGGCTGAAGGCAAGCTGTGCACACACAGGTCTGCGTTCAGCAGGGCCTCTGTGATCCAGGCGTTCCTCGGCTCAGCGCCCCAGCTCACGCTCCAGCTCTACATCTGTATCCTGCAGCAGGAGGTCACAGTTGCCAGATGTAGGTAGAGCTATTGTTATGATCTTTTTGGTGTTCAGGTGGGAGGGCAGTCAGTTATAACTGCTCTGCACAAAATCCAAGCGTTGGTGGTGATGTTGCTTTCAAGTGTATATCATCATGTTTTAGACTATGTGCCTTCTGTGGCACACTTGTGTTGCTATAAAAGCACTGATTTGATAAAGGGACCCTTATGATATGAAAGGGAGGCAGCTGGAGGGACTGAGTTGTCTTCATGAAGAAGAAAACAAATTACCTCTGTTCCATTTTGGTTTTTGAACAAAACTTTCTGAAAAATTCCTTGGGGTACACTGCAGAGCATGTTTTGTCATGCTGCCTTAGGGAAGGTGTACTTTCAGGAATGCAGTTTTAAATATGAACTGAGGCCATGAACTATCTTGACTTGTGCCAAACTCTGATTCTGGAATTAAAAGGGAGGACTCAGTAAGCTGCTATGCAACTGTGGTCATCTCATCTCTGGTCCCAAGCTGTTAAGCCTTCACCAAGCAGAGCTGCACAACATGGACTTACCAGGACACGTCTGTCATACTGTGGGACTCTGCATCTTGCTTCCATGGTATGCTCTTCGTTTTCTGGCTCACTGCTACATGGAGAACCATCTCCAGATTGTCATGGGACAAACAGCTTTTCAATGTAAGAAAGGACTTTGGCACCTCTGTGAACTTGATGGTGCATTTCCACTGAAACACTAATAGCTCTTGTGTTTCTAAGGCCCTGAGAGGATCTATAGCAGCTTTACAGCTAGGGAGGCTGAGGCTAAGGTGACAAATCAATAATTGAAATAAAGTGAAATATTTTATCATAATACTCATAATAATAATCATAATGATAATAATAGTAGTAGTAATGAAGGGGATAGAGGTGGGGAGGGGCATGGAGGGAGAGAGAGGAAGAAGCATAAAGCCCAAGAAAGACAAGTGATGCACAAACCATCCCCCAGAACCAATCAGCCCCTCCCCAGTTAATACAACTGAGCATGATACCAATGGTTTGGAATATCCCTCTGAATAGTCTGCATCATCTGTTCTGGCTGTGCTTCTTTACTGCTTCTTGTGTACTTCTTCACTGGCAGAGCATGGGAAACTGAAAAGTCCTTGAACTTAAAGCACTGCTGAGCAACAACTAAAACACTGTGTTATCAACATTATTCTCATACTGAATCCAAACTCAGTACTGTATCAGCCACTAGGAAAAAAATTAACCCTACACCAGCCAAAACCAGAGCAGAGTATCAGTATTTTCTTGGAAGACATTACTCCTCCCAGTTCCTGAGTTAGACATTACTCCTTCAAGTTCCTGAGTTCTTCATAACTAGAGTAGGTGCTTCAAATAACCATGGTGTTTGTGATGTGGGAGAGGGACAATGTGGTTGAATTCCTTGCTAAATGGTGCAACTAACAAAATCTACAGTCACTTTGCTGTAGATGGCATTTACTTGAGAAAGGTCACCTTTTTGTTGTCTTTTTATAACTTTTGACCTTACTGGTCATGATTTCCAAAGAGAACTCCTGTGTTCCAGATGATCAGAGAATTGCATATTTAATAATCATTTGTAATGCTCTATTGCTTCTAGTTTTTTCAGTCACTGCTGAGATAAATTGTGATCACAAACTGATAAGTGACATTTCTTGGGTGAAATGGCCAGAGATAAGCTGGCTCACCACAGAGTTTGGTAAACCCACTTGCAAATGCAACAGTTATTTCATGCTTCCCAGGAGCATCTCCTTACAGCTGTGTTTCAAAAATACAGAAATTAAAAAAAAAAAAAAAAAAAAAAAAAGTGCTAGTGTCAATGTTTGTTAGATCTCATTCATCAGAAAAACAAGAGTCCTAACTATATTCTTATTGTGTGTATCATAGCTACTGATATACTGAAACTTTCTGCAATCTCTTTATCCAGCCAGCCCAGTTCTTATTCCATACTTCAGATAACTTCAGCTTCCCTGTTCTTTGACACTGGTCCTCCAAATTTCAGTCTCTCTTCCATTTACATCTGTTATAATTATCACTTTCTTGTATTTTGATTTCCACATGTTTTGTCTTGACTCCTCATCATTCTGTTATTTTTCTACATGCCCTGTCATTCTGTGTGAATTCTGCTTGTTCAGGGGTAATGAGGTCAGTATCACCTGAGAACCTGAAGCATGACTTGTCCCTTCAAATCTGTTTGAAACTCCTTATTGCCTCTTTGGCTTGAACACTTCTGAAAAAAGCATGCATCCTTGTCTAGCCCTTTGTCAGCCAGGGCCATGCTGCGTGTTTCTTGTGTATTTCATGGCATTCATTAATTTCTCTGGATGTTTTCTTTTGTATTATTGTCAGTGTCTGGCCTTCTTCAAAACTGTTATTTCACAGTCTGCCAAGAATGTAAGATCAAGAAAACCAAAATCTGGATCAACACTTGAGGTTCAAGATGAGCAATATAAAGCTTTGGTGGCTGATTCTCATGAAAAGTGTAAAAATGATGGATATAATACAACATCAGAGACCCACATGTATTAGGCTGATCTGAGTCCTAGCTCTGTTTTCTATACTTATAACTATAGTACCTATAATAGATTTCAGTGGTACCTGTGAGGTATCTCATCTAGAGCAGAATTTACTGTCTTAGTGGTTTCTGAAGTGGGAAGGACCAGGCCTTGAAAGAACTTCTGATGTAATAACAAAACACAACCAAGTAAATCAGTGCCTCCCTGGATGACTCTGTGAGTGTCCACCTCTGATTTGTAAGAAAAAGACAGCCTTTTGGGAAGAGGAAGGAAGAAGAGAAATGCCACCTTTATAAGGACTGTTAGAGGATTTGGAACTGTTCCAGGGGAAGATCCTTTGCCTTTTAAATTTACATTTATTTGCCTGCTTCGGATGAGTAAAAGCAACAGTGTCACCCTCTCATATTTCTGTTTGTGGTTGCTTAAAACCATCTTTCTCACAGGGTTAAAAATTATGTTTGAACTGAAGGTTTGGTGATAATAATGAACTTTTAGGAAAGGAGTAGGACTGGACTAGTGTATTAAACCAGAGTTCAGCATGATCTATTTTCTATCAATGGACAAATGCCTCTTTTGAAGGTTTGAGTTTGTAAGATAGGTTTGAGATTAATATTGGTTTCCTAAAGTGATATTGGGGAATAAGATCAATGTTTCAGCTTGTCAAAGCAGAAAGCAAGCAGAGTTCCAGCACAGCAGCACTCAGTCCCCGGTGGGTATGTCTTTATGTTCCTTTACCTCTAAGAATACTTTTGCTTCATTAGCTGCTGGAATTTATGTTCTTTTACAGCTCAAAACTACAGGAAAGGTTTTGTAAAAAGCCATAGGGCATCAAGCAATATTCTTGACTGAACTCACCTGCTCTTCTGCTTTCAGCTGATGTTTGTCTATGACATAGCATTAAAAAATGCCCAGCACTGTGTGCCTTTTTGCTCATGGGTTTATTGTCACAGGCTTATTTTAAGTCATTATTGGAGACATTATTCAGTGCTGTAAGAAAGATGTTTAAAAACTACTGACTACCTACTAATAATTTTGTCATTAACATTTTTAGAGAATATATGCACCACCAAACTGGCATGTACAAAATTGCCATAAAAAATGGTAAATTCTTTTCGCCTTACTGAGTGCCTTAGAAAATTACATATAAAGACTTAATTATTTTCCAAAATAATTCAGAGATTTTTGTGACTCCTAACAGAAAAGAGATTAGCTGAAATGATAGAGAAAATTCTCTTTAAAAGTTGTTAGAGACCTTAAAATACACTTGTTTCTTCCAAAGGATTGCTTAGAAGTTAGTGACTTATAATTAGGGAAAAAGCCCAAACTCTGATGATTTTGGCCATATAGCTATAGCAAAACAGGGAATCCAATTTATTTGTAGGATGTTGGTGCACAGACTAATTAAAGGCTGCAGAAAACACTGGTTGCTAAGCAATGCTAATGTAATTGACATAGTTAAGGATTCCAAACTTTGATTATTTTATCTGAGGCCATATCAGCTATTCAGCCTGTTGGTAAAAATTGTTAATAAATATTTATAGAATTCTGTATGCAAATACTAAAAAACCTGTGGGCAGTTAGCACTTTGTTTATTCTCTGTGTATTCATGTACATTTGTACCTTCTTAGTATGGCAAGACAGAATGCCCTCCTGCAGTGCCAAGTAACATCTGGTCTCTGCTTTCACTTTTCTGCAGAATTTAAATGTGAAACCTTCCTTTCAGGGATTCTGGATAGGTGGTACTGAAAATTTATCTGAATTTAAAAGCATTTTTAGTCGTGTTTTTTTAAATGCATTATACAGATGGGTGTATAAAGCAAATTGATGTATAGAAAACCACAGTGCAGGCAGGTGAGTAAATATGTCTTTAGACAGAGACAATGGGGACAATGCTGGGTTTGAATTCCTTCAGCTTCCTGTTTTGAGCTGTATCACACACCTTTTTTGTGATTTGCTTCGACAGAACTTCACAAGTACCAAGTTATCTGCATGTCCAAGTTACTCCAAAGTTTCAACTTCTACTTTGCAGTTTTTCATCTGCATGGGGAGGGAATTGCACCCCTGTGCCTTGTGGAGTACTGTAGGAGTTTGGGAGCAAGTTGGATGCTCTTATGACTGAGCTGTGAAGTTACCAAGGACAGCCTGTGTATGAGCAGCCCTTGACAGGGGGAGGAGGGAGAGATGCTTATGACTGCTAAATGCCTTCTTTTTCTTGCTAGCTATTTCAATAAGTATCAAATGTGGACCAAAATAGAAAGTAGGATTAGAGTAATGTGCTGGGTTTGACTGGGGTAGAGTTGATTGTCTTCACACAAGTACAAGGCTGGGAATGTCTGTCCTGTCTTCCTGCTGGGAATCCCCAGGAGTGCAATGACAATGACTGCACCTACACTCCCCTGTGTGCTGCTAAGCTGAAGGTGCTGCTGTGTCTTTTCTCTTTGCAGGTATTTTTATGGTGCTGTCTCTCCTGTCGATTGTTTACGGCGCCTTACGCTGCAACATCCTGGCTATTAAGATAAAGTACGACGATTACGATGTCCATGTGAAACCTGCTGCCTACCTCTGCATATTCATGTGGAGGAGCTTTGAGATCGCCACCCGCGTCGCCGTGTTGGTGCTCTTCGGTTCAGTCCTTCGAGTCTGGGTTTTCCTCGTCGTGCTATTGAATTTCTTAGGTTTCTTCTTCTACCCATGGATTCACTTCTGGCTTAGCCAGTCACCATTTCCTGAGAACATAGAGAAGGAATTGAGCAGGCTGGGCACTACCATCGTCCTGTGCCTTCTCACACTGCTGTACGCTGGCATTAACATGTTCTGCTGGTCGGCAGCGCAGGTGGAGCTCAGTGACCCTGACTTGATCAGCAAATCCCAGAACTGGTACCAGATGACCGTGTACTACATCGTGCGGCTGATGGAGAACGCCTTCCTCCTGCTGTTGTGGTACATTTATAGGACAGACTTCTACCTGTATGTCTGCGCCCCTATGTTGGTCCTGCAGCTCCTGATAGGTTATTGCATGGGCATCTTCTTCATGTTGGTGTTCTACCAGTTCTGTCACCCATGCAAAAAGCTTTTCTCCTCCAGCATAACCGAAGCTTTGTTTTCCTGTTTCGAAATCCTCTACATTATTTGCCAGCACCACAAATCTGCTCTACTGAAAGGCAAGGTGGCGATGAAATCTCCTGAAAATACTGGTGAAGCACAGGACAGTAGCAAGACAATAGATCCTCAAAACAGGAGTGCTCATCAAAGTGCTTCTTCCAATGCCTAGTACAACTGGAAGCAAGTAGGTGCCTACGGAAGGTGGCAGATCACGTGCTGGGAACGTTGTGTATCTTAGACATTGTGTCTTGTGGGTAGGATTTCTTTCTTGCAGGTATAGCACTGCATGATGGCTGACACGCCTGTTTTTGTGGAGAACAGTGTATGAGTATTTGTGTCTGTGTGTGTTTGTGTACGGAGAGCAATCGTTGTTTGTAGATTTCTATTTCAGAGCATTTTTGCACATAGGTTTATTGTCACATGCTTATTTTAAGTCATTATGGCAAACATCAATTAGAAACTGATGCTCATCTTACTCAGGAAGTCTGAGCATGGAAGACAATGAATTTTATTTCAGATAGGATGGCCCATGGCATGCCACCCTAGCATGGAAACAGAGCTTAGACCTGGACTATGCATGGACTATAGGTGTGGTCTGCTTTGATCAAATTGTAGACTATTTTACACTCTAATCAGTGTAATAAGATAATACTTCTCTCAGAGGCAGAAGAATTGGACTTGCACAATGCATTGTAGTTTGGGTTGCCATGAAACAGCCAATTAGCCAGCACTAACATGGAAATGTGACTGTTACTGAGGATGGACAGAGGGGTTATTGGCTTTGCACTGTTTCACCCTTCATGTTTACTCCTTGTTAGTAAGGGAATTAAATTTAACACATTAATTGTGATGTTCTGGAATACCTCATTTTTCCTTCATTATCTTTAACACTTTGTGATGTTCTGGTGTCAGGGTGGTGTTCACTTTATGCAAATATCTAGAGGCTGGCCAGACAGTGTGTGCCAGTCATGTTGGTGCTCTCCGGTGCACATCTCCAGAGAGTGACTCACCCCACCTCAAAATGCAGGTGATATGAATCACTATGGAGACCTGTTACTCAGTGTTAACCAGATGCCTTCACAATTAGATCTGACTATCCATCTTCCTTTTAGATGGCTGAAGTTAGAGAGATGAGCACTACCCTGATTGTCAGGGGTTTGGTAGTACATCAAGTAGGCAGCTCATTGACTTTTTCTACTGGCATAGAAGACGCTGGTTCCTTCTTTTTGAGCTGTGATTTGTTATGATTAGTTTCACATCATTAATTCAAAACTCTCTGACTTCTTTACCTGAGGAGTATCACAACCCTGAAGTCTGAAAGAGAAAATGGAAGTCATTGACTTTTTGTTCTCAGCAATACATCACCACAAATAAAAGTGTTTCAGTATTTTGCAAGTTTCTGAGAAAGCTTTAGCAGATGAACAGCCAAGAATTTAGTGAAATCACACAAACCCATATATATTTTCACAAATTAAGTGAAAGCTTTTTGCACTTTGTTTGATTAGCACCTTCCTTACATTTCTTTTGTGTGTTACACATTATGGCTGCTCATGGAAACAAATAATTGATGACCCAAAGCATCTCCCAGTGTCCAAAGCTTAGCTTCCATTCTGTCATCACGCAGGATGTGAAGCTCTTAACAGGGATGATATCATCATAATTGTTTTAGAAGTGTCTAAAACTCAGGTCTGGGGTCGCCTGCAGTGCTGCAAAGACATAACCTGCTTTTATTTTTTTATTTACTACAATGTAAATTAATGTCTTTTTCAGTTTTATTATGGAGTTATGTTTTCATTTTATTTAATATGTGTCTGTGTATGGTATATATATGTAGATGTAATTAAATTAATGGTGGGTGGTAGTGGAATTTTTGGCCTGATTTTGCCATGGGAATGTACCACATATCTAGGGAAGACACCAAACACCTCCATTCTAATTTCACTGAGGAAAACAGAATAGTGAAGTGATTCCTTGAAGACATGACTGCATTTCTCTATACCTTTGTATGTAAAAGTACAGTATGGTTTTTCTCTGTGCTTTTCTAGGTGTAGAAGACTATTGCTTTTTCTTTTTCAGTAGTGAGATAAAGAAGGAAGGGAGAATGTGACCCTTTCTTCCAAACCTGTAGAGTTCAGCCCACAGGCTCAAATTTTCTGATGTTATTAGCCAAAACTTGAGTATCTGTCTTTATAGCTGGACACTCATCATTATCAATAATCAGGGAATTACAGTGGCTGCCTTTGTAGAGATGTACCTATGTAGATGTTTGAAATGTTAGTCTTTAGGGAAAATTTTAAAAGTAACTTCATATGTAGAAGTAGTTAATAGCTAAAGAGAGAGCTTAAAGCAGAGTTTGTACACTGGAAGTGATAGTGCAATTGTGATTGCGCCATTTGGAAACAGTGAAAGCTTCACAAACCTCAGCCAGGTTGGTACTACAGTGAAGTGGTGCTGCAGTGAAGTAAAAATGTAGGAGAGTTACAGAGCCAGGAGCCCAGGATGAACACACAGTGAGTACCATCAAACCTCACAGACTACTGTATATGCATATTTAGAGTGTGTGCCATATTACTTCTTACTTTTATACCAGTCTCCTGAAGTACATGCATGGGGAGCTGAATATTTAAATCACTGTAATGAGAGGGGGAAAAAAAGTAATTTATATGGGTTCTATTGCTGTCCTATGGTTTTACCTTAGTTGTGCAAAATAACCAACTACAGTTCAAGCACTCCACCAGCAGAGGGGCTGTTGCCTGTGCAGTGCCTGGTGTCACCAAGGCCCGGGTGGAGCCCAGCCTGCAGTGTGGCTGCTCTGAGGGGTTTGTCCAGATGTGTTGCCACTGCTGGTAGAAAGGTGTGGGAGGGAGTCGTAGAGACAATGATAATCCCGTTAGACCAGGGTTTTAAGGGAGCAGCTGATTTTTCTGGTGTGCTGTAGAGCTGGGAGAGGCAGTTTGTCTCCAGATAATGACAGTCTAGAGGGTGTTACCAGCACACCCAGTGGCTGCATGGAGAGGACAGTATGAGTACAAAGTCTGTCTGTGTATGAATGAGTGATCTCTTGATGCAAGTTCACTGTGCTTTTAGTCTCCTCTATGAATGTTAGAGGGTCTGTGTGTTCCATGGAAGGGCTTAGGGCTACTGCTGAAAACTGTACTCTTTTGAGTAGTCTTGAGTCACACAAAGGATGGCTCAGAAAAGGTTATTTGTGTGTATAAGAGTATGCAAGATCCGACACTTGGGTTTTCTTTTATACTTGTAAAACAACACGAATTAAATCATTGAAACTATCCCTCAAGTTGTGTTGGTATCAGTTCTTAGTGTGCTGCTTTCAGGAAATCCAAAGTAAAGGTAACAGAACATGCTGTCTTCTGCCACCACATAGCAGCAGAAATGTTTTCAAGAAGAGCTGACAGAAGAATTAATCTGTGATTGATTTAAGAGCTCTTTACCCCCACATTTCCATTGCTTTTTAGCAGAACATTGTAAGAGGGGGGCAGTTTAAGAGACTGATGTTGTATGGAACAAGGTTAGTGTAACTTATTCATTGTCAGTATGAGAATATTTACTGGTTTACATGGAAAATTGGGAGGAAATAATTACCTTATAAATAATATTTTAACTAATTTTCTGCACACTTGATTCATATTCATCTGGATTACTTATATCTGACCCTAAGATCTGACAAAATCGGTTTTGAGGGATAGAAATGGATAGAAATGCCAAAAGACTTTGCAACACGTGTGTTTCTAAATTTATATAGATAAAATAGACACATGTTTTTCAAATATGGGTGTAAATTGCAACAAGTTGTAATGTATGTACATGGCTTACATGAGCATTGAGAAAAGATTTAGAAGTCCTGGTGGTGATTGACACTGAATTTGAACTCAGATGTTTGCAAGCCAGACATCATAGTACTTATAATCTTGTATTTTAAAATGAAGTTGTGGTGAGTGTCTCAATTCACCTGGGAATCATCTCAGAAACATGAACATACAGTAATATGGCAGAGATGGTAAGTTTGATTTACCAGACAGAAGACTTGAAAAGTAAGGTGTATTAAAAATTATGTAATTTCCTACTGACCAAGAAATAAAATGTACAATGAAACTGTTATCTCTTGGAGTCACCCAAGTTGGACTAAGAATGAAAAGTAAGTGTTTCAAAATGGCAATATGAAAGCTTACTGAATCTCTGCCCTAAATGAACAACTTCATTTCCTGGGGAAAAAAGGACAGTTTTCTCTCTCTCTTTTTTTTTTTTTTAAATTTTGTTTTTATTTATTTATTTTTAAATTACATGCAGTTACAAGGAAAACCTCTTGCCACTGAAATAAAGTTTTATGGAAATGAGAATGTCTGTATTCAAGTATGAAAATTTTGACTTTCAGGTGGGAAATTCAGATATGAATGAATCTGTGTGTAAAGGCTTCTAATCACAGACTAGAATTAATGGGAAAACATACCTAAGCAGAGGATGGATGCTAATTTGTTGGATGTTGTTTACTGGGCTCCTTCTGAAATAACATCACACTTGTAACTTTTTGGTCCTTGATTTAATGAAGTACAAACAGCCTGTCTTAAATAGGATATGTGCCTTCATGTTCATAATTGCTGAAATTCCTATTTTGACAGAGCACACAAAATGACAGCAGATAAATGTTACATATTTTAACTTCTGAAATGTCTCTCATCAGCTACTTGTTTCATCTGATTAATGTGCCCTGTCAGTACAGAGCTTTAATCAGCCACAGGCACTTTCTGGAAAATGATGGAGAGCAGATTTCGATGGAGAGTGATGCCAGAGGTAGTCAAGGTGAAGATTAATTCACATCTGCCTTCTAGAGTGGGAAGTAAATGTCAAAAACAATAGCACAGCACCTTACAGACAAGGTGCCAGCATGCATTTTGTTGTATTTATGCATGGAGTAGCAGTTCTTGTAAATGGAGTAAGTTGTGTGCTGGTCTCAACAGCAAACAGAAGAGAGGTGCTTGTGATTGCTTCAGTTCTGCATCGCTGGTTCTCACAGCACCAGTTACATCCTTCAGAATGTGTGTCCTGGCTACTCCTCCTCCCTCTCTGCTGCTTCATGGGCATCATTTTAAATAGAAATCAGGAAACAAGGCACCATGAAATGCTCAGCAGATTTTTCAGTAGGGCTGCTCTTTTGGAGCCAAAGATTCCTGGCAATGGAAAGGGTTGAACTCATGGAATGCATCAATACTTCATTGCCATTTTAATAATGGTGGGCACTGCAGTAACTCAAAAGCATCCAGGTGTCATTCAAAAAAAATGACAGAGAATGACATTGAATGACAGAGAATGAAATGACAGCAGAGAAATAGAATTTTCTAAAAGAAGTAGCTTCTTTGGAGCTTTGGAGCTACAAGGAAAGTAAGACAGCCCTACAAAAGTACAATAATTAGGAGTTTAAACTTTTTCTCCTCTTGTTTATTGTGGTCTTCCCTGCCCTTATTCTTTAAGCAATGAGAAGAAAAATCTGAACAGGAAAAAGACAAATATTTTATGAAAAAAAAAAAAAAAGAGTCACTGCAAACCTATAGAGATGTGTGTGGCAACTCACAAATATGTTGCATTTAGGGTAAGCCTAGATTTCTCCACTGATGCTCTTGGAGAGGCATAGTAAAAATCCCAGAAAGGAATCCAGGTACAATGAAGCAGAAGCTGTGAAGGTTGTCCTGATCTAGGAAACAGCATCATGTTGAAAAAAAAACATTATCTACCTTTTTTGTTTGACTGCTTTAATACCAGCAGTCTTAATTATATGCATAATAAATGTATTTGTACATATAAATATAGAAATATGTAATTATACGTATATTTTATGTATGATATATGTATTGTAGTACACACATTAGTCTGATTCTGCATCTGAGCACAAATAGGCAATTTCAATGCTAATGATCAGAACAGAAATGTTACCATTGACATCTTATGTGCAGTTTGCTTACACAATTCCACCTTTCTTATGCATGGGAAGAAAAACAATGAACCATGCAATATGTCAGGTAGTTTTCTAAACTGCGTGGTAGCTGGATGGTTCCTGCTTTGATTTTTTTTTCTTCATCAGCTGATAAGATATGATGTGCTGAAAAAAAACCCTGTCTGTTCTTTACAAAAAGATAAAAGATAATTGATTGGAGAAACCTGGGACACTGCCTGTGCTAAGCCTTGTTCATGGTGATTTGGCTGTGTGAATCAGAAATGAACCAACCTGCCTCAGATTCAGAGGACAGTGAAAGTGAAAACTTTGCAGGAGACAGGTTATCAAGTGGGAACTGGCAAGGAATGTAATAAGTGAAAAATTGCTTCTGCCTAGCTATGAAGTTTGGGCCTCAGCAAGGATGTTGGTGTTGTGCCATGAGGATTGATGGTGAGGCAAATTCAGGGAAGGCTGCAGAGTGCTGTAGCATTAACTCATCAGACAACTCAAATCTCAGAGGCAGTTGACTCTTCACCATAATTTACATTGACCCAAAATGCAATGGAAGCCCCCAAGGGCTCCAAGCAGGAATCCATTAGCCATCAACTACCAATCATATAGTATCATATAGTATAGTATATGCCCTATAGTGTCCTTTAGCAGTCAAGGGCTGATGTGTTTAAGCTGCTACCTTAATAACCCATACATCACTGTTCTTCCCAGCAGGGCAAAACAGCAAGTAAGCAGTTGTCTCTTCAAGCAAAAAAAGAAAAAAAAAATCACTAGGGAAAAGCAAGTTTTACTAGAGGGAGATTTAAAATTAAAACCAACAAATTGTTTATAGTCTTAAGTGTATCACTCATTCAAAAGAAGTTCTAGTGTAATAGAAAACTAAATGCAATTTTAGCATGTGTAGGAGTGTCTTTGTAGGGGGAGAAAAAAATACTGACACAGGATTGGAGTATGATTAGGCAGACTCTCCCTGCCAGGTAGCAAAAATCTCAGTGAGACATTGTGTCCCTTAATGCAAAGGAAAGTGTCATAAATCACTGTAATTAGCAGTCAACAGTTCTGGTTTTGATTGAGGTGGACACAGCTCCTTGAGCTCTGCCAAAAAACTGTGTGAGAGGATCTCTAAATCCAGCTGAGGAAGAAATGAGGTACCTCCAGCCTATTGCTGCTCTCATGAAAGCCTGAGCAGTGAAAATAGCAAAATATGATTAAACCATCAAAACTTAAGAAGTCATAAATTCAAGAAAGCAAATAAATAAATAATATTATGGAAATTTTAGTCCCTTATCTAACCCACTCATTGAAATTTTGTTTTTCATAGTGATTTCTCTGGAAATGATAAAAATGGGTGCCAAGAGGAAGGGGGTTGTGCATATGAATAAACTGCTGTAAACAGTCTTGCAACAGGAGGCTACTCATCCAGTGGTAATTTAACCTTCAAGAAATTAATCACACTTCAAAGCCCAAATTATGTGACACTTGTGTCTTCATTGAGTTTCCCAAAGAGATGGATGGATGCTTCCAAACTTCTCTTGAGTGTTACTTAAGCCAGACAGGGGTTTGTGAGATAGTCTCAGGCAAGTGTCCAAGTTATCAGGGAAAATCCAGAAGTAAAAAAGCTTTATCAAGACAAATGAGTGAAAGGAAACATATAAAATCCAGCAATTGTGTGGCTGGAACAGTGTAATTTTAGAATAAGAGGCAATTTAGGTATGATTTAGCAGCATATAGGCTTCATGTTGAATCTTGGCACAGGGAGGAACTCTCTTTTAGTAATCTAGCTGAAGGATAATTTTAAAGCAAAAGCCTCTTCCTTGGTGCCATAATTTATTGTATCACGTTGTCTTGGTTAGACAGGTCCATTAAACATGACATCATTCCTCAGTGTTTTCTCTGCTGATATTACTGAAAATGAACATAAACCAGGGCTGTGACTGTCAGGTTCTGTCTGGTTGTGGACAGTCATCTGCTGGGAGAGCTGGGTCACCTCCACACCTCCACACTGAGGATTGAGAGACAGCAAAAGAATTATCACAGCCCTCCTTTGTATTTCACAGGACAACTGCAGCATTGTAAAGATCTGTAATGTTACTCGGTATTGCAGTGAGGGCACTGAGGTGCTCACACCTGGGGGCTGTTCCTGGGTACGAAGGGGGATGCTGGAACACTGTGGATGTGGGGTTACACTGATACCATGGGCATGAGCTGCCACAGCACAGCTCTAGCAGGCTGGGGATGCAAACCTGTCTCAGGAGTAACACAGCTTCAGCAGACCCTACTAGGAAGAACAGAAGTGAGCTGATGATCTCTGGAAATCCTTTCCCAGACTGTGATCAGGATCTGCTAATTAGAAATGGGATTTGACAGCCCAGCGCTGAAAATGAGAGGGAGAAGCAGGGAAGTGATTTTGAACAGGGATGCAGCAGGAAAGCAGACACGAGGGCAGGTGCACACGGAGGGAAGGTCCAGGGCGGACCGAGCAGGATGGCAGCTCCTTCCCCTGAGCGCTGGGGCCGGCGCTGCCAGCGGGCGGCACCGGGAGAGGGGCTGCTGATCCACCGGCCGCGACAGCACGGGAGAGACTGGAGACACTGCCCTCCCTCTTCCCTCGTCCTTCGAGAGGTCCCCTGGAGCAGGGTATCGCTGGTGGAGTCCCTCTGTCCAGGCAGACAGAAGTTGCCCTGGGCTACCATCAGCGCGTGTAAGCGAAGTGGATCCGCAGCCCCGGGAAGAGCAGCCTCGCAAATAGATGGTTGTGTTCCAGAGCCACATTAGCAGATCATAAAGCTGGTACCCTGCCCAAAGGATGCCATCTGGGCTCCCTCTGCCTCATCCTATGCAAAGGCTGATTAATTTTATCTCTGCCTTTATACATGGCATTTCCTGGAAACTATTGACTACTTAATGAAATGGAATTTCTGTCTGTACTTAGGACCTGTTGCTGGCAGTGTCTCTTCGTTCTAGTAACAGCAGTGTGCAGCCATTCTGGCCTGTTTTGTGGTGGTGCTGTTGCTTGACTTCAAGCCAAGACTGGTGTGGCAAACAGCATCTGGATCAGAAATGCATATTTTTTTAATACAGAACATGGATCTCTCATGATGACTGCAAAAGACAGTGAGAGTAAGTACTGGAGCAAGGAATTGCACTGGGAGTTATAGTGTACAGCAAGGACCTAGAAGGATCTGTCCGTCCTGACTGGAGTCCCATCGACATGTTTGCTGATATCTATTCCCTTTTCTGCTTTCTCAGTTTGGAATAATTTATTTTTATTAAACAAAAGGAAAGAGCAGAAGTTTCAGACATGTCACGTCATTCCCTGGAGTGAAGGTAAGTGCACAGAGTCAGTGCCGCAGACTGTGTGTGAAGAGAGTTTTCAGGGAAGACAGCTTGACAAATCCCTTGTTTGCTTCTTCCTCTTTGGTGTAGAATCAAGAGAAGGTTGGTAAACAGTGATTGCACAGCCTTCAAAATAAAGACTTCAGGCTACAAAATAAAAAGAGGTTAATTAAGGTCTCTACTTGGCTTTTCCCATGCTGCCAGAGGAGGAGGAGCTAGATCTCTCACTCTGTTCTTCACATCACTCTCTCTTTTGGGGTTTTTACTTACAGAATTTTTCATTGTCCCTTTTTGAGACATGTCTGAACCCCCAGACCTATTGCAATCACCTGGCATTAAATCTGTGCAGCAATACACAGACCATTATTGTGCAGAGCAGGAGAGGAGCTAAATTAATTCCTAAGCAATGAGGCAAAATTACTGCAAGGAAAGGAAGAACCCTGAGACATGAATACTTTTGCAATACTGTCATGCTGCAAAAGGATCAGTGTTCACTGAATTTTTCAGTACAAAGAAAGCAGGTTGAAATAAATTTTATAAGCAGGGTGAGATAGTGTGTAATTTTTTCCATACTTCAGTTTTACACTCCTACATAATTAATACACAGCTGACAACATTGTTTTTCTTGTACAGGATGCATTTTCCAAATTAGTACAAAGTATAAAACATTCAGGTTTTTGTAATAGCAAAAATGTTTCATTCATTTAGAAGGTGAAACAATCAGAATTAAATCAGGGGTGATGCATGGGTGGTTTTGGTATCATTTTCTACTCAAATATGTCACTTGCAGCAACGGGCAAAGTTTGCTGTGCTTGTCATCTCACTTTCAGAGTTAACAGAAAACTCACAAGTATCAGGGAGCACCAGAACTCACCGGCTGTGGAAGGGCCCAGCACCTCTGCCCTTCCTTTTGAGGTCAGGCAGTGAGATCAGCTGCTGCATTTGATAGTTGCTAGGCTGAGGGCAGCTGAAATATGCTCTGTTTCATGGCCTGTATTCAGGCTGCCACAAGGACCTCAAACTTTGCAATTCTTGTGACTGATTCAGACCCTTCTGGGTCTGCAGCCTGCCAGAAACCTTCCTCAGCCAATAAATCCATCTTTCAGGGGCTATGGAGCCTTAGGAGTTTCCAGGCAAGGTAAAACTGCTGAAGCTCAGAGCATCCTGGATACCTGCACTGGCTCGCCCCAGAGAAGGCACAGGTAACTTACCCTGAGCTAGGGGGAAGAAAGAGACAGTGAGAACACTGCCATTCCTGGTCAGGGGCAGAAGGCTTGTCTTCACTGCAAGAATGGACATCCACAAATCAGAATTGCCCCCCTCCTTTCCTTCTCTAGCCACTCCAGCTGTTTAACTTCCAGAGGCCACCTCCATGAATAAAAATATGGGCACCAGACCCTCTGATGACATCCAGCATCCCTGGAAGTTTTACCCCATCCCTGAAAGCATTCAAGGTCAGGTTAGTTGTCCCTGAGCAACCTGAGTTAGTGGGTGTCCTCCCTTCCCATGGCAGGGGGCTGGAAGTGGATGATCTTTAAAGTTCATTCCAATCCAACCATTCTATCATTCTGTAATTCCGTGATCCATTTGGGATGGCCATCAAAGGGGATTCTGTGAAACTCAAAACCATGAAAAGGAGTCTACCCAGTGGCATATGTCCTCAGTTTTGGCCTGATCTGAGAAGAATTTTGGAAGGAATTTTGCGAGGCTTGAATGTACCAGACAAAGAGGAATGTTAGATTACACTTTGAAGTTTCCGTGGACATTGAATTACTGGAAAAGAATTAGTAGTAGTGATTATTTATCAACAAAGATCAGCATGAACTACATCTCAGTCTTGAGTGATTAAAAAGAGGTCTGGGCAGAGGTAACTCTTCTGTGCTTTCTACATCACACTTCAGCATTAAAAGTTATTTAAAGCAGCAATACATTTTTAAGCAGAAAACCTGATCAGTTGTATAATTTATTCTGTCCTTTGTATCACAATGAAAAAGTCTATTTCATCAGTTTATGTGTATTGGAGTTATGAAATGTGTAAAGATGGTAGAAACTTACTTGAAGCAGAACTGGGGTCATGATTAAATGGTTAACTAATTTCCCAAATGAATGAGAAAGGAAACAGGGTGCTGCAACCTTTTGCTCTCACTTCCTCATAAGAGAAGACGTAGAGGCTGTCCCAGAGAGAGCAGGGCTGTTGTGCACACACATCTCAGGCAGCCATGGGGAACTGGGTGGAGAATGAAGGACTGTCCATCTTCGTTGTTGTAAGTACAATTTTTATTGTGATTTGTGTCTACTGAAAAGTTCTACAGAAAGCTGTGCTAAGCAGTTCTCACTGTGCCAGTGAAAGATGCACCTGATTAGGCTGAAACTGGGGCAACAAGTGCAGGGAAATGCTTCAAGGGAATTATTTTTAAGGAGGTCTCTGGTATTCCAGTTGCTGCAGGCTTCATTGTTAACTGAGAAATGATAATTTATTAACTTTGCTTTGTTAGAAATACTATAGTTAAGCAAAACAACTTTAATACCCACTTCTCTATGTGCACTTCAACAGAGAAAGAAATTAACACAATCACCCTTTCTTGCACTTTCACAAAGAGAAGTGAGTGTAACTGAAAGAACAGTGTCTTGGTGGTATAAAATATTTATTAATGTCAGATTCAAGAATTTAGAGCAGAGATCCATGAATTCTTCATTGAGACAACTAGTATTTGAATTGAATTTGCTTGCAGTTTCCATAGAGGGGCTATGAAAGTGGGTTAAACTAATTCTGAGCAAAATTTAGAAGTATGGAAAATCCCAGTTGCATTTATAAGTGTTAAAGAGTAAGCAGGGCAGTGCTCTTTGGAGAAAACTAAGTTTATATTCTAGTGTTTTCTTTTTTTTACTTCACAGTGTGATACAAGGCCTAAAGGTATACCTCTGTACATATATTATGTACATATGTTATGTATTATAAACATATACATAACCAAGATGTAAGAGGAGTTCAGGCATTGTGGCTACCTGTTGTTAGTAGATGTAAATACTGAGAGGAAGAAAAAGAAGGCATAGAATTTGCATACTTGTGGTGACTAAAAGGTGAGTACTCCAAGAAGTATTTCTGCTGATTGCTATGAGCAATCAGTACTTGTGTATGACCTTGTAATTTAGGAACATAATCCCCTATGGCACTTCAGTGCTTCAAAAGGGAGTGACTGTGTTTGCTGTCACCTCAGTGATTCGAGGAAGTTGAAACTGCCAAGAGGTGAATTCTGGCTTTTACTTTTTTTTTTTTTTTTACCCCCACCAGAATTGAAATATTAAAAGAATTAAGTAAGAGGCCTTTATTTTGTTCAAATAAAGAATTTGGGTTTTGAACCTCAAAGCTATAACCAGGTCAGGGCAACAGGGAAGGAAACTAACAGATTATTGATAAAGAACCCAGCTGAAAGGACAGATCACTGGAAACCTTACCCAAGTGTTCTGCTTTGGCCTCAATATCTTTACTGCACACTGAGCAGGCACAGGGCTGTCCAGTGCTAGACAGAAACAGGACAGACACAATTCCTTCTGATGCACCTCAACAAGACAGAAACACACTGCCAGAGTGTGCCACTGTCACTTTTAATAAATATCCCAAGCACTTAACCTGAAATGAGCTTGGTGTTTTAATGTGGACTTGGGGATTTCCTATATACTGCCTTACCCTGATGGAAATCCCTTCATTTCCCAGCATTTATTTACATTTTCAAGATCCAATATAATCCCAAGGGTTTTTTACAGTGTTATTTGAGCCAAAGAACTAGCAAAATGTATGGGTTAGGAGGGGCAAGGAAATGTAATGTCACCTTTTCTGGGGTCTCTCCTAGTTCTCAGATTTTCTCTCTGTTTTCATGCACCACTTAGTAAAACTATTTAGACTGACTGCAGTGATGCAGATTTGTTTCAATATGAGATATGGAATCAGCCAACCAGTTCCAGGAGAGCAAACATTCAGATTCATTATGATCATTTTTGCCAGATGGACTTGTAGCTGCCTAAGAGTCAATAACATGTCTTTGCCTAAAACACTGCACCTCAGGATGTGTAAGTGTGAGAAAATTTGCAGTATAGCTACAAAGAAGCCTGTTTTGGTGTAGTCTACATGCTACCAAAGGGCCTGTGTTGAATATTGTCTGCTCAATGGTTTCAGACTCTCTTCTTGAATTCAGCCCTATGTGTAATTTAGCCCATCTAAATTTACATCTCAAGCTTCTTTGTCCCAGCTTCCAAGTCTTCCTCTCACATAGGTTAAAGTGCCTGTGGAACTGCTGTTTGGAAGAGTCTCTGACTTTTAATGGGATTTGAAGATTCAGCTGTACACAGAATTAAACTGTCATTGAATTATGACAGTCCTGATAAAACCAACCCTAAACTCCTTGATCTATGAAAATGTTTCCACTGCATATTGCTGAATTTTGGTCTATTGCCAGCCCTGTACCCTGTGTGCACACATCAGAGCCTATTTAGACCAGAAAGATTTCTACAACCCCTGCTGAAAACTTTATACTCTGCAGTACAGCTCTCTGTGCAAACAGGAGCACAGGAAAGTAACTCACTGTTATCTGAACTGTGTAAATTCAGATGGATTATTTCTAACAACAAACTGTAAGCTTCCTCTTTAATTCTCTTTCAGATTGTGTGGCTGGGCTTAAATGTCTTCCTCTTTTGGTGGTACTACCTTGTGTATGATGTCCCACCAAAATTCTTCTACACCAGAGTGCTCCTTGGCGTAAGTACAAGACATTATTATTTTGGCACAGACAGAGCACACAGCAGTTTTGAATAGTTTTAGCTGCTCAAAACTGGATCTAGTGGCTGGAGCAGCAGGCTCATGTAGAGGTCACATGCAAGCAGATAACTAAATGCCGGCAGATATCCAGTGCTTCTGAACAGAAAGCTGGTACACAAAATAGAGACACCTTTCTGAGGGTGTTTTCAGTTAACTATTATGCTTCTGGTAATTAAATTAAGCATTAATTGTAGCTACTTTATTAAGCAAAAGAGGAATAAAATATTGCCATTGAACTGTTGTACAGTCATTTTGCCTTGCAATTATTTTTCAGAGCATGAATATTTTATAAAGATATTGGCTCTGAAAAGCAATCATCATTCATATATTCATCAAGAATGTGAGTGGTAGTCAGGTTGTGAAGTGATCCTAGATCCTGGGCTATTCTATGTAATCCAACCAGTTAATGCAGCATTATGTGTCCTACTACAAACTTACTTCCAAAGCTACCACAGGTCATGACCAATTGACAGGGAAAATTAATTTGTTGACATATTTTAAAACCCTGATCACAGACACAAAAATCAGCCTAAACTTCAGATTACAAAGCACAGCATTTTGCAGAAGGTTTGCAAAGCCATGGTTTAACTCTACAAAGCATGAAATCCCATTCTGCATACAGCTTCTGGGCTGTGGATCAAATCCTATCCTCTGCAATCATGGTGCAGTGCCTTTGCAGTCACAAAACTCGTGCTTGGATAAGTAAAGCTCAGTGCAACCCCAAACAGTTGTGGTCTGAAACCTAAAACGGTCTCAATCCATGCAAGGATAGCAAATATTATTTCTCTTCCCTTCCCTGCATTTTGATTAATATGGTCATTATTCCTTCATTTCAAACAGTTCAAATATCTTAAATAATTCAGGGTGTTAAGACCAGCATTAAGGAAACAGATTCCTAAAAGCTGAGGCAATAAACTTCCTTAGACTCCTTTACTGACAGAGAAGTTAAACCACTTCTCTTACAAGCTGTCCATTTACCATAACACTCACCAACTGAAACCACAGGCACAGCCTTGGGACACAAAACTCTTAGATTTGCACCTGTGTTTGACTGTTGCATGCCAGATGTGACAGGCAGCTTTTTATACAACCATGTTAATTCAAAACTGAAAATAGGAGGTGTTTGTTTGTCTGCAGGAGTGTGTTTTGCCTGCACATGTGTTTCTGACTTGACCAGAGCATGATTGCATTAAACATTCACAGTGTAAATGTGAACTTTAGATCTCACACTCTACAAGTTGTGATATAATACATAAATAAAATCTGTGCTACCTAAGGCCTGGATAGTGTCTTAGGTAATGCATTTAATTACAGCACCTCTCTAATTACAGCGTGCTCTGGCTCTTGCAAGGGCCCCTGCAGCCTGCCTGAATTTCAATTGCATGCTGATTCTGCTGCCAGTGTGTCGAAACCTGCTCTCCTTCCTCAGAGGATCAAGTGCGGTAAGATGAAGAAAGAATTTCAAAATTCATGAAAGATAATAAGCAAAACAGACTTGCAAATATACCAAGAAATTTTGTCCAAGTTCCCCAAATATATTGTGTTTTGAGGATGTTCTCTTACAAGAAGCAGATAAGCCTGGAGTTTGCTATGAGCAAGACAGAGGTCTAATGCCCATGGGGTATCCAGAGCTCTGTTGAGAGTTTAGTTTTGAATTAGTTTCATTTGAGTCCTCCTTTTTTAGCTGCCTCCTGGGCATGGTCCTGCCCTGGATGCAGAGTCCCTCTTTTGGCTGGCAGAAGCTGCTGGTGCTCACACACATCCACTATTTGTCACTGATGCTACACCCACCTTGAGGGGGAAATCCGAGCCCCTGTCTGTCTTTGCATGCTCAGTCCTTAAGGTAAATGTAGTCTTTTTTAGACTTTTAGAATGGCACCTTTTTTCCAGCTGGCTCAGAAATTACATTCTTTCTTGTCTGAATTGCATTTCCATCTCAGATGAAATAGTTCACAGGCCTTTTGACTTTTTCTAGCTCCCAAATGCAGATGTTATACACAGCACTGAGGAACCGACACTATGAAAAGGACAACTGATTCTAAGTGACAGCTGGAGAGGTTTCCTATGATAGTACTGGCTTTATCACACTGCCAAAATCTAGATTTCTGGCTATTACAGCAAAAATAATGCAGATAATGCAGGCCATGGTCCAATGAAAAAGCAATATTCCCCTCAAGTTTGTGAGTTGTCCTTCCAAATGCGTAATGATTCTCCCTTTCTTTCTGGACATTTTTAACATAAATATGATCAACAAAACCAGTTCCCAGAAGTTGTTTTTCATCTCTAAACCCAGTATATATATTTTTAATGCAAATGAGACAGTCTGTGGGGGCTGAAAAGGCAGAGCAGAAGAGGAAGTGATAAAATAGATGCAGTGTTTCAAGAGTCCTTCATAAGGGCAGGAGGTGGGATATGAAGCAATAAGAAAATAACCAGAGACAAAACAGGCTCCACTTCCATCTAGCACATACATCCTCACAATGAGTGTGGCTGAATAAATGAGATGTGCCTGCCATCTCATTTAAACACTTAAATTACATTTAAGAGCAAGGCTAGTGCTCTAGCCTTTCTAAGAAATAACAGTTAGGAATATAAAATTGGAAATACATGCCAGGCTTTCAGTCTTTTCCTATACTCCTTCAGATCCTGAGATGCTACAAAACAGACAGCCATACCCTCCATTCATGTAAAAGGAAAAAGGACAGTAAATAAAGCTATAGGGTTAAAGTTGTTATTCCCCTGCCCATAGCAGATCAGGGAATATCAGCCAAAATCCAGAGCTGACTCCTCCACCTGCAGAAGTCAATAATGGCCACACATTTAGAAAGAATTAATGTTGCTTTGGATAAATGAAACTGGAAAATAATGACGAGCTCTTGATCATATAAGACATTTTTGAGATTGCTCAAGGGAAAGCAAGCTGGGCAGAGGTCTAAGTTCAAAGCAGTCAAAGAGCTGGGGATACATATGGGGACTACTGGAAGGCCAAAACCTGATTCTGGGTGTTGAGAATTGTATTCCAGCTGCACTTTGTGCTGAATTGCTCCTCTCCTAACATGCATAACTGAACTTTTCTAACCAAGATCTTGGGATCTGTCCCTCCTGGGTATTCAAGCTACAGTCAGTCCTTCTGCCTTGGGCACTGTGGTGCAGGCACTCAGGCTACACCCAGCACAAAAGTGAAGCCCAGGAGGGAGATCCAGCTCCAGTTCCATTCCTGCTGGCAGCACACTCTCCTGCTGATAGCTGGGAATGAGGAAGCAAAGGGCTCTGAGGGTGAGCAGGGAGGGGCACAGAATAGCACTCTTAGACAGCTGGTGTTTGTTTAGCTTCAGGAGCCTTTTATGGTAAAGCTACACCTCAGGAAGGATGGAATTTTAGATCTTCAGCAAAGTGAGCCACTGGCAGAGGCAGCACTGTGGTGGCCTTAGCACAGGGGGACAAGCTTATGCTTCTTGTGCTATTGTCTCTAATTAGTTATGCTCTGCAGGTAAAACCTGTGAGGGTCTGTAAGAAAAATCATTTAAATGTCAAATAACTTATTGGAAGAGTAATGACCTTCTCAACAGCAATATGATTGGGGTCAAGAAGAGGAAAGAATGTTTCAAACACAGCATCCAATGGGAATGTACTAAAAAGCCTTTCCCCCTCCATCCTCCCACCCAGAAATCACTTTACAAAGTTATTTGGTTTTAACTGAATGGCTGCCTGTGGTGTGTTTTGCATGCCCACCATTGCTGTGTTCACTGCTCTTAATGAGCCCACGACTGAAGGCAGCTGCAGCCCTCTGCCATTGCTTGGTCTTCACTTAGATAAATGGCTTTTGCCAGGGAGTCAAGAGTGCCTCACTATGCTACATTTTATTCTACAATATTTTTGTATTGTCTCTCAATATAGGTGATACAAAAAGGCCAGATTTCTCCCACTCATTATTATAATCAGAAGTCATTGGACAGCCCCAGAGTGTTTGCCTCTTGTGAGGAAATATTTGTGGTAGTTTGCATAGTGTTTTGTTTCCTTATCCCGTCAGCAAACACAATGTAAACACACAACACATGACAATCATGCATTCTACTGCGTGGAGACAGCAAATGCCAGCTTTACAGGAACTTAAGGTTTTAGGAAAACTCCAGTGACTGCAGCACGATTCAGATGGGGCCTGTTAGGAGCCTATCATTATTAGAAATAAAAATACAATTCTGCTTTTCTTGAAAACCAGTTTCTTTGGTTTGTATCTGCAGAGATTTCTGCTGCTTCTCTTTGGGTAACTCTATAATCAAGTTTTAAGTGAATGCCTGGGAAGTACACCCAGCATTCTGGGGAAAGAATGCCCTCATATCACTGCCATAGGTGACAAACACATTTGGGGTGGGAGCTGCCTGAAACAGTCACACCCAAGCTTTGCAGCCTGTTTCTAGGCTGTGAGCCACAATGGGATCCTGGTGCCACCAAAGCAGTCCCTCTGCCATGACAGACTAATCTCTCCTTTTGTTTATAATATGCAGTTTCAAACAGGTAAGATGTATTCCTTTGTCCTACTGGATGTTCAATTTTATTCTCCTTTATCAAATACTTTCTTTCAGTGGGACATATTAAAACATAATCTGTAGTTCCTCTTTTCTGAAATATTCTTGGAGGAAATATTTTTGTCTGTATTTCAGAATTCTAATTTTTTTCCTAGCAGTGCCACCAGTGTGTTCAGGGTTTCTGTTTTTGTCCCTGCATTTAAAAAGTGTGCATAGACAATACAAGTAGTCTTCAAACACTTTTTCCTTTCAATCCAAAGTGCTGCTCTACCCGTATCAGACGACAGCTGGACAGAAACCTCACCTTTCACAAAATGGTGGCCTGGATGATTGCCCTTCACACTGGTTGGTACTCTAATGTTTCTTTGGTTATTGCTTTCTTGTGTATTTTATGTGGAATCACTGTGGCATTCAAGTTCTTAAGGATATGGGCAGAGACCTGATTTAATTAAAGGAGTCAGTGTGTGCCAAGCCTTAAATCAGTTTCCAGATATGTGCCAGCTGTCAGAGAGCAAGAAATGAGAAAGAATACCTTTACTTTGAACTGTCAGTACCATTTATGATTGCTTAGTAAAGGGTGTCCTGAGAACTGGATGTGCTGGCTTTAATTCTTGTTTAGAATTACTTCTTATCTGGCATGTCTGAAACAAATAATTGAAATTATTTTTAAAAGGGATATTAAAAAACTTGGACCTGTTTTGAAGATAAATTAGTCTCTGCTTATAGGAGCTGGTTCAAATTTTGAAAGCTTTATACAATTTTACCCTACAAAAACATGTAGTGGAATTCATGTGAACACTCAGCTGGTTTAGGTTTTTGGATGCATTCAGCCCAGTGAGAATATTATAATGATTATTAGCAAAACTGCAGAACAAAGCAGTACTAACGAATGTGATTCCAAAGAAATCCAGATTCACTTCTCAGCTCTTTTACAGAAGTCCTGGATGAAGATGATCCTGACAAAGAGTTAGGCCATTCCATGTTTCAGTATCCCATATGGTAGGATATTACTAGTTGAATTGTTGAAAGCCTTTGTTGAACAAAAATATACTGGAAATTTCCCTTTGCTTCTTTCCCTCCCTCACCCAAAAATTGTAAAATTCAGGCAGTAAAACTTTAACAGTAAAGCACATCAGTGATCTGCAATTGTGATGAACGTGGCAAGAGCAGCAGAGCTCTTAAGCTGCAGTTGACAAATGTGACAAAGTTTCAAATGTTAGCCAAAACCAGCGAGTACTTGTGGTCAATGCTGATTGTTCCTTTCCTGTCACTCCTAGCAATTCACACCATTGCACACTTATTCAACGTGGAGTGGAGTGTGCAAGCCCGTGTTGAGGAGAAAGGCACCCTGGCAGCTGTGCTCTCTGGCCTTGGAGACAAACCACACGAGAGCTATGTCAACTTTTTCAGACAAACCATTGCAGTAAGTGACAGCAGGCTCTGAAGAGTAAGCATTACATTTGTGTGGGTGATCACGTGAGAGCATTTGAGCAGAGTGCCTGTTTCTATCCACAGTCTGGGTTTGGGCCATCTTGCAGAAAAAACTTGTAGAATCCATTCTTCTGTATTTGCCAGTATTATCATTGTTAAGCTTCAGTACTTCAAACTTTTTCACCTGAGGATTTCAAAGTAGTTTAAAAACATTATGTAAAAATACACCCTGTAAAGCAGTTCTGACTTAGACATGGCACTCAGAAATGTACACAGAAATCAAGGCAAAAGATTTGAAGTTGGGTGGCCTAAGCTCTGGTCAGTGGGGAAAAAGAAAAGAAGGGACTCCCCTACTCCTCAGAGGAGCACTGAGCATCCAAACTCTGCATGAGTTATGAGTCCCACGGCTGTGCAACACCAGAGGAAAGGAGATTTTTCATTAACTCCCAAAATATGTATATAGGACTCCAGCTGTTAACACCAGAGCTGTGCAAATGTATTCATCTTCCCCAAACCAGTCCTACTGAGCCATGGCAGAGTAAGAAATCATGTCTGGTGTGTTAATTCATGGAAAATCCTTTCTCTCTACTACCAATTACCTTAGTTAAAGGTAAATGTTCAGTGTAACAAAAATGAAGTGGGATTTTGCCAGATGACTTAAAGACTTGTAACAAGGTAGAGGGTTTGGTGACTGGTGGTGCAACTGGCCCTGCTTTGGTGCAACCCCTTCCTTAGACCAAAGTGTAATTATTCCACAGAATCCCATTGGGGGCCTCTACGTGGCTTTTACATACTTGGCTGGCATCACTGGAGTTGTCATCACACTGGCCCTCATCCTCATCATCACCTCATCCACCAAAACCATCCGGAGGTCGTATTTCGAAGTGTTTTGGTACACCCACCACCTCTTTGTCATCTTCTTTATTGGCCTTGTCATCCACGGTGCTGGGTGAGTATTTGCACTTAAAACATCTGATAACTACTGAATCTTCATTTAAAGCCCCCTTCACAAGTGAGCATAGGGATTTCTGAGCAGCAGCTGTTTTTGATGGTACTGATGGGCCAGTGGAGGCTCTGAGAGTCAAGGGACTCTCACTGTCACATGCAACAAGCTGTCCACACACAGGAGGTTTCATGTGACTTAAGCTGACTGGCACTCAACCTCTTCTGGTATCTTAATTGCAAAGCTCTTTTCCAAGGTTGCTGTTTCTGATTGTTAATTTACCTTTCTCTCCTAAAAGGAATTGCATCACACACATGCATGAAAGGAGATCTCAGTATAAAAATTACATGGAGTCTAGAATTTTATTGGATAATGAAAACTATATTAATATAGATTTATGTTTCAGGCTTGGATGAACTTGTAATATCAGCAACATTTAAGAATAGATTTTTAGCTGTTTCAACTTAGAAATAGGCATTTGTAAAGTTTTCTAACTTTCATTCAAATGCCAAACATCTTTTTCTGCTGTTGCCTCATTCCAGATCTTCTTCTGAAAGAGCTGAAAAAACTAATGAAACAGTTTTAGCACTGCACAAACATAATTTTAGCACTTGGAAAAAATGAACTTTAGATCCATTTTATAAAACCAAAGAACTGGTGAATAAAGAAAAAAGACTAAAGTATTCAAGCTACATTTCAATAGTCCACAATTACAGTACATTGCCCATTTAAAGGAAATCCTACATGCAATAGAAAGTGTGCTTTAAAAACACCCAGCTAAAATGACTATTCAAAACCACTTCCTTACAGTCCATTAGTGCCATAAAAAAGACAGAAATGAAAGTAAAACAGGAAGAACAAAAATAGAAGGAAGATAGGAAACACCCCCAGCATATTTGTCCATTCCAACTTTCATAATAAGGAAATGGTTTGAGAATAACTTGTGGAAGGAAAAGAACAAATGGTTCATGTTTTCTGCAGCAAACATTGTATAGCTACTGTCTCAGTGTCCAAACTTGCCAGCAGTTACTACACAATGCTGTCAGAAACCAAGCATTGCCCATTCTAGAAGTCAGTGGAGAGCATGTATTTTATAGAAGCTGAATTTTTATTTACTTCAATGTTCCCTGTGCTCCCACCACCTTAATTGCACTGGAATGAAAAGGCAAGAGTTTGGGCAGCACTGGTTGTCAGCAAAGTTCAGCTATCCTTTGGAAGCAGAAATACATAGGAATATTCTCATCTGTAGAGGAAAGGATGCTTTCCTTCTGTGGACTCAGTCACTTCACTTATTTGGCCTTAAAGGTAATAATGACATTTTGAGTTCACAGAAAATACACTAAGAAATATGAGACGGGCTTACACTCATGGAAGGCATCTCAAGTGTGCAAAGATGGATGTCATGGAAAGAGTATGGACTGACAATCTCAAAGCAGCATGCCAGGAAGGGGCATAAATGCCAGTTTATCTCAGGGGAGAGGAGGCTGACACACGTCTGTACACACACTCATCCTTGTACATACAGAAAGCTGAGTCAAAGGTTATTGACAGCAGCAAAGGGGCAGATCCAAGAAAGATGGAGAGATTATTTACAAGAGCAGAGAGTGACAGGACAAGGGGGAATGGCTTCAAATGACTGTAGGTTTAGATCAGGTATTAGGAATAAATTCTTTACTGTGAGGGTGTTGAGGAACTGGCACAGGTTGTCCAGAGAAGCTGTGGCTGTCCCATCCCTGGAATTGTTCAAGGCAAGGCTGGACTGGACTCTCAGCAGCCTGGTCCACTGAAAGTGGTGCCTGCCCATGGCAGGGGGGTTGAAACTGGTTGATTTTTAAGGTCCCTTCCAACCCAAGTCGTTGTGTGATTTAATTCTTTGACTCTGCAATAATTCTTATTTGTTACAAACTGTTACACAACTTTTGAAGCACTGATTTTTTTTGTGCATGAGCTGTCTGTCACAGAAAATTGTCCCAAATTTCCAAACATAGTAAATGTAAAGGGGAGAGAGTGCAGAGGTGCAGTTCACTTTTTTGAAGTTAAAGGAAAACCTCCAGCCAGAAAAGAAGTAACTATAAGGCTGTACTGCTGAAAGCTTAATTACAGTATTAGAAAAAGCATCCCCACTGACTGATAAGGGGAAATAAGTTTTTTCTTTCTCTTTCTTTCTCTCTCAGTACAGGATACTGACATTGTCAAGCCTTGAACAGAGCACAGGGCAAGGCAAAAACCCCCAGGGCCCCTTTCCCTTAAGCAATGGGGTGGGCAGTGGAGGAAACAGGCTCCTCCTGTTCCCAAAACTCATCCCAGAGGTGGCTCAGCTGAACCCGTTGCCATCAGTGGGGAAGTGAACTGTAACTGCTGATGTTCCTGCAAAGTGCAACTCGTGATGCTGCTGGGACAGTGTCACTGCTTCCCTTTATTTTTCAGACAGGATATTAATCAAACATTTAATGAAGAAGAGGTTCATTAGTAATACTTCAGAGTGATATCTTATCTTTCAACACCGTGCAGAGATTTTCTAACAATCCTCTGAAAAATCTGCCACACAAAGCTGTCACACAAAGCTAGGCATGAATATGGCTTAGATACCATGGTTTGTTTTTTTTTAAATATCAAAAATGCAGTCTAGTCCACAGAAACTGGGCTAGAAAAGCAGAAAGAGAAGTCATGAGGAGAAGATATCAAAGATATCAAATTGTGAACAGCCTGATCAGAAGCAGACTGTTTCAATGGAAAGTTCAGCAGATCTTAATCTGAATTTTTCTACTATTTTTCCTGAGGTTGGCAGAACTCCAGAGAGAGGCAGGAAATGGTGAAAAATAATAGACTTTGCCCCCTGAAACTGAAATTACCTCTCTGTACCAGTTCTGCTACTGGAAATATAACTGTATTGGATTATTTATACTGAAACAAACAACAGCAACAAACAAATAAACAAAAAAACAACCTAGCAGGAATACTGAGGGCAGATAATTGGCTGATGCAAGCTGCTGTAGCTGCAATAGCTGCTTATGTCAAAAGCATCTGTATTCATTCAAAGCACTGAACAGCTGTTCCACAGCATTAGAGGGAGAGGAAGGGCCAAAGGAAGAATGTGTGCTGGAAAGAGATCTCCAGATTTCTAAATTAAACAGAAATAATCTCTGTAGTGGTCAGTAGCAAATTGATTACTTGTCCATTCCAGGTTTTGGGATTTGGTTATTTTTTTATTTTGGTCAGGTTGGTTTTTTGGGTATTTTGGTTGTATTTTTTTTGTTTGTTTGTTTTTGTATTTAGCTGTGGGGTTTTTTTTTTTTGTTTTTTTGTTTTGTTTTGTTTTGTTTTTTGTTTTGTTTTTTGGTTTGGTGGTTTGTTTGGGTTTTTTTTGTTTTTTTGTTTTTTTTTAAATGAAGAAAAAAGTAGGATAACTCAGAAAATAATGAATCTTTCTAATTGTGACCACATCCTGGAAGTGGTAATGGACATAACTCTCAGTTCCTCACCTAATCTTGAAATCAGGATTTATCCCACAAACTTCCCTCCCCATTTTTATTTCTTTAATGGTGACTTTGTGGCTAGATTAGAGCAGTAAAGCTTTTTCAAAACTGTAGCAGTGCAGAAATCAACAACTCCATATAAATAGAGTAGTACATAAATAGAATAACAGTAAGGAACAGATACTTTCATTGTCATCTCATTGCCTTCATGATCTTTACTTTTTTCCCAGTCGTATTGTACGGGGACAGACAGCTGAAAGTCTGGCTGAGCACAACCCAGAGATTTGCCACAAGAACTTCAGTCAGTGGGGCAAGAATGAGGCTTGCCCAATCCCTCAGTTTGCAGGGAATCCTCCTATGGTAAGAACAGCTGATAATTGATAATGTTTAGTTTGCTATGTTTTCTTAAATTGCATAGAAAACCAACCATATAACCCTCAGCACTCTTCAGTGGCAGATTTCTTTGCATGAAGCAGGAGATTTTGGCACAATGGATTGTAAGCAGAAATGGACTCCAGACAGACAATACACTTTCAGTGTGCTGTAAAATAAGCACAATTGACAGACAAAGCAAAACAGCAATTGGAATCTGAGAACTTTTTATCCAGAAAGTAAACTGCAAAGTAGTGGCTCCTGGGGATATTTAGAAAGTGCTATAATTCTCATAATAAACAGTTTAATTATTAATGGACTAATGATCATTAGCAGAAAATAATACCCCTGGAAATATGAATTTGAAACTTCAGCTTTTATTGACTAACCAGGCTGTTTTTTCTTTCACATTTCAGACTGATCTGTTAACAGAAACCACACCTTTTCCTGCAGTAATGCAGACCTGAGTCAATAATAGCTTAAGAGTTTTACTCCACATTTCACTTAGTTACATTCTTTTTTAGACAGAGAAAAAATTACTCACTGGAAAATACCTTGCTGTAACTCTAGTAGAAACTAAAAAGGCAGCTGCAGCACTCAACAGAGCAAGAAATTCCCTCTCTGACCAGAATTTTAAAATTGTCATATATCTTAAGGATTCCCTAATCTGGTTACTAAAGAACACAGACTACTTGAACTTCACCTCTGCTTATAGAATTTCCAGGATTAGATTTGATCTAAGCTGCCATCTTGTCTAGTGGAAGGTGTCCCTGTGCAGAACAGGGGTGTTGGAACTAGATGATTCTTAAATCTCTTCCAACCCAAACCTTTCTATAATTCTATGATCTTCATCATCTGACTTGTTTCCTTCTGCTTGCAGACGTGGAAGTGGGTGGTGGGTCCCATGTTTCTGTACCTGTGTGAGCGCCTGGTGCGGTTCTGGAGGTCACAGCAGAAGGTTGTTATCACAAAGGTAAGTGCTGATCCTGAATTTAATACCAGCCAAAGCATCACCACCTTTTCCAAATGGTGCAGCAAAGGCAGAGGCTCCTACATACAAAATTATCAGTGGAAGGAATTTCCTGACTGCTGTCATGATGCCAATTTCTACCATCCAAATGGGGCCTCTGAAAGTGAGCAAGAGGAGGAAGTTAGCTAAGGCACAGGACTGAATCTTGGGAAATAAATGAATTTTCTTTGTATTGGGTGAAAAATTCCACAGTGCAGAAATTCCACTGGCTTGAGATTAATTTAAATTACCCCTGAAAATAAGTTAGAGCATGTTTATTTTCTATATCCAAATCTAATGCTGAGCTTCCATTCCCCATGGTGTCTGGCAGAGATATTAACACTGTTTCTGAAATTCTGACAGCTGAATTAGCACTAAGCTCAAACATACAAAAACTCACCTGGTCTTTCCCAGTGTAATTTCCTCACATGGCACTGTGCTGAATCCCAAGGACACACCCTGTTCAAATCATAGCAGTGTTTGAGGGATGACATTAGGTGTTTCTACTGTGCTCTATAAAGACATTGACACATTGGAAGGCTCGTAAATATTTGTGTGCTTTTGGTAATTTTACCAAAATATCCTGTGAGCCACTTCTACACTATATTTCTGTGGTGTCTGTTTTGTGCCCTGTCGGCAGAAAATTTCCTTCACAATTCTAAACACCACTGTTAATACCTAAATTAACAGACAGAGAGACTTGATTCTCCCTCTTGCAAATCTCTTTTGAAAAATGAAAATAATTTTGCAGACAACTTTAGGATTAAAATTTATAGTGACAGAATTACTGGGTTTGCTTCTAGAATATTGTTTCTAAAGAGTAGCCAAGGTCTCACTTGAGTAAAACAAGAAAACTTCCATTTCCAGTGGTACTGCCTATCCAATATCTGTAGGATAGCCCTATGTTTTTGCCCCTATATTTACAGTCAGACCCATTAACTCTGTGCTCTGTGCACTAGAATTAACAATGTGCACACATGGGTCAGGTGATGTGTTATAAGATGTGCCACTCTGGCCTGTGCCCTTTGGAAGCATGGTGTGAAAAAATACTTCAATCCAAACATCAGCATCCTCTGCAGGCTTTCATCTGCCTGTCAGGTGCTGTTCCTCACTCTCAGTTCTGCTGGGAAGAAAGTTTCACCTGCTTTCCTTGCTCTCATAGCAGAGGATGATGTTGGTTATGGTGGATATAAATGCATCAGTGATCAGTGAAGACAGCCTTTTTTTTTCTCTTTTTTTTTCCCATTGTCTCTCTCACTGTAGGTGGTTATTCATCCCTTCAAGACAATTGAGCTCCAGATGATGAAAAAAGGTTTCAAGATGGAGGTTGGACAGTACATTTTTGTTAAATGTCCAGCAGTGTCTAGACTGGAGTGGCATCCATTTACACTGACTTCTGCTCCAGAAGAGGATTACTTCAGCATTCACGTCCGAATCGTAGGAGACTGGACAGAGGGCTTGTTCAATGCCTGTGGGTGTGATAAACAAGAATTCCAGGAGGCATGGAAGTTGCCCAAGTATGTACAAAGAGAAGTCAACACCTATGACAGTTTAAATTGTGCTTGACAGATTTGATGGCACCAGTGACACAAACCTTAAATGGTGACACAGATGGGGGTCTGAGATGCCTCTTTACAGTTTTTCTATCAAATTCACCTCTCCTTTGGCTGACTAGTACTCAGTCCAAATATGCATTGTAGCAGACAAATATCTTTTTACTGTTATTTTAAATGGTGTTAATAAATACTCACTATTGATTTAATGAGCATATTTCCAATTCCAGGATAGCTGTGGATGGCCCCTTTGGGACAGCAAGTGAGGATGTGTTCAGTTATGAAACTGTGATGCTGGTTGGAGCTGGAATAGGGGTCACCCCCTTTGCATCTGTCCTCAAGTCTGTCTGGTACAAATACTGCCATGATGCCACCAACCTGAAGCTCAAGAAGGTATTGTGTCCTCTTTCCCAGACTCCTGTAACTGTTCAAGGGCCCAAATCCAAGCAGGTACAGCAAAGGTGATCTGGCTCCAGGCATGCATGGGTCCTAAAAGAAGGAAGAGTCCAGTTGCCTCTCAAGGTTAGCAGGAGGAAAGCAGGAGGATCTAAAGCAAAAATATAATGAAAGAAGAAATAGCCTACAAGCCAAATCACACGTGGTAATCCTGAGTGTGGCCCTGGAGGTTTCCAGTTGCAGTGGAAATGGTGTTCACCTACTTGAGACACACAAAGTTCAAGGCACTAGTACAGCCTGGGCAAATATTGCATTCCTTCTCCCAGCACGAAGAAAAAGGCTTTTCATAAGTGGAAGAGCAATGGAAGCATCCTCCTCTCCCCTCCTGCCCCTTCAAATTCCCTGTGCAGAGGTGTGGGGTCACACTTTGCAGTTATGGTCCTATTCAGAGAACAGAACTGGTTTTGTTACCTACTTTATCTTGCCTGCCAGCAGACAGAAAGAGAGTTCACCTCTAAATCATTTATTTATGTCCTAACAAACTGTTTTACAAGGAGACAAGTGGGGAAACATTGTGAACTAAAAATGTGGAAGAGAAATAGGAAGACATTTCCTTGTTCTTGCAGTCAGTCATTCAGCTTTATAGCCCTCCCAGTATCAAAATTCCTGAATAGTTTCAATGCCATCCCACCCATCTACTGAAGTGTTCAGGACATTTTTTACAGGAACTCTATAATCCTCACTCTGTCAGCAGACATAAACCCAGAAAATGTAAGTGCTTGTGTCCCCTGACAGCTCATTCTTGTCTCTTGCAGATTTATTTTTACTGGCTTTGCAGGGACACTCATGCCTTTGAATGGTTTGCTGACCTCTTGCAGTCTCTGGAGGCTCAAATGCAGGAGAGGAATAATGCAGATTTTCTGAGCTATAACATCTATCTTACAGGCTGGGATGAATCTCAGGTAACCACACAGTGGAGGATATCACTGCCGCCATAAAACTGGGGCTCATGTTAGAAAATAGTTTTCATAACTATTCAAATGGTCTTTTATCCTGGGGATCCATCAGAGGTTTTGAATGCAACAGGTGTTATCCATCAGAAGTTACATGGGATCAGCTGTTAATGTGCACTGACTTCCTTCCTGCTTTCCTCTGTGCTCTGTGGGAAGCAGGCTTTGTTCACAGGTGGAACCTCAGCTGACCATGTACAAGTCTCAGAAACAGCTGATGCTGCCTGAAGCAAGAAATTAAGTGCTTTAGGAACCAGGGAAGCCAATGCACAAAGTTTGAACAATAGCAGCATATTTGTTTCAGGCCTCTTGAGTTCTCTGGTCCTGTGCTAGTAGGTTGCTGTGGGGATGTAAAGGAGCAGACATTTGAGAATGTGGGATTGTGTCAGGAAAGGCTCTCACTCTGTCACTTTTATTGATGTTTTTTATTTATCTCACCATTGCAAAACTCACCATGTGCCCAAAGTGCTGTAGCTCATCTAGACAGACAGGGAGGGGGAACAGCAAGGAAGTTATCACATATGCAAGATCAAAAAAATAGAAAGGAAAGAGAAAAATCCCACATTTTTTCTTTGGGGATAAAGTGACCTGGAACAAAAAAAGAACTCTGTAAGGCCTGAAGTTATGCCTTTAACCACATCTTCTCCTCCTTACTTTACTTAACTTAGCTGGTCTAGCTGGAGGTTACACAGGCAAGACCTCCTCATACAGATCAAACCTTCCAGAGAACAAACTGGCAGGGTTTCACTATGGTCAAGGGAGTCATGTTATTGTATTTGAAGGGAATGGATTTTTTAATTTGTAATCCTATGTTAGAGTTCTTAGACTAAACCTGTTCATTGAAAAAGACCTACAATTAGTTGCTGTGTTTAATGTTTCATAGCTTTAACTCTTGAGATCACCCAGTCTGGGGAGAAGGAAGGGGTAGACACTGATAGTCAGGATTTTATCAGTGTTAGCTTTCTTTGCAAAATGCCATAAATTCCATAATCTCATTAGGGAAATAATTCAATCAGTATTGACATTATTATTTTTTAATCAGAGCACAATGCTGCCATATTTAACTTGTCCTTTGTCTTTCACTTCCCACAGGCCACTCACTTCGTAGTGCATCACGAAGAAGAGAAAGATGTGATTACAGGACTTAAACAGAAAACCTTGTATGGAAGACCTAACTGGGAAAATGAGTTCAAAACTATTGCAGGGAAGCATCCTGGGTAAGCCTGTGCTAATTTATGGTGTCTGTGGACTTCCTCTATTTAATGGCCATACACACCATCCAGAACAATCTTGTTCCTTTGGCTGATAAATTTTGAGGAGCATTTTTTTTCCTTACCTATCTCCAGGTACCTTCTATTCTTTTTTCAGCCATGGACATGATCTATGATCTTGACCAAATTATTCTGACCTACAATTTTTTAAAAAATCATTCCTTTTTCACAAGATACTTCTTGGAGTCTAATTACAAGCAGAAGACTTAGGAAAGAAACCTAACCCTATCCTTCCAGCTGAAGTAGATAGGAATATCAGGTGGTGTCTAAATACCTCCAAAACCACTTTCTACCTCCAGAAAAGAAAAATCTTCTGAATATGGATGACCTTTAGCTAACCACCCAAAATCTGCAGGAAAAAAACAGAATAAGTCCTCTCAAGAGTTTGTGCTGTACGCTCTTTGAATCTCTGTTTCCTTGACTCAGTGAGGTCAATAAACCTGTCTTCACTGACTAAGGTTGAGCTGAGATTTAGCCCAGCATTTGTTTTAGGAGCAGCAATAAGTTTTAAGGGGTTATAAGGTTTAGGGGATAGACATCCAGTTCTACCTCAGTTCCTGTAACTGGGAAAAACCTTGCATCTATAGAACATAAAAATTATTTACATGGGGAATATCCAGCTGCTCCATGCCTAGTTTCTGACCATATTTTCATTTTCTTAACAGCTCCAGAATAGGTGTTTTTCTCTGTGGCCCTGAGGGCCTGGCTGACACACTCAGCAAGCAAAGCATCAGCAACTCAGAAGCTGATCCACGAGGAGTACACTTCATTTTTAACAAAGAAAATTTCTAATTCCCAAGCATGTGGGAGTCATTAAATGCAAAGTCTAAAGACTGAATCTGTTTTTCTGTTTGGAGTCTGGGAAAGACAGCCCAGCTTCTAAATTTCAGCTACACTAATGCAGGTTCCTTTGCTTCTTGGGAATTATTTTGGCTCTGTGGTAGAATAAAAGAGTCAAGTTTTACCTTAGGGAAGTTTTCACTGCCCTCCATGTGCTGGCAATTTAGCAGAAATCTGTTTTGTTTGCCTGTGTGAGGGGATTTCCCCTCAATTAACTGCCTTTATCCTCCTATTATTTGTCATGACTGCTGAAGAGTGGAGGCTGCCTTTTGCTTTTGGGAGCCAATTCAAGCTCATAAAGCTTAGTGCTATTAAACAATAAAGCATTCTAGCATAATGCTTGCAATTACTAGGCAGCTCAGCTCATCCTAGCTGCAGCCAGTCCCTGGAACAGGGGGAGCTGGAAAAGTTAGTTCCATATAAGAGGAAAACTCCTTTGTGCACCAACACCTTCCAGGCTTCCAACATAAGCCTTAAACATCCTCTCCAAGAGAGCACACATGCACCTGACAAGAAGCTGCTTCTCCTCAGGAAGGTGAAAGACTGAAAAGGAACCAGCTGGGGCTCTGAGAACCCCCCAGCTGCAGAGGGATGGCAAGGACAGGTTCAGCCCAAGTCCTGCACCTGGTGTAGTCACTGCTCGCTCCTCCTTCCACATCTTCAGGCTCCCTGTGCAGGGATCCAAGCAAGAAGAGGTTTTGTGGTTTCCAGACTGCCATTTCTGGTTTTGAAGGCTGAAAAAAGCTGTTGCTGAATGATTTAAAGGGCACTTTCTGACTCTTAGATGCAAACAGTGCCTTTGGCCCTATTGCTCAGCTGTTCCTCTTTGATGGTGAAACAGGCTTTGGGAAGGTGATGGTCACTTTATTCACAGTTGTGAATAGCTGTGAGTAAAGTTTCTGATGTGCACAAGACTCCCAAACACAGCACAGTGCTTCTGTGGGGACACTGCAGGTAGCAGGTTCTTAAAAGCAAACCAAAAAAGGGAACCAAAACTTTTAATACTGGCAAGAAAGGAAAAAACAAAGTATTAAAGCCAGCAGCATAGGAAAAAAATTGAAAAAAACAAGTGCAAAAACCCTTGAAAAATCCCCATTAGTATACCATGTCTCCCATTCATCCCAGTTGCCTATTTAGTGACATTTGAACTCCACAGCCAAGCCCTGCAAGAGCTCCTGCACAGCACAAGACCTTCCTGGCAGGTTCTTGGTCTCCTTCTGCAATTTCAGACAACTTTGTGCAGCCATCTGGTTGCATGCAGCATATTTTATACCTCAGCTTGCCAGACAGGATATGTGTTCTCTCTTTACAGCATTTTAAAATCTTATCCAGGCTCTGAGTGCTATTTCAGAAAGACAGCCTACCAGTTCCTATTCATTGATTTCAGTTATCAATGAATGTTGGCAAAGATCAATTCCTGGTGGGGAATTTTACAGTTCTTTCCCTCAGAAGGGCCATATTCAAATCCACATAATTCTGTCTGAAACACACATATTTAATTATATCAGAACATAAGTATAGCCAAAGAAACTTCTTCTGTGGAGTAAATATTGCTACTGAAATATAATAAGGGTCTCATCCTGTGCAAAGAGCACTGAAATATTTGCCTTTGATTTTAATGGAAATGTGATCAGGCTTTTATAATCTTACAAAGTGGGCAATGAATAATTGCAAAGGAGATATGGAGACAGCATATTTATAATGAGGAAAGTCTTGGGTGTATTTTAATTCACCATTAATTTTCTGTACATAGCCATGTTTGTTCTTAAAACATCAGGGCTCTTTCCCTACTCAGTCAGTTGCAGTGGCATTCCCTCACCAGCTGCAAACTTGTACCAGGGCTTATTTGTCACCTTGAACTCAGAAATAATAACTCTGTGTTTATTAATAAATCATTGTCTTCCTAAAATTTCTGAAAAAATAAGTGAGAGTTTCTCAGTTTTTTCCAAAAGTTAATTATATTAAATCCTGCTAAAATAGCAAGCCATGCACAATCAGTCATGGTCTGAATATTAATATTTTCTCAAATCCAGGATACAAGAGTGAAATAGCACTGAAATACAAATATAAGAAACAAACTAGCTTGAGCCCTCAGGGTAGCAGGCTGCAGGTGAGCTTCAAGGACATCCCTTTTTTGTGGCCAAATGCCACTGCTTGCAATCTGACCATTGCTATCAGCTGGGCCTCTGGCTGAAAAATTCCTCCTTCTGTGTATTATGGAGTGTACTGAAGTCTGATCTTTGCTTCAGTGCCAAAAAATTACTACTCAAATTACTAATGTTCTGCTGAGGCAAGAGAAGTCAGTTGTTGGATTGTTAAAATAATTTTTTTCACCTAATGGAAATAATTAGGAGTTCAATTCCAAGTTCACTTGTAGCCTCAGCATAGGATGTTTTCCTTCCCTTTTTATATAATATTTTCTCTGTCTTCCCTTATGTAGTCATCTGAAATAAGCAGTTAGTTAATCCATCAATTTTCTCTCCCTCCAATCTGTGGTAATTAGCCTTACATTTAAGGGCTGTGACCCTCTGGGGCACTGGGCAGCTCTGGCTCCCACTGACTTTGGGAACTGGGAGAGATGTGGAACTGGGCCATGCTCAGGTGATGTATTCAAGCAAGAACTTGATGTGACTGGGTCTCATCTGGCCCCACTTCCTTCTCTGCTCCCTACTTGCCAAATGTAAGTATGGGCAAATGAAATCCAAGTTTTCCTAATTTTCAGGCTACAAAAAAAGTGCTACTGTGCCTGTTCACCATCATTGTGGGAAACCACCCCAGTTGCAAAATAGGTCTTCTTCTTTGAAGATTTGTAAGACTTTCCCTGCTGGGTGGGGATTTTCTGCCTTTCAGTTCTCAGATGGTGGGTTAAACTAAAATAGAAATGGGAAGAAAACCCAAAAAAACCAACAAAAAGCTGCCTATGAAACACAAAGTATTTTTGTACCAAAAAAAAAAAAAAAGTTTAGGTCTCATGCCACTTTTTCTGAGGATCCTGCTCTATACTGGAGTGCTCTTAGCAAGCTAATGTTGACTGCTTCTATTTTTTCATGTTTCAATGAGTTCCTTGTAGAATCCAGAGCCAAGTGTCTGAACATATAGTTGTATGTGCTCAAAGGAATTTAAGAACATATATTAAGATGCTACAGTTGTAAATGTTGACAGGATCAAGATCTTCATGCCTTACTGTGTAAAACAGACACAAGCCAGAGCAGTTACTTGTCATGAACCAGAAATTCAGTTTTGCATTTGGTACAGACCTTAACAACCAACTGGTGTCACTTACATTCACCACACACAAACCAGCCCAGACTAACAGCAAAATTAATCACAGTGGAGAGGAAAACTGTTGAAAAACTTGCTGAAAGATTACAAATGCTTTCCAATCCTCTTCTGCACCTCTGCTGGCCCCATTCCATCCCTTTTCCTGGATACTCTTCTGCCTGGCAAACAGGTGCTTTCTGCCCAGAGCTACCACTGATTCCTCTCTGTCCACTTCTTCTACTAATTGCTGCTGTCCCAGCTTCACTTGACATTCATTTCCTTCCTTCTCCCAGTCTCTGCAAATTTCCTCTAAATCTCCTGCTCTCGTGGTGTTTTTTCCAATGTTTTAGATGCTTGTGCCCAGTGCAAGTTCAGGCAGAGGCACGAGGGCTTCACCCCAAGCTCCAACCACTGCAATTCTCATCTCACAAAACATGGTTCTGTTCCAACCTTCCCTGCCACTACAAACAGACCAGAGCAGGAGCCAAAACGTTCTGCTTAATGATTTTAATGTTAAATTCTTAAATGAAAGAAATTTATGACCTGCTCTATTTGAGATTTTTCTGCATGTGTGAATCAATTTTTGTACATTTATCCTATAAAAAATCCTTGCATTTGACTTATGTTTGGTTGTCATTGTTCAGAAAGGAGGGACAAGGCCAAAAATAACCACCTCACTGCCCCCCAAAATAATGAGCCACCTTTGCAAATAATTGTCATAGCTGGAGGAAGGGAAGTAGGAAGAAAAGACCAATGGAGGGAGAACCAGACCATCTGTCCCCCTTTGAAGTGATGTTTTCTTATTCTGGAATCAATATACAAATCAAAGTGTCTTGCAAGTAACTAACCCTTTAGTTGAATTTGGTTTATACCTGTAGGTCAACTGGTTTTAAGATCAGAAAATATGCAAATACCATTCACCCTAAGTTTTTTGACCTTTGGAGCAAATGAATTGCAGGGACGTGTTCGACCAAGTCATTTTTGAAGTAAAGTGTGGATGCTTCCTATGTTGTTTCTGTCTTTTTATACTCCTGTGAGTTAGACTGGACCATGCAAATGTCTGGGATCTGCACTGTGGCTCTGTAAGATTCTCTTTGAATGATGGAGAGCACTGAGAAAATTTGGGTGGAATTTTCCTGGGTGCAGAAATGGCATGGAAGAGCTGGAACAAGGCAATTGCTGTAATCTCCTTGAAGTTAACAGCCCAAAATGCAGCTGTCAGAACCAGTGTAAATAGCAGGGCATTTTGGCACAGAAATTGTCCAATTTCATATCACAGACTCTTTATCTCTATAGACCAAAGAGTTTTCTACCCTGCAATGCCATGGAGCCAGGGCATAAGTGAAAATCCCTACAGCACAACCCAAGGCTGCACTAGCTCACATGAACAGTTAATGGAGGCAATTGCTGCTGAGGTTTTATCACCCTCTCTGCTTTTTTCTCATATTTCCCTTTCATCTGAGGCAGCCAGTGCTAGCTCAAGCCTCTTTCAGGTGGTGAATTCACTCAAGCCCTGTGCAATCTTACCCTTGCTCAGACAGCAGAAAGGAAATAATCAGCAAAGACTGCAAACCAACTGTGAGAAACAGCTTCTGAAGCAAATTCCCCTGAGGAGACAGAAAAAGAACCCTGCAGATTGTGAGCAGCCATCTTCTGACTCAAAATTACAAAAGTTCTTCCCAACAGCTGTTAGCAATTTATGCAATACTCCCACTGTAGTAGGGCTGCAAATGGTTAAAAAATATGGATCACTGTGCATCACTCTTGTTCATCTCACATGCATGAATTAAGGACTTGACAGCAAAGACCTATGGCTACAGGCCAAAGGAAATTATGATAAAAACAATGTGTAAAGGACAGCAAGATGAGTTGCAGTGAAATTTTGCTTACAGAGGACTCACTGATGCTCAGTGTCCCAGTATTGGCTTGTATTCCCTTTACAGGAAACCTCTGAAGACTGTAGTCTCTGCCTCAGTTGTTGCACCTGGAAGGGAGCCATTTCCCTGCATTTCACATCCTCTGAGGCAGGCAGCTGAGTCTGTGTTGCAAACATAGCCAGGGAATCTTGTGTCAAGTTAGTCATTGCTGTTGGTAATTTAATGAATGTCCCATTGCCTGTATTTGCATTGATCTGTCAGATGATCAGCTGGTACCATCACACTGAATGAACTGTCTGGGGCTGCAGGTTTGTTGTGTAGCCTCACAGCACTGCCTGGGGCATTCCAGCAGCTTTCCCCCCAAGCAAACACTGAGCCTCCATACTCTCCTCCTGGGTAACCACAGCGATGTGAGTGTTGGCCTGAGCACTGCAGTACAGAGCCAATATATCAGTATATTTACAGCATTTCCTGTTCCTTGTTTATAGCCTGCAAAAAACCCCAATATCCTATTAAAGCTTTTATGCACTGCTGGCCTCTGTGCTTTATGCTCCAAAAGCTCCCATGGTGGTGGGATGGTTAGCTGTGAGTGAGCAGGGTACAGGTAGCAGTGACAGATTAGAGAGGAGATCTTTGTAGTAACATCTGGGGAGAGACCTTGAAGCCAGATGATCACAGAATGGTTTGGGTTGGAAGGGGACCAAGGTTATCTCATTCCAACCCTCCTGTCACCATGAGGGACAACTCTCACTGGACCAGGTTGCTCAGAATCCAGTCCAGCCTTGCCTTGAACATTTCCAGGGATGGGGCAGCCACAACTTCCCTGACAACTCATTCCAGTGTCTTACCACCCTCACAGTAAATAGTTCCTCCTTTTTATCTAATCTAAACCTACCCTCTGTCAGTGTGAACCAATTCCCCTTGTCCTGTCACTCCAGGATCTTGTTAAGAGTCTTGCTCCATCTTTCTTGTCAGCTCCCTGCTGCTTCTGGAAGGCCACAGTTAGGTCAGCCCAAAGCCTTCTTCTCTCCAGGCTGAGCAATCCCAGTTCTCTCAGCCTTTCCTCATGGAGCAGAGGTGCTCCATCTCTCTGGAGCCCTTGGTGGCCTCTCTGGGCTCTCCCCAAGGTCCATGTCCTTCCTGGGCTGGAGCCCCTGTGTGGGCTCAGCCCTGCAGGTGGGATCTCAGCAGAGCAGAGGGGCTGGATCCCCTCCCTCCCCTGCTGCCCACGCTGATGTTGATGCAGCCCAGGATGTGGCTGACATGATGACAGCCACTGTTTGAGCCTTAGCTTGAGAGACTGGGTAGGAAAAAGCAGCATTCCCCAACTGTTCACGCTGCATAAAAAAATCTGCATTTCTCAGACTTAGTCAGAGGGCGATAGATACAGGCAACTGACTGCTAGGAAAATTTACCAGGCACACTTGCATTTATGTAAGCAACAGAAACCAGCCCCAAAACCAAGAAAATTATGAAAGTGCTCATGTCACTTTCAAGTCATTTGCAAAGACTAAGCTGTAACCCTTTAAGAGGCCACTTCCCCTTTTGAAGTAACAGATGTTTCTTCCTTATTTAGGTAATGCCCACAGCCTTTCAATTTCTTTCAAGCTACTGGGTCTTCCCCTACCAAAGGATGAACACTGTTCATTGCCAGCTAATGGGGACAGCTTTTGCACTTTGTAACTGGGTCAGGAATGGTATCAGCAGAGAAAAGACTGGCAGGGCAAGCTGGCAGAGAGCTGCTTTACATGCCAAGTAGCTATTTACTCCTGCAGAGGAAAGTGTCTATGGGAAAGGCTGCCCGGGACTTTGCACACCTTGTAAATGTCACACTCTGCAAAGAGAACCTCTCACCTCGTTGTCTTTCTCTCCACCCAACTCAAGAATGCTCTCATCTTTTAAAAAGCTAATAAAAAAAATTTCTAGCTAATACAACAATTCTTCTCTTCCATCCATACTTGAAAAATTATTTTATGATGTTGTTGATTCTCCCATTTTCATCTTAAAAGTTCATCTGTCTTACTTTTAGCTCAGTGTGACTCTCAATGCTGGAAGCAAAATTTCTAAGTAGGAAAGTCCCTACTCCTCAGTTGTTTTGCTTCCAACAGCCAGCACCAACTCGTTTAGCAATGTCTCCTCAGACACTTCATCTCTGTCCCCATCTTGAGACAACTGCTGGGCTCAAATTCTTTTCTAGGGCTGCTGGGTTTGAAGTGACTGATATTTTTTCTTTTTGTTCTTTGTGTTCTTTAAGACTTCTTGTGTCCATCCATTTGAGTTTTCTCTTCACAGTCGAACTGAATGGATTTGAGACTGTAGGTGGGATTTTCTTTTATGTTTGAATAACATCCAGCATAGCTGGGCATTGTTCCAAACTTAGTGCTTCTGGATGATACAATAATAATACTGTGAGAATTACAACACTACTACTACTACTGCTTCTGCTACTGCTGTTCTGGAGAATCAGAAACACACGTTCCAGTGGCTACAGTTTGAGCACTGCTTAAGGTTGGTTTCCAAGTTAGGCTTATTTGTTTAATCTGTTTTCCTAAAGAAATGAGACAGGAGCTGAGGTAACAAATGGATTACTTATAGAGGGAGATGCATGTCAGGGTCGACTCTAGGAGTTGGAGTGTGGAAAATAAGAAATACATTGGAAGCTCAATTCTTTCTTCAGTTTCTGTTTCAGCTGTTGGATCTTTCCTTGCCCCTTTACACTGCCTCTCTGCTTTGCTTTTCTGAGTTTCAAGTTTGGCTTATAAAAAAGAAAGTATCTAGGAGATTGTACAGTGGGTGAATGAAGGAGGTTGGCAATATGTAACACTAACTTTATATTTAATTCACTGACATCTCTTCAGTATCAATAGATATCATTACTCTCCTGATCTAACACGTGAATGCCAGTCCTGTGTTTCTTCTCAAGGGAAGGCATTTTAAATAGTAGCAACACTTATTTTAAAAGTAGGTCACATCTGTAGTTAAGCATGAATACAAAAACTTACTTTTCCTGGCCCAAACAGGTAATAGCAAGGCAGCCCAAGTCAGAACATGGGCAGGTGACTGTCACAGCCAGCTCACAGCTGCAGCTGTCACAGCTGTGGCCCTGACTCCATAATTCCCAGTGGGGAAAGAAGAAGAAGAACATCTGTGGGGTATCTGCCAGCCAGCAAAGGTAGGCAGTTGGCAGCCTTGTGTTTCCTGGACGCTGTGACAGTTTCACAGAAAACATGGTTTCAAGAGGAATGGCACAACCATAACTGCCCCTGGCTGTTGTGTAACAAATTTCTGTCATGTGCCAGAACTATGACTCCTAAGCCCACAGCCAGAGCATTTCCTCCTTGGCTGGCCTCACACCAGCCACCCTGGCCCACTGCTGTCCTCCTGTAGCTGTCCCTGGAACCAGCAGCAGCAGAGCTGCCTCTTCAGAGAGCTCTGGGTTTGCTTCATGTGGAGCACCCCATGGAGACCAACTGCAAAGCATACATTTTCCAGTAGTTACTCAAAGAAAGCCTAAACTTTGCACAGACACACACACCCCTAAGGCAACTGTGTAAGTTGCTTATGATGTCAAAGCAATGCTACAGAGATGAGCTTGGAAGATCTTGGCTCTGATCCCTAAGCCTCAGCTGATCCAGATACAAACTTTAAATTTAAGCCTCTCAATTCCTTCCTTTCTAAAACCAGCTTTTGCAAAGTTTTCCCTACAAAAAACTACAAAAAATCATTTCAACTACTACTCGAGGACCTGTAATGAGTGCCATGAAATAGGCAACTATGATTTGCTCACAATATCACCAGACCACCCAGCTACAACTGTACCTACTGTTTAACTTCCTAAAACTTTTAACTCAGGCATGAACACTATATAGGTATTACAGCATTCATCTGTGAGGTTCTTACCTAGTCATGAATATATTTCAGACTAACAAATGACCTTATATGAAACCCTGCAGTGGATTCTTGTAAGATTTGGCCAGAACACTTCCAACAGCTGCCACAGAAGGCCACAGAGCAAAGAAGGAAAAAAAAAAAAAAAAAATCCCCCAGAGCTATTGACAGAGATTGGATAAAGTTATGACTGCTTGGAGCAGAGTGCTGTGAGCACCAGTAAAGGCAGCCACAAACTTGCTGTTGCCTCACCCTCTCACTTCTGCTGGCTAATATCTAAATGCTGAATTGTATTATCTCTGCTTGGATATTTGTTTGTATAAACACTCTTGGAGTCCTTGCCTTGATACCTAGACATTGGTGAAGTGGAAATAAACAAGAGATGAAATTTTAAATGAAAACATTTGTCTCTGTCTGACTCAAAATTTTTAGGAATATGGATAAATAAAAAGGGATGAACATTTAGAAATATATATGTGTGTGTGTATGAAAGTTCCATAGTAAAATCATACTACTTTTTGTCAAATAGGTACTTAATTTCATTAATCTCCCTTCTCCCAACCTCTAATTTAACCCAGCTAGTCATGAATAAACACTGAATAATGGGTACTTCAAAAATTGCACTACAGAATCATAGAGCAGAGAATGTTTGACTTCTTCCTAAGGTGATTACATGTGTGGATGTTTTGCAGATAAGATGATAATGTTTCATACTCTAGGAGGTGCTGTTCAGAAATTATTTTAATTACATCAAGCATAAGCCTATGAGGAGGAGAACCTGCTGACTAGAAAGAAATTTAAATGTGTTGCAGCTGAGCCAGTTAAGTCCATTTCACCACCTTCCCCTCTGAATGGGGGATTTTGATGGCTTTGATTCTGAACTGTTTTCTCTATGCTGTGAAGCCTCATAAGCATAGACTGCAAACTCTGTTATTAATTTACCAATATAGTAAATCTTTAAAATTTTAAAATGTTAGTGTCATTACAAAACTTGCCTTTCCATCTCTTCTGCTTCAAGTACTTGTGCTCTGTGACCCCAGTAGCTCCTTTGATGAGGGTAAGTGCCATACCATACCATAATGATCAGGGAAGTGCTCCTGTGACTCTTATTCCCCTTTTAAAGTAATTTTACATCAGATGTTGGATGGGAGTTTCAGGGGTGTTTACAGCTGTCACTCTAGCACAATGCTGTTTATTTTTAGAAAACTTTTATGTAACAAATAAAGCTGCTGTCACATATGTTTCCTGTGTCTGAAAACAGATGCTTGGTGGAACACGGGAGCTAAAACTTCCAGTTACTGAATGGTGACTTAGATTTATCAAAATAGAAAAATCTCTCTTGAGAGGCTTGTGGTGTTTGGCTGCAGCTTTCTTTGAGAAGTGGGAAGAGAGAAACCATTCCATACACCACCAATGTCTCCAGAACTCTTACCTGGCACAGGCCCAGCAGCTCCCAGGCAGCACAATGTAGATGTGGCTGCACAGCTTTGGAGCCTCGGCACAACTGGGTTTATTGCTGCATTTACAGGATATTGCCTCTGAGCTGATACTCCCTGAGAGACAAACTGGGGCTGGCTTTGAGCTGGGAAGGTCCTGCAGCACACAGACAGAACTTCTGACTCATGATATTCTGATGGGGCAGACTGGCTCTGTGCTTTTATCAATACCATGACTACGCTAAAAAAATCCCTCTCCAAATTAAATGGGAGCAAAATGACCTGGTCAGACCACACAGGAGTCATCAAGGCACATCCTCATAATCAGGTAAAAACTGCTCATTACAGGAACTGTATAAGAACAAACAAACCCTGTCTGTCTCTATAAGGCAGCCACTGTACTGGTGCATACAGGCTACCAGGAGTTAATAGGTTCTTTTATGGTGTATTTAAAATACCAGTGTGCTGACATTCACATCCAACTCCACATGGCCTAGCTGCAAGCTGGGATTTCAGTGGCTTCTATGAGTGCTTTAGATTGCATGAATCTGAGTTGAACACACCAGACTTTGTACTGGTGGCACAGATCGAGTGTAATGGGATCACAGCCATCAGAAAGGTAATGAGTTACTGGCAGACACCCAGCAGGCAAGAAGGAAAGTAACAAATCTGCTCCCTTACTTTCACTTTCACACTTCTCAGTTTACATTAACAAAAGCTGCGTGGGAAGAACAGCAGGTGTCTTTCATCACGAAATCACACACGGGAACACACAGCTCCCTACACAGGAGCTGTACCTGAATACAAACCCCTCTGTCCCATTAATAAGGGCCCCATTGCTAAGCAGAACTCATAATCCTGATTGCCACAACAAAGAAAGTATGTACTGATAGAAAATAGCAGTGAAATGTTGTGGGCTTTCATAGTCTGCAATTCATAGATTTATCTTTGAACTACTTGGAAAAACAGGTAATGTTCAGCATTTGTTAGGGGAGTTAAAAGTAGCTCTGGGCTCCCACAGAGGATGAGGGAAAGAAAGATGGGAAACAAGTAAAGTTTACTAGGACCTGATGCAGAATGAAAATATTTTTCCCAGAGTTTCATAATAATCTTTCTATAGTAAAAAAGCTTTTACTTGCACCATGGAGATTCACAAAAAGGAAAATGTGTGAGAAATAGAAGTGTAAGAAATAGAGGTGTAAGAAATTAGGCCAAGACTGGAACAGGACAAGATCTTGTCTCTAAAATGCATCTTCAATATATTTCCCAAGTTCTCACTATTGTAGACAAATGAAGGGAATAAGAGGAATATTTTTCTCAGTTACTTTTTATATTGATCAAGAACACAAAGCAAAAATACAACTAAGGCAAAACTTTATTTTTTTTGGTAGAAAGAAAAATGAACAGTCATATAATTAAGCAGTATTTTCTAGGGTTCTTCTGCTAGAGGACCTTCACCAAGCCTCATTAAACTGATAGTCTTACTCAGTGCACCTGGTTTTCAAGTAGAGCAAAAATACCAAATGAGATTACAAGTAGCTATGTGGAATATTTCTTCTGATCACTGCACCTCAATATCTCTGCCAGGGGCACAACAGCCACCACTGCTTTTACTCACCCACTTCTTTAATCATACTGATCATACCAAACCTTTTTCCAGTTGCTGCCCCATATATTTTTTCACATTGCACAATCCCAAATATGAGTGAAAGTAATATATTTTTGTCAGTTCCACAATTAGGCTCTTGGATGCTAGTACTGAATTCAGAAATTTCTATCCTAACCCAAATAATGCTTAATTATTAATCCACATTTGAAGGTCTGTACAACATACATATTTTCACACAACACTTGCCTTTGGCAAATGCAGTATTACAGTATTCATTTTACTTGCACTTCAGTAAAAGCAGAATTTTATTTGCCTGCAAAACAAGATATTTTGAACAATATTGTAAACCACACATACACAGGGCTCCTTCTGTAGTGTCACACTAGCTATACATACACACAATTTAAGCAGTAAAACATTCTTTAGCTTGCTCTTTACACAGGACACTTGTTTCACACCCTAATAGTCAGTTATCTGAAAAACAACTCAAACTAAACAAAACTGCATAATAGTGCTTTAATATTCATTTCTTAAAATTCGAAACAGCCCTACAGTACTGTTAGGCTGTTACCAGTCTCTTTCAAAGACATACAGTATAAACAAAAAATTCTGTCCTTAAGCAGCATCTGAGAAAACAACTTAATGCAGCTGCCACTTAGTGGCAGCAATCATTTAGGCATTTTTGGTATTGATACATCTCTTTATCATATAATTTGTGCATTTATCAACAAAAATGTAGGCCCAAATCCAGCAAATACTTGCAGATGTGCAAATGCTTTTCTTCCATCTGGAATATTTCAAGTTAACACTCATCAGATGAGCAAAGTTAAGAACTTGCATAAATCTTTAAAGGAGGAGAATTCTTAGTGCTGAAAACTTAACTGTTTTATTTCACAGGACTAAGATCCAATTCTAGACTTAAGAGAAATTTTAGACTTAGGAAAACTCCCATAAAGAACTGATATGTTACTTTGATAAATGCTTTCAAAGCTAACAAGAGCCTCTAGAAATGTGTGTGCCTTCCCAGTGATTACTTTAATCCTGCTTGGACTATGGGTGCAGTCATATTCCCCCATCTCCTGACTACTGCATGAGGAATCAATAAAGTGCTTGTCACAAATTCTGTAATCATGGAATAAAAGCAAATTTGAGTACCTTCAGAATGTTTTCAGATTTATAAATGATGAATTAAGGGCTGGTGTCAGATCCCCAGCATGTTTCCCTGAATTGCTAACCAATATTATGCTCTTCATTTGAAGACAAATTAGAATTCTGCTAGGACTGGGTATATTTCACCTCTGTCTCAGCAAAGTCCTCTTCTGCCTCCAGGGAAAAAGCTTACCTGGATTTAGTGTCCATGTAAACATTCATGCTTGACCAAAAAGGGATGCTCATGCAATTTCACAAGCACCAGCATTCCAAGGGAGAGTTTGCTTTGTTTAATCAAGCATGGAAAACCAGTATTGTTTACAGTATATCCACTCTGAATTGTGTTCATAATTTGTTCCCAAAGGCACCATAATCTTGAGAGGTCTTGCTTGCCCTTTGACATTTCCTTTGATTTGCTTTGTTCCTCTGGAATAAAATATCTTTGATATTAGCTTTGACATAAATTCTACTGATCTTTGTGGCAACTTCTCATTAACATACTTCTATATATTTAAATTACTAAATTTTTCTCTTTAGATAGATATAGATATATATATATATATTAAATTTATTTTGCTAGCTTTCAGATAACTAATCTATGAGAACTGTCTTAGACTGTATGTTCTCTGTAGAGAACTTCTGTATGCTCCTCATACAGAAACAAATAATAGGTTGAAATATTTTGCCATATGTTAGGATGCTTTATTTTTTAAAGGCTTCGGTGTTGCTTCTATTTCTCTTCCAGTCAGCTACAGGATAATAGCAACAGCAAACACGTTGACAATGCAGTTCATGGTTCGGTTTTCCCATCTCACTGTGCAGGTTCCTGGAAGAGTTTATTACAAAATTAAAATACAATTCCATTGTCTTTACTACACTCACTTTATTGAAGTGTAAATTATGCCAGATTAGTATGAATATTTAAGTTGTAATTTAAGGGAAATAGTAGCATGTCAGCCTGACTATAATAACTTGAAATCCTTAAAAAATTAACTTATACATTGTTTTCTACTTAATGTGAGTCTTGTAAACTTAACACAGTGAACAGGAAAACACTATTCCAGTACCTTTCTTTCAAAGCTGGACTTGCAAAAATCCTTGAAATTCCCATACTGAAATTGGCATGACAATCAGACAAGAAATTAGAAAAGGGACTGGATCAAATATATTCCAGTGTATTTACTTTCCTTTGTTCTTCCTCTTCTGTTGCATCAATGCCTTACAAGCAAAAGAACTATGAAGATTAAACTGTGTTTACTTAATTTTATATTATGATTTCTTTTTAACCTTGGTTGACTTTTTGAGGATCTCTTTGTTTTAAACTTAAACCTTGGCACCCTCTTCTAAAAAGACCTTTCTGAATCTGGGACAGATAGATTTAATAACAAATTAAATAAAATAATAAATTATTTTAATATCGTTTTCCTGTGATATTCTCAACCTGTGAAAATAATCTATTTAGAACTAATTTTGAAGCAATGCAATGCATCCAAAGCCTGGCTGAAAGTAACACAGCTGAAACACATACTGTAACACAAACTATTTCTATTTTTCACTAAGTTCTTTTCTCCTCCAAAGTAGCTGTCCCCTCACAGCAGATATGTTTAGGGTTATCTACATGTATTTACTGTGAGCAATGTTTTCTGCCTCTTTAGCTGAGAGGATTAAATGTTTTGACTCTTGTTTCAGAATGAAAGGCTTTTCTATTCCTGCTTCTCATAATTCACAAAGCAACTGCTCTTCATGCCTGACTGATAACATTTTTGCTGGGATTGTAAACAAACACCTCATCCTCAAAATTACTGCTTCCACGGCCATTCCCAAAAATGTTCAACCTAACTACTACAACTGAGCAAGAAGTAATATTTCTCTTATTAGAAATTTTCTGTTTGAATGGGGAAACTTACCATCAGTTGTGGTATCCCAGAAGCATGAGCTTGCTGTGTGGAGACCAGCTCCACTCCTCTGCATCACTGCACAGGTAACTGCAAGACACAGTCATGAAACCAGGGAATTAAAAGCACAAGAGGTGAATCATTCAGCATTTACAAACTCGAGACTGTATCACATTTTCAAAGGGCTGGCATGTGGCATTCAGCTAAGACAAAACCTTTTTTGCCAACCCCTCTGGCCCCTGTATTTTCCTCCAGAACTTGTTACTCGTTGCATGATTATTTTCACTCACATGAAGACAACGGCTTCAACCCTGGCTAATAGGATTATGGTTTTTATCTTTTAAACTACTTAGATATAGCTTATGCCTCTCAGAATGGGATTGCAGGTGCTGTCCTTACAGGTACAGCAGAAGTCACGCTTGATGAAAGTTGTTTCCCAAAATTACTTGTTGACCACTCTCTGAAACCACATTCTACTAATGTGCAGCTTTTCTAGACTGACCTGCAATGGTCATAAAACCACTGAAAACCTGAGTCCAAGACTTTTAAAACAGAACTGAGTGCAAATACTTGCTATTACATCAACACTCCACAAAAGGACCAAACTTTCTTATTTACCTTTTTCCTTCCACAGGTATACACATAAATATAGTGTGCTATGACTCTGGGTACAGGACTAAAGTCTTCCAGATGTTTCTATCTACAGGAGGATTAATCTGATTGAAAATTTTATTAAAGATACCAATTTCTTCCTGAACTGATACTAAAATGTTGATATAATTGTCTTGAGGTTGCTTAACAATCAGGAAAGACCACCTAACATGTAATCTTCTGTGTTAAGTGTTGGCAGTAAGCTCAGCCCAGGTAAAACTGCCACAGCTTTACCACAGGTATTACTAAAAATCTGTGAAACAGAAGAGTTCAGGTACCTGCTCTGTTTTGTTTATAGCATTCCCCTGAACCTTTCAGCAACTATTTATTGTGACTGCCTGTGCTACAGCTGCTTGTACTTACCAATGTACTTATAGGTTTTCCCAAGTTTCACCAGATGGGTCAGTGACTGTTCTACTATAGCAGCAGTCCATTGGTTGACTTTGTTGTGATTATAATCTGCCTTGCCTAAAACACTTTCTATGCACTAGAACAGAGGGGGAAAAAAAGTTACAGTAAATACACTTCAAAATGTAAAATTATAAAATGTTTTGCATAATCTGAGGGATTTTTTCTGGCAGTTAGGTTACTCTAAATCACTCAAGCTCATTAGGTATCAGCTGCTGAATGGGAAGTAAAATGACCCTTTTTGGAAATTCATTTTTAGTATATATATACCACAATATTACAGGTATAAAAATGAGGCTCTGACTAAATATTTCTTGCAGGAAAGGCTTTTGCCATATGCTTTGGATACCAAGTGAATGGATCTATTTACCAGTGAAGATCCTAACAAATCCCACAGTTCCTAATGACTGCCAGCTCCAGTTTGGCTTTCAGAAGCTGCTGTAATGGGGATGGCACTATTCAAATCAATAGTATCAGCTTGGGCTGGGCAATCTTTCAGAGCATATAAGCAAGATTCCAAAACCTTCAGAAATAGAGTGACAACAGTGAAATACACATCCCTGCTTAAAAAATGGGGAAGATACTCAAGGGTTTTATCTTGCAGCATAAAAAACATCTGAACTGCTTGAAAATTGGATGTTCTCCCACAGCTACAGATTGGCCATTTGCCAAACTTAAAATGATTGCACAAAAATCCTTCTCTCAAACTGTAACTCTTAAATTGCATTTTCTGCTCCTTAGAAATTCAGAAGTATATGCTCATGGATACTTCTTAAAGTTGAGGAATTTGCTTAAGAAACACACATCTGGAAAACATAAGGGAAATAAAACTGTGTTCTCCTCTGATTCAGTAAGATGCATCCCGTGCACTAATCCCCCACTAACAGGCTGTGTAAGAGACCTGTGTCCCAGATTTTAAAAAGCCCAGTTAATTCTGACCATGCTGGCCAAAGGAGTCAGTAGAAACAAACAGCCACAAAACACAGCAGAAGACAGAAGAGGGACAAGACCCCCTCAGGGATTTTGGTCCTTCCAGAGATGTACCCAGTGCTGGAGCTCCTTGGCCCTGGTTAAACTTCCAATCAGAGGCAGAAACATTTGGCTTTACTCCCGGTGTCTAGAGACTGTGTCACACTGTATTTGGCTTTACAGGGTAGGGACAGTTACATAAAGGGCTGAATTGTTGTTTATCTGACATCCAAGAGCTTGCTGATCTGTACTGGAGCAACTTCAAAAAGTGCAGGTGGGAAAGGACCTGCAGAGCCCCTCTAGAAACCCCTGTCTCAAAACACTATTTCACTGCAAAACCTGGAAGCATCTGTGAGCCACAGGCTCCTCATTAATCACTTCCTAGTTACTAGGTATTTAATTTAGACTATCAGGCTACTCACATTCATCCTGTTCTTTCTCTGTAAAAAAACGTGTTTTAAAAGCTAGAACAATGAGCTCATAGAGTGCAACCTCCCACACATGCCAAGGCCAACTTCCAAGTCTGATAACATTGCTCAAGGCCTTGTCCAGTCAAGTTTTAAAAATCTCTAAGGATGGAGACTCTGCAAGCTGTCCCTGCAGCCTCTCCAGTGATTAGCTTTTTTCTAACTGGATAAAGGGGAAAAAAATAAATGGAAGTGAATTTCCCTTGCAGCTTGTGACTGTAACCCCGAACTCTTTCCACTGTAATGCAAATCTGGCTCCCCTCTCAACTACTTCCTCCTCTTTAGGTAGTTGAAGACAGCAATGAGATGAAGCTTACAGCAGATCCAAGTTAAACTCTGTGTTTGCATAAGTATTTATTCTATATAATTTTATATTTATCTGGGATAAACAGCTGCTTTCACTGCTGAAATAACTGCTTTCACTACTGTGCAAGGTATGGTAAAGAATTTCTTTGAAATACGGTTGTTAACTAAAACCTACCTCCTTAACTATGTTGTGGGCCTCATCAGCATTGAAGATCATCTGCAATAGAAGTAATTTATTATTATTTCTGTCAGAAAAGTAAACAAATGATAGTTTTATTCTAAGGAACATCTAATGATTAGGCCTTGTGTCTAGTTATTTGCATTGTAGTCTGTTAGGATCATTTTAAAATATTTTTTCCCTCAGCTCCATATATTTGTTATTTAGCATTGCTTTTCTAGTGATGTTTGAGAGGGGCCAAAAAGCTCAGACCTCAGTGAACTCTGAAACAGGCTCACTTGACATTTTCTGTAAAGATTAAATTCCACTATGTCTATGCTTGTCACGGGAATATTCACCAGGAAAAATTAAACAACAAATCTTTTCTTCTGGGTCTTAATCTGTGTTTTTGCTGGAGTCACTAACGCGCTAACCCACAGGTTACATCTTGCTTCCCAAGGGCAACACACAGTTTTACAAACCTAACATCTGAAAGACTGGTTTGCACAGTCATTACCTTACCCAAAGCCTTCCTCAAGCACAGAAAAAGCTCAGAGATTTTAATTCCTCCTGTTTTCTACTTCTGCCTGCTCGCGGGCGCTTGGCTTGGCTCACAAAGGCATCACGGCACATTCCCTAGTGCCAGCCGCCTCTTCACAGCCATCAACTCCAAACACTGGGGCAGAAAGGGGCAGAAACCTCCAGGGCATTAATGTTTAAGTTTTTTGGAGTTTTCGTTGATTTTTAGATGAAAACTTGTGGCCAGAGCCCTGAAGCAGGGCCCGGGGAGGGATCGGTTCCTTCGCTGCATTGGGCAGTGCCCGCGGCACTGACCGGGCCCGGCACTGACCAGATTTTTCCCATGGAAATGGTTTTTTGGGGATTTTTTCCAGGAAAAATGGCCGCGGTGTGACAGTCCCAGCGGCTGCACCCCGTGCGTTCCCGGAAGGAACATCCGTCCTGCTGCTCCGGGCAGGCCGGGCAGCACCGGGCAGCACCGCACAGCACAGCACGGCACAGCACAGCTCAGCACAGCACGGCCACTCCGGGCAGCACAGCACAGCACGGCACGGCACGGCACGGCACGGCACGGCACGGCACGGCACGGCACGGCCACTCCGGGCAGCACAGCACAGCACGGCCACTCCGGGCAGCACCGCTCGGCCCCGGCCCCGGCCCCGGCCCCGGCCCCGGCCCCGGCCCCGGCCCCTCCGGCGCGGCGGGGTCGGACAGCCCCGGGCACAGCCCCGAGCACAGCGCCGGGCCTGGCGGCGGCCCTACCTCATCGTTGTGGGGGTGGAAGTCCTCCATGGCCCCGGCGCGGGCGGCGGCGGTTCCGGCAGCGGCGGCAGCGGCGAGTCCTGCGCGGCTCCGCCCCGCCTGCGCCGAGCGGGCAGGGCCGGGCCGGGCCGGGCTCCCTCACGGCCGCTCCCTGCTCAGCCGGGAACGGAGCGAGTGGGAAGGTCCCCAGCACAGCCAGCACAGGGACGCGTTGGAGCGAGTCCAGAGGCGGCCACTTATTTCATCACGGGGGAAAGGATGAGAGAGCTGGGATTGTTCAGCCTGGAGAAGGCTTTGGGGTGACCCTTCCAGTGCTTGAAGGGAGCCTAAAGGAAAGATGGGGCAAAACTATTTAGAGAGCAAGGAGGAATGACTTCAAACGGAGAGCCTAGGTTTAGATTGGATATTAGGAAAAAATTCTTTCCTGTGAGGCGCAGGTTGCCCAGAGAAGCTGTGGGTGCCGTCAAGGCCAGGCTGGACGGGGCTCCGAACAACCCGGGCGAGTGGAAGGTGCCCTGCCCACGGCAGGGGCTGGAACACGATGGGGTTTGTGTCCCTTCCAACCCAAACCACTCTGTGACTCGGTGACTCAGCCAGGGCTCCTCCCCGGTTCCTCCCCCGGGCACACGGGCAGGCCGGGCACAGCCACAGCCCTGCCAGGCTGTGTGTGAGCACAGCCCCTCCCAAGAGCACGGGATTTTCTCTGTTCTCTTCTCGCTGTTGTCCTTTGCCGGGCATACAAAGCTCCCGCAGGAGCGGCTTCTCCAGGGGAGCCCTCACACCCCTCTGCCTTCCTGTGTCACCCTTTTCCCTCCCCTTGGAATGAATCTGTGTCACTTATCCGACACAAAGTTATCATTAGTTATCAATAACGTTGCCACCAAAATTACAAAAAAGGCTAATTTAATTTCAGATTCCTTAAATTCTGCTTCATTATAGAGAATTGATCCTGAGGTTTTTTTACTCAGCACACACACAGATATATAAATACATCATATCTTTGCTGTCTCTCTGAAGTTGCCTGGGAAACAGGACAGACACCTCATACAAAACTGCAGAGTTTTCAAAGGGTGGGGATTTTGTTGTTTTAGTGTGGGTTTTCTAAATGATTACTATTATTTTTTACTCGAGGAGGGATCTGGGAATCTTTCTCTCCTGTGATTTCTCCTGCATTTTCTCCTGTACTTCCAAACCAGATTAAACATGACAGAGAAGACCAGGGCTTCTAGTTTCAGTATCAGTGGAAAATATTTGGACATACAGACACCTACTTTACAAAAGGATTTCTTGTTCAGTCTGTATTGTACATTAATTGGAAAGATTGTGTTTGAAAAGCATGAAAATACAGAGGGAAGAAAAACTAAGCATTTTTTATTGTCCTGCTCTCCACATAGCTTTTCTGTTTAGTATTTGCTAATGGCCACGGAAGGAGAAAACTGAAGGTGAAGACTAAACCTCTCCAAAAGCAGATCTTCATGAGCAAGTGCAGAGGGATATGGTCATAGGAAAGCACATGAAAGAAAATCTCCTGCAGTATAAAGTTTCCTTTTTTTCTGTGACCTCTGCAGTATTTTTGTGAGCTAAGCTAGGGATGAAATTGCATGCTGGTTTTTAGCAAAATAGAAGCTAGTGGAAGCATTTATTGTATATGCATTGGCATCCTGTAGACAAAGCTAACAGTGCTTAAATAACTTATCCTTGCATCCTATGGATTTTTTTTATCCTTTTTATCCTTCAGAGATCTCACATCTTTACATCTGTATCTTTAGATGTAGTGTAGTATCAAATGAAAGTAATTCCTAGGCTGTTTTCCTGTTCTGTTTAGAAATATTCAAAGAAATTTTTTTAATATTAGCAATAATTATGTCACTGAATCACATGGAAAATAAAAAAGGCCCCTGAATGACTGATGAATGTGTATGTCTGTATATGAGTGTTTGTAGGTTGTAATGCAAAAAAATTACTTACCCTTCCTCTCCAACTACCCTTTGTAGATAGGAGGATAGCAGGAGGTCCACGGAAATGCTGAGTCCATCAGGTTCAGCTCAGCATACAGAGAGCCACTAGGAAAATAACAAAATGACAAAACAATACTAACCCAGGAAGTGTTTACAAATAAACACTCAGCATCACCCATGAGCATCCAACACACGTGTGTCAAGATTATATGTCAAATAATCTGATTTTATTGTTTGGTAGGACAGCTGGTTTAATGGATGAAGAGGAAATGCAGAATAGGTGTGTTGTTTTGTAGTAAATTTGTCTTTTCATGCTCTCCCACATAAGAATGTGTAATCTGAGAAAAAACTAACCAATCATTCCTAATAAAGGTTTATAAAAGCAGGAGGAATAAATGCAAGAAGATGGGTGGGTTTTGCTCTAAGGCCTAATTAGTATTAGTCACAATAACTTGAATAATGGAATAAAAAGAGTGCTTATAAAAGCTTGTTATTGACAGCATGTTGAAAGAAGTTGCAAGCATTCTGAATGACAGGATCAAAACTAAAAATACTGAATAAGCTGGAGAAAACAACAACAAGAGATTTCATAAAAAGCAGGACATCAAATGCACAACTACAAAATGGGGTCTAATTGTCTAGGCAGCAGTGCTGCAGAGAAAAATATGTAATTGCAACAAATAGGAATCCAAGTATGATGTTATAAATAACTAAATAAATTGAAGGATAATGTGAGGGGCACAGAAAGCAGCCATTTTGTTCTGCCTGGTGTTTATCAGGCATTGAATGTAACTCTTGGCCCAGTGTGGGGGTGGGACAGACAGAAGAGTAATTCTTCCTGAAGGCAGCACCAAAACAAAGCTTAGAAGATGTAATTTGTGGAGGAACTGCATTTATTTTATCACCCTTGCCCAGACTTCTTTATAGATGTCTCTGCCTGCATAGTGATTTACTGGAAAAGGTGATTCACAAGCCAGTGTGTGATGAAAGGTAGGACCAGAAATAATGCCTTTAATTAGAACTCAGGGAGATTTATGTTAAATATTAAGGAAAAAAAGAATCAAAGGATAAGAATAATAAAGCACTGAAGCAGATCTGCTTTTGAAATCACCTCCTCTGGATCAATAACATATTGTTAACATCTGCCAAGCATCTAGGTGGCCTTTAGAGAGGAAGAAGTATTAAATGATGCTCGAGCTAAATTTAGACACAGATTTATTCAACTTTCACAACTATTGAGAGGTTATTTGCCTTTCTTTCCTAATAAATTAACTATTTTTTATCTAAATTCAATAACCTAAATCACCATTATTTTTCCCTTTTTCTTTTTTCTTTTTTTTTTCCTTTTTTCTTCCTGAGAATGACTAATGCTCTTAGCAATTTCACAAGAGAAACATAAAATTTTAACAAGGAGCCAGCACACTTCTTTTCAGGAGGAGATACCTAATAACATTGCCTAATTCTTTATTACACTGCTGCAAATTGCAAACTGGAAAATGTAAATGGGCTGGCAGTATAATCAGTTCTGAGAACTGTGATAGGAAATGGGAAAAGTGCTGCAAGTGGTGGCTCAGAAATACAAACTTATATGTGAAAGAACTGTAGGCTTTCATCTTTCAAATGCAGAATGGGAGCTTTTAACAAGAAAGAGAACAAACAGTGAGGTTGAAATTACTTGTTGATTAAAAAGCAAATATTTGAGGAGGATTTGGTGCTCTGGAGAGGTGGCAGTCTGTGCAGGCTGTGCAGATCCTACGCTGCCTGAGCACAGCCAGGAAAAATTGTGAATACTAAAGCAGCTAAAATCATCTGCCTTCTGTCTCCATTTATCCTTTACATTGTAGCAAACATTTAAACCTCCACATCCACATTAAACTGTGGAATGCAAAAACAGTAGATTTCTGTTTAATTTTTCTGACTTATTTCCTGAGCTACACATGGCTGGGTGCTGGAGGAAGAATCACAGTGTGCTGCTCTTGTTCTTGCTCTCTTCCTACACACTCACTGCTTGCTACCACAGGGGTTGGAATAGGGGACAGATGAATTCTTGGGCTAATCTATATGGCACCTCTTTTGCTGGCCAGATCAGGGATGCTTGACCCCAGCAGAACTTTTAATTATTTGCTTTTCTGGGTTTTGGGCTTGTTTCTGTTTTAGTTTTTTTTGTTTTTGTTTTTTTGGTTTTTTGTTGTTTTTTTTTCTGAGAGTTGTTTCAATGTGCAGTGACTTGCTAGAAGTTCTTTAAAGAACAGAATGGCCACTAAATAATTGTTTAAAAAAATTACTTGTTCTAACACAGCAAGTCAGAACCATTATTACTACACAACATGGCAACTCAGAATCCACTGAGCTGGAGAAGACCACAGGCTCCTTCACTTCCTAAGCTTTGAAACTTGCTTTAGCAGGATGTGGATGGAGCAGTGTCTTGTGTCCAGGAAACTACAAACATACTGGGATGTACAATATTTACAAACACTTGGGATAAAAACCCATCTACATTTAAAATTTCTATTTCATGGGAAATACTGATGTTTCAGGTCTTAGAGTTTCAGCAGGAATTGTTTCAGCAGAAATTTGAATGAAATGCTGTTTGCTCACCAAAGGCAAGATGTGTGTTGTGGCTTTCATGACAGGACAAAACAAACCATGATAAGAAAAACTTGCATCCTTTAATACTGCCTGCACACACTGGAGCTAGAGCCACCTGCCAGCAACAGGCAAATATGGCAATGAAGAAAAAAGTGTTTGATGAAGGTAGGAAAAGGCACTTACAAGAAATTGTCAAAAGAACTAATTGGTGCTGTGCATGGCAGTGATTAACTAGTGCAATGAACTACCTCAGGAGAAGCTGTTACCTGTCTTTAAGGATGTTTTCAGGATTTTCACATTCATGTAAACTTCCAGCATATCCAAAATTAAAGCTGGGGAGAATAAGGAAAAATGAAAGGGCATGAAGAAGAGCTATCCTGGGAACCAGGTCTTCATTATTTACATTGGCACTGAACAGAAGAAAATTTAGTGACAAATCTAGTTTATCTTTCCAGTTTTTAAATATAGATGTTAGCCTCAAATAAAGAGATAGAGATTCTTAGGCTTGTTGATACTGTCAGTGGTGGTCCTTGAATCACAGAATCACTGGGTTGGAAGAGACCTTCAAAAGTCCAACCCATGCCCTAACATCTCAACTGGACTATGGCACTGAGTGAGAACAGTCCTCTCTGTTGCTTTTAGGAAATAGGCAAATTGTTGCCTAAAGAGAGAAGAACAGGTTTATGGCTTAACACAGATTTCCCACTTTGTTCCCTTCTGTGCTGGCACCGAGGTCCCCAATAATGGCACAAACCTCCTGTACTGAGTTTACCTGGCAATGTGCAGTCAGGGGCTGGGGGCTGCAGGAGTGGGCTCTGTGAGAAGACACCTGGAGCTGCCTCCATGTCAGGCACAGCTGGCTCCAGCTTCCTTGGAAATGGATCCAGCACTGCCCAAGGCTGGGCACATCAGCCAAGCTGCTGGTGGATCACAGCTCCCTCTGCACATCCCAGCTGAAAGCAGCATTTTTCTCCAATCTGCTGTCTGTCAGCATCACTTTATTCAGTGATACTCAGCAATTAGAGACAAAAAGAGGCAGCAAGGTGGCAGGTACTACTTGAAGGCCTTTGATTATCAAATTTCTTAGAGCAGGAGAGGAAGATGCATTGTTTACCATTTGCTCCACTTCAGTCATTTTCCTCATTATGTGATAAAAACAGAACAGGAACAGCAGGAACAGCTCAGGAGCAGAATGCTGGTTGAAAAGCCTTCACATACCACAGGACTAGGAATTCTCCATCCTACAGCTTGTGTTTCTTTCTGAAAGTCACATCTTTTTTCCAGTAAGATAAAGAAATGAGACTATATCTAACCAAGGCAAGGGACACTGTATTTTGGATATATGGCTATCTTTTTACATCTATTATAAAGTATTATAGTGTATTAACATTTTTGGACCAATTATAGCTGTCACTTGGGATTCAGAAATTCAATATATAATTGTGTGTGAGTGGAAAAGACTTTATTTCCCAAGTAGGTAAAATGAGCACTATAGAATATATTTCATTTTTCCAAAGCCATTGGCAAAGCAATTTAGTGGCAATTTGTAGTGGTCAAAATTTAAAAATAAATGCTGTAAAGCAATAAAATTCCATGGGTTTATACAATTTTCTTTTTTTTTTTTTTTTTTTTTTTAACCAGAAATTGGCTGATTTCAGCTAAGAATGGCTCCAGATCTATTTGTTAAAAATGAATTGAATTACTTCCTCCTACAAATCAAAATTCATCACAGATGGTTCAGAAAAAATGTCTGATCTCTATATTGAAGTCTCAATTTATTTGATTTACTTAAATACAAGGGTAACCTTCCAAGTCAGAGAGTCAGAAATAAGTCTTATTGAGGATATTCATATGACTATGAAGGCTCAGAAATTTGAATCATTTCTGAGACCACTCTTTTGTTACTCAAGATTTCTGTAAATAGTCATGTGTGGTAAAGAAAATTACCTTCAGTGACCTTATTGTGCAGACATTAAAATGTACCAAGACTGCCTACTCACATGTTTGTACCTCTTCCTTTCCTTCTGGTAAATAATATTAGATAATATGTTAAAATACATGGAATATGGTGTTGTTTTAAATGTTATTCAAGCAGTCATTATAATGCTGTTGTAAGATTATAAATGTTGAGAACTTGTGCCCAAATACTCCCACAACATATATGTTTGAAGACGACAGATTTCACAATGTATAAACATTTAATTGAAAATAACAAGAGTTTTAAAAAGGTTTTGTTTAAAAACATCCAGCCTGTGAAATTTGTTGGAGCGTGCTGTGCATATAAACATCTTAATCTCAGTCTTTTAAAATTTAGAAATGCTTCAGTATCACCATTAAAAGCAGACACACTGCTATCCCTTTCTGGAATGCAAGACTTTAATTGTATAAAAGTTAAATAAAACACGTGGCTCTTTACCATAACCAGGGCACTTGTCTTTTGCACTATTATTTAATTTACTGAGGTGAAAATAACCATTACAGGGCTGGGGTGCACTCCTGACATTTTCTTGTTACAGATGATACAAATGCCATATCATTAGATGTTGAATTAAAAACTGGCAGAATGTTACATGGATGCAATTATATTTTGGTGGTTTTATTTTTTTCCTTGTGATTTGGAAAAAGTGCCAAACACAGGTGTCCTAGGTTACAATGTAAAGATGTGTCCGAAGGCTTGTACTCTATCACCATCTGGTGAAACCAGGTGGGGCAATGATCCTCATCTCTGTGGGAGATATCCTCTGCTGCTGCTGGGCCATCTGTTAAAAACCAGGTGGGGAAATGTTCTTTATCTTTCCCAGGACCCATCCTTCCTCCAGGGAGATATCTCCTGTTAATGGGCCATTGAGTCTCACTGCATGACTGATAAAATTACATCATCCCATTGGGAGATGCTCCAGCCAGGGGGAGGAGCCAAACATTTCCTACCTAGATAAAAACTGAGATTTGGAACACTAAAGCAGCCCTTACCCACTGGTTTTCAGAGGACAAGAGCTACCAGGATCACTGCTTCAACAAAAGCACTTCATCTGGACTGCTACCACCACCCTAACTAGTGAGATGTCAGGTGGTATTCTGACTCTGTGAGTGTTTCTTTTTTTTTTTTTTTTTTTTTTTTTGTACCATGGCATATATTTTATTTTTTTCCCTCCTTTTTCTAATAAATTGTATTTCTGTCTTGGAGTCTCTCACTGGTTTTGATTTTCAAACTGTTACAACAGGTTTTTTTTAAAGTGGAGTAAGCACCACAAGAAGTTGAGCTGATGTGAAGGCTCAGTACCAACAGACAGAATGGTGCAGCCCCTATTCCCTGTCTTGTACTGCTTGGGAGGGGAGAAGGTAGAGAAATTAGGAGTGAATTTAAGCCTGGGTAAAAGGGATGAATGGGATATTTTTACGATCTGGTTTTAATTCTCATTACCCTACTCTGATTTGGTTAGAAATAAATTAATTTCCCCAATTAGAGCCTGTTTTGCCTGTGACAGTAATTGGTGAGTGATCTTTCCTTGTCCTCATCCCCATGAGCCTTTCATTGTAATTCCTCTCCCTGTCCAGCTCAGGAGGGGAGTGGCAGAGAGATGTTCACGGGTAGCTGGCATCTCCTACAAGTGTTCAAGACAGCACATTTGGGCTGTGTTTATAAGTCACTTAAACAACATTGAAGAAGCACTTGATTCAAGATTATAGAATCACAGAATTACAGAATGGCTTTGGTTGGGAAGGGACTTGGAAGCTCCAACCCCCTGTCAGGGACAGAGACACTTTCAACCAGACCAGGTTGCTCAGAGCCCCTTCTAAGTTTACAGCTTTTCTCTTAGCAGCAGTCACCTCATAAGGGTACTACTGTGAACAAGTGCATTTAGCAAAACATCATACAAATGAAATAAAAAACAAATTTCATTGAGCTTTCTAAATGTGAAGAATTATTTTATAAAATAAATGGAAGCACTTCTTGCTGTTCAGATGCAAGTTTGTCACCCTAGTAATTTTTCCAAACCCTGTTTTAAATGCAGAACACAGCTTCTCTGTTTCTTAGCAGTATTTCATGTCAAGGACAAGTTGAACCAATTTGTTTGAGCTAAAATGTCCTTTCAGTTTCTGACCAGAATGAGAAGCATTGATGAATAAAGCCTGTCTTAAATGTTTGCTGCTGGTGTTAACAAGCACTTTTGTTTGCAGCAGGATAATTCCATAGAAAGAAAATTTGGGGATCAAAGATTTGGTATACCATTCAATAAAATGAATACAATTCAATAAAATTTAATTCAATAAAACCCTGCCATTTTATAGACTCATTTTCTGGTTGGCTTACACAGAAGTATTGCAGTGAGTCAGAATGATACAAAGACATTTGTGAAAAACTTTGGCTTTAGAGTAGTTCAGTGGCAACAAACAAAGGAAAAGGAAGAATTTTGCCTGAATCCCCAGAAATTTTTGTAATCCATATATTATTTACAGGCTCTAAGGGTCTGTGCCTGCATTTTAGCATAGTGATTGTGGTCATCTTGCAGAGTTTTAGGGAGGTTTTATTAGAAGAAATGCCATAACTCTTCACAGGTCCAGAACAAATGTTGTGGTTAAGTGTTAAAAAAAATAATTAGGGAGGTAGGAGAAGATTCTCTCTTTATTCTCTATTGTGTGGGATTTTAGGGGTGTTCTGGGGTTTTTCTCCTCTGTATCTTCTAAAAAGTCCTAAATCTTGTCAACTGACAATTGGTTAGAAGACAACTAACATTTAAGTGTCTTGAACTATATTCTTGATGTAGTTATATAGTTGATATAGAACCTTACAAATTTTAAATATAGGAAATCAACTAGTATTATTATACAAGTTTTTAGAGGTCATTAAAATTATTTGCAATAAAAAAATTGTAAAAGCTCAATTATTTTACTGATTAACTTGCTAATTAGTAGCAATTAGCTACTAATCATAGCTAGCTATTTTGAAGTAAAATGGTAATTCTAGAAAAGTACATTTAGGAAGAAATTATATGTTTGGGTCCCAGTCTGTGCTTTGCAGGTGCATCATAAGTGTTGAAGTTCTTTCAATGGTTTTTTCAGTGTTGCCTGGAGAAATATTTTTCAACATAGAACACCAGGTACCTGGATATTAACTGAATCCTTCTTTATACAGCACTTCATTATATAGCTCTGAATCACTTTGCACAGTTGTTTCTTGTGCAAAAAATGGCATAACTGACACCAAAATAATTGTCTAAATAAATAGTACACACAGTAATGGGATTTGTAAGAGCATTCCCTTAGCTTGCATGAGTCCATTCTAGGCAGTAACTCAAATACTGCCTTCACACAGCACAGTGAGGCACTAATTAGTGGCTTCTTTTTCTTTTAAATGTACTAAAGAAAAGCAGGAGAAAGTCAATAGATTCCTCATTTTATGATGTGAGAAAGGGAAGTACAAATGTGTTGCTACATTTGATATTTCTCTGAGTCTGCTTTTAACTTCTCCTTTAAAAGGAACAGGAGATGCTGTAATTACTCTGAAAAGCTTTTTGTAAATACCTGCTTTGCTAAATCTTTTCAGTGGCTGAAACAGAAATGGCCTTGTCTCAGCAGAGCTAATATCACCAGTTCTCCCTTTTTCATTTCTAAGACACTGACATGTAATTTTTATTCTGGTGTAGTAACTAACATTAAGAAAAACCTTTGCAAAATGTCCTCTTGTACAAGAGACTTCATTCTCCTTGTATAACATTTCCTGTATATTGGTTTTGACAATGCTTATTTAGGATAGAGAGGAAGAAAAGGCTGAGGTGACAGTGAATAACTGGAATGAAGCTTGAAAAATGCCCATTTTCTCTCAAAAAGAAGCTTGGTTTTGTTATAAGAAAACATCTTCATGTCACATAAGTAAAAACAGTGGGTCAAACAAGCTCAGGGACAAGAACCTCTGACTTGCAGCCCAGTGCCATTGTTACAAAGACAAAATCCAGGTCCTAAGAAAAGCAGGTGGGTCTGGATCACAGTTCTGCTTGGTTGTACTGATCACATGAAGATTCATGAGGTACACTGAAAAGAAGATTGTTTGGCTAGGTCAAATTCCAACAAACCCTGTATGCCAAACATTCACCAAGCAGGAATTGTGAAGCAACAGTCTCAAATGAAAATAAATGTATTTTTAAGTAAAATTAACTGAGCAGGCATAGTAACATTGATTAAATTAAATTGGCTTTTGTCAAGAAGGAGCTCTGAGTGAACTGATGAATTGTTTGAAGAAGCATGGTGCTATTACTCCTGAAGCAGTTACTGTATTTCTTTTTGAAATATTATCTTGCCTTTTTATTAATTAGTGTATCAAACCAGGCATTTTTTCCAAACATAAATTTGAGGTTTTCTCCTTTTAGCTGGAATTGCAAAGAAGCACATCAGTATCACAGGCCGCATTAAAATTTCAATAGAGTCCTTTTACAGAAATGCCAAAAAGTCCTTGATTTAAAATGCGGAACATACAAGATCTCAAACCACTGAAGAGAAACTCAAAAAACCCAAACCACAGAAAGAGGACACTTTCATTGAAATATCTTCCTTAATTTTTTGGCTGCTAGGAGGTACTTCTGAGGTCTCAATTTTTTATGAATACCTTCAGGAAGTGATAGCTCAAAATCTTGAGCACAGAGTTGGCAAAATGCACACTCCTCTCTCCATGATGGCTGCAATTCACTTTTGGAAAATAGCCCAGGGAGTGCTCATCTGGACAATGAGGATTGTATATCTCAGTTTCCTCCACAAAGGCTATTTTTTTTTTTTTTTAATTTTGTTTTCAAATTCTGCTCCTAGCACATGTATTATCCAAGAGAAAAATCTAAATAGCTCTTGGAGAGTAGCTCTGGCAATTAACAGCTATGGGTATTTATGAAAAATATCTTTTCCATTTCATGGCACGTGAGCTCTTACTCAAAAACTTTAAGTTTAGAAAATTGGATCAATAGCCTATTTTTCTGATTTTTCTGGTATATTAAGGTGAAGAGAAATAAAAGCTTGCAGAGCACTCAATGCTACCTGAAATGGAAGCAAACTAGATTTTGTTCATTAATGTTATTGGACTGATCTCTGTGTAATTTGTTCTCCCCATTTGGAAGGTTTTGTGGCTGTGTGAACCAGGATATCAATAAATGGTGAAGTTCCTTGATTTCTGGTGCATGGAATTAGCAGTTCTGTATCCAGAGAAGAAAACTGGCTGCAAAACTTCTGTCCCAGAGGACAAGAGAGTTGTCACAGTACTCTGGAAAAGAGCCACAAGCACTGTAATTGATCCTTAGTAAAGCTGCAGTTTGGGACCATAAAGAATTGGCTAATTCTTTACAGCAATGCAAGTGTTACTGGAGATTGGAGTCACCAAAGAAATACCAACAAGAACTCTTTATCTTCATTCTTCATTCTGTGGCCTATTGGCCACAGATTTCTGTAATCCTGATTTACAAATCCCTTGGTTCATAGGGTCTGTTATGGATCACAAAGGGTGATTAATAAATATGGGCTGGTATTGGGCAGTGCTCCCTAAATTATATGGGACCTCCAGTTTATATGAGTGGCTGCTTTCTGTCCCAAGAGAAACACAAAAGCTCTGTGATGTTTCTCAGAAATTCTCCTTGTACTTGGATATCTCTTTGGTAAGGCTGTACCTGAGCTCTTGATGTGCAAATAACTGTCAGCTCTTCCTTTTACCAGCCCCCCAAACAAGATTTATAAGATGAAACTGCAACAAACCCCCTGTAAATCTGGAGCTGTTGTTTTAATACTTTAAATTAAATCATGCATTACAGAATCTATTCACTTGGGTAGCTTTTCTAATAGTGATCCACAGTGTTATAGAGAGCAACGTGTTATTCTCATAATTGCAGGCAGAGGATGTACCTGAGCATTTAATTTACAGCAGGTCCCTTCAATAGCTTTGCCTGAACAAGTCAAAAAACAATGTTGTGAGTATAACATGTAGCAAACTCAAATTATCCTCCAAAGGCAGTGTATTTATATACTAGCCAAGTAAATATTGTACTTCCCAATAATATTTTTTTCCCAACACATGCATTATTTGGAATAACACTAACCCAGCAATTTTTAAAAAACAATTTGAGGGTATTGAGTAACATTATATTGCTATTGTATATAAACTGCAAATTTCATTTTTTAAAGTTTTAAATTTTTAATTTAATTTTTTTTTATGTGAAAGCTGAGCAGGAGATTCAGGTTGTATGCGTCAGAATTTTTTGAAACTGATAAAATTTCACAGCTGTGGAAAAGAAAGGCTCAACTATTTTCATGTGGCCAGCCTCTGTTTATTCCACCAATTTCAGGAGAGCATTTTAACACGTGAGAAGTAAATACAAGTGCTAAATTAGTTCCTTATCTTTCTTAGATGCCTGCTATGTGAGCTCTTCAGGTACCTGAGGGCAAATGAATCATTCAGTGCATCTTGGATGAATCGAGATGTAGTTTTTGCTGTGTCACTTTTGAATTTTGGAATATTTTGTAATAAATACATGTAACTGTTTGATAAATCCAGCTCACTCGAACCACTGGAAGTTATGATCATAAAGCTTAAAAAGCTGTGCCTATAGGTGTAAGGAGGACAGCTATGACAAGTGACTTTATTGTACTCTTAAATACAGTTTCACCTTTTGGACACTTCCCTCACCTGGTGCAGATACACCTGTTATTTAATAAAGATCGAAAACCCGTAGAAATGTAAATACCCTTTTCTCCCCTTTCCAAACCCTTCCTGAGAAATCACAGAATCGCCCCCTGAGCTGCCAGTTCAGCCCTACTAACCCCCCGCTGAAAACCAGGAGACGATACCAGCGGGATCCGCACCCTTCCCGACCCCGTCGGAAAGATGGGATGACTTGTCCTGGGTCCCCATTGTCCCCCCTGCGTGGGACGGCGGTGACACCCCGGGGCGGGCAGCGAAAGGGGAGCAGGAAGGGAGAGGAGAAGGAGGGGACGGGGAGCAGAGGAGAGGGGAGGAGGGGAAGAAGGGAGAAGAGGAGCCGCTGCGGAGGCGCTCCCGCCCGCCCCGCTCTCGACGGGTCGGGACGGCGGCTCCGGCTCCTGTCCCGCATCCCGGCCCCGCTCCCAGCAGGTCGGGACGGCGGCTCCGGCTCACGTTCCGCATCCCGGCCCCGCTCCCGTCCCATATCTCAGCCCCACTCCCGTCCGCATCCCGGCCCCGCTCCCATCCCGCATCCCAGGTCCGCTCCCTTCCCGTACCCACGCTCCCCCCACTGCCAAGTTCCCGTCCCGGATCCCGGCCCCGCTCCCATCCCGTATCCCGACCCCGTTCCCGGCCCCGCTCCAGCCGGCGAGAGGCGCTGCGGGAGCGCGGCGCGGGGCCGGGCCGGCAGCGGCAGCGGGAGCGGTGCGGCGGGACGCGCTGGAGCCACCCCCGGGAGCCGCGGGCTGCGGGAGGAGCCGGGCGGGGAGCGGGGACGGGCTGGCCGTGGCAGGGCTGCACCTGCGGGGTCGCTGCGAGCTGCCCGTGCCCCGTCTGTGCGGGGCTGTCCGGGCTGGGAGCGGCTCCGAGCTCCTGCCCGAGCCTGGAGAGGGAATTCACCTCCGGCCCCGCCGGGCTGCGGAGCTGGCAGCAGCGGCAGCCCTCGGCGGCGGCAGCGATGGTGCAGCTGGTACGTGGTTTTCCTCTCCTGCCGAGGTACCTGCCGAGGTTCCCGGTGAGTCCGACATTCTTGATAGCAACTGGTTTGGGGGGTGTTTTGGTTTTGTTCTCTTTTTCTCCCTTTTCTTTACCCCGAGAGCGGAGCCTGCGGCACGGTGCCGGTGCGGACCCTCCTACCCGGAGCGGGGGCTGCGCTGCCCCGCTCCCCCCGCCGGGAGCGGGTGCTTTGGTGTTAATAACCTGATATTAATGCCCGCATTTTTGGTTGGGGTTTTATTTCTTAACAATGCTTTTTACAATGTGTAACTGTGAAAATCCAAGGCGGTGGATCTTGCCCGTCAGTGCTGCCGTCTGGGGTGGTTGTGCCGTGGGAGGGAGGATCAAGAACGGGCAGGTCTCTGCACCACTAAGCAGGGGAGCAGCTCTGGGGCGCCTAGGCGAAGATCGGCTCTTGCCGTGTGCTGTCTAAATTCTTCTTCTTTTAAAAAGTATAGTTACTTATTCTTAAATACAATCATGTATAACTTCAAATTTATGAAAAATAAAATAATAAATCCTTTTCTTTTATACAAAGAAAAGAATAAATGATGGAGGCTGAGAATCAATTACACAGTAGTTTTGGATGCTTGATAGCCACTGAGTGCAACTAACCACCACTCATTTCAGTATTGCAAGTGTGGAATCATAGCATAGGAGCAGTTAGGGATTCTGCATCCCAGAGTTGGTGATTCATGGAAAACCTCGGCAGGAAACGTTTAATGTGACTGCCAGGGAAGTAGCCCTTTCAATGAATATGAGAAGATAGAGGAGCAGGTGGGACAATTACTCCTGAAGTGCACAGGTGTTACTGTTTTGCTGTGTGCACTTCAGCTGAGAGATTTGTTCAAGGTGCAGCCCATAAGCATTTTAAAGACCCTTGTGGTAGAGACTCTTCGAGTATGTGTTGTTTTCGGTGGATCCAAAAGGAAGAATAAGTGGTTGGATCCTTGCCTAAAAAGGTTGAGGTGAGGAATGGGCTCTTTACTATTAAAAAAAAAAAAAAAAAAAAAAAAAAAAAAGTTTAAGAACAGCTAGTGGTGGAAATTTGAAGTTTGACATCCTGAGGCTAGACTAATAAGTTCTTAGAGGTTTTCATCACTAAAAAAACTAAACCAGGGATGTTTTTTCTAAAGGCAGGTTTATTTATAGCAGGACTTTGTGTGGGAAAATCTTATGGGCTGTATGTAGGGGAGGCCAGAACAGGTGATCACAATGAACTCTTATTGCCTTCATTAGCTGCATAGTCAGGAAAACTCCATCATCTCTGAGAGCACACTCTCCATGCATCCTCTTTCCTTTGCTTCCCGATTTCCTTGATGTAAAAGGACGTTAAGATGTGAATAATGCTGAGAGCAGCCCTGAGGAGAGCTTGAGGGTGTTGGCTGATGAGAAGTTCAGTATGACCTGACAGTGTGCCCTTTGCATCCCACAAAGTCAAACGTGTCCTGGGCTCCATCAGCAGAGTGTGGGCAGCAGGTCCAGGGAGGGGATTCTCTTCCTCTGCTCTGGTGAGACCCCACCTGCAGTGCTGCTTCCAGCTCTGGGGGCCCCAGCATGGGAGGGAACCAACATGGACCTGCTGGAGTCACTTCAGAGGAGACCACAAGGATAAGCAGGGGGCTGGATGACTTCTGATATGAGGACAGGATGAGAGGTTTGGGGTTGTTCTGCCTGGATAAGGCTCTGGGGGGGCCTTGTAGCACCTTTCAGTACCTAATTGGGGTTACAAGGAAGATGGAGGGGGACTTTTGACAAGGACATATAATGATAGGACAAGGGGTAATGCCTTTAAGCTGAAAGAGGGTTGATTTAGATTGAATATTAGGAAAAAATTCTTCATTATAAGGTTGGTGAGGTACTGGAGCAGATTGCCAGAGAAACTGTAAATGGCCCATTCCTAGAAGTGTTGAAAGCCATTTTAGGTGGGGCTTTTAGTGACCTCATCCAGAGGAAACTGTCCCTGCCCGAGGCAGGAGGGATGGAACTGGATGAACCTTTGAACCCAAGCCATTCTGTGTTTCAATGGTTAGACTTTTACTATGTTTTTCTGTGTATCTTTAATAATTATTCCCCAAATGCAATTTGATCCAGAGAGCTCCATGTTTCTGTTTTCCATCTAAGCAATTTATGGAAGATGAGAGTTTCAATGAGAGTTGCTATTCATAGATCTGAGTAAGGTTTGAGGAATGTGGTTTGTAAGGCTTAGACGTGGGTGCAATTCCCAAACACTATCAAAGTGTTTAAACATTTGAAGTTAACATGTTACCATTTCTAAGCAGCCTTCAGCACTATGTTTACTCTTAAGAAACACTAAGTAGCACGTTGACATTTTTAGATTTCATGGTAGTTGAATAAAATAAAATAAATACTTATTTAACCAAAATTCTATGTGAATTTTGGGTTGTAGCTGTACTTTTTTACAGTGGGAAGACAGTAGACATGAAGGATCTTATTAAACAATTTTCAGTGTGATAGAATAGCCACCCAGTTGTTTGCCTGTCTGCAAGATATGTTTGTATTACATAATATTCTAAGTTTCCTTATCAAGAGAGATAAATTTTATATCTGATGATTAGCTACCATTTGGTCTCGTGGGGTGGAGGGAGGAAGGGAATCTGACAGCATGATGGCTGAGGACATCTGCAGAGCTGGCCTGAGTTGTGGCTGAGCACTGTTTCCCAGTGTTTTACTGCTGTTTGCCTTGCCTGCAGTTACTCTGCCTTCTCATCAAACTTTGTTCATACCAGGGATGAGCACACTCATGTATTTGTTGCCTCAGAGCCTGGAAACAGGAAGACAGAATAGGTGAGCACAGTGAGGAGAATAGACCTTGAAGACCAGCATGGATTTGGTTCTAAGGGTGGAAGGTGGGGGGTAATTTGTGGAAGGCACAGGAAACTTATGTGTGTATTTGTTTGAATTTCACTGTAACTTTTCTAAACTCTTTATGTTGAAGGAATGCATAAGCATATATACAGTATATAGCAGTGAAGCTTTCTGCATTTCTTCTGTTCCAAACAGCCTGGGTCTTCTGTAAAAAAAAAAAAAAAAAAAAATTCTGTTTTAAGCTCGTCTCTTAGTCTGTCCTAGGTGTGAGTGAGTGACCCTGTTTTGTGGGGCTTTCCATATCCTGGGACACACCTTCAGGGCAGAATCAATTGCTTGAGAACTGAATTTGTCTGTTTTGATGTTTGGTGGTTTGGGTTTTTCTTTTTTAATCTTTCTCTGCCTGCACTGAAATTTATATATTCAATTACTCTAATCTGAACGTTTTTATTTTCTTTGTAACTTTTCCCTTGGTATGCTTTTTGTATTGCTAAGAAACAGAAATGAAATCAGAAATGAAACAAAATTCCATTGTGGTTTGAACTATATTCCACAAATGAGTATTAACAAGAAGCTCCTTAAATGAGCATTTTATTTATTTTGAAGAGAGTTGCTCTGCACCTTCACTTAAATGCACCTCTGGAGTACTTATATTACCTTAGGCATCCCTCATTGCTGACATAAAACTTTTTTTGTGTGTGAGATATTATCTTTCACCACAGCCTGTCCTTTTTAGGAGTAGTTGCATTCTGTGTGGGGATGACTGGAGGTTTTCATGCAGCTGGACATGATCCTGTCTCTGACCTGGGGCTCCAGGGTCACCCTGCCACCTTTCACCTGTCCAGGCTGTGTAAGAAGCAATGCATCCACAGGTGGGAGGAAAACATGTTCACAGCATGAGGGTCTCCAAGCTTATATCATTTATAAAATATATATGGAGATGGAGGCAATGTAGGATTTGTGTACAGCACCAGTGTGTTCCCAGGGCTTGAACAGGAGTGGTGCTTGGAGAAGATGTTTGAGTTTAGGTTTTTTTTATGTGTATGATAAAAAAGTTGCAGGTATTATCTGAATAATGTGGAAGCAAATGTCCATGACCCCAGGAACATTGTTTTCAAGGATTCTGCTATTCAATATCTGGTAAAAAGTGGAGTTTGAAAGCAAGACATTTGTCACTTGGAGATTATATTTTTTCATTTGCAGTTACTGCATGACACAGCTGATGGCTTTTTGAGCAGTTTTATGTGCTTTGAATCCGAGCTTGCCTCCTTACTTCTGCAGCCATTGAGAGCTTGAAAGAAGGTCAGTCTTGAGAATAGTGCTACTTATTATTGGTTCTAAAACCTCATTCATTTTCCTGAATCTTTGCACAAAATCCCTGGTGCCTGGTGAGTCAGAGAAGAGAAAAATAGAGGGAATAAGGATCTAAATTCCCATTCTCACAATATTAAGAAAATTAAAAGGCTAATAAAGCTAATATTAACAGGTGCTTATACGCACATGCAAATTTGGAAGGCTTCAATTAAATACATATTCAATTAAATATATGGTCTATATTCACTGTAGGCATTAGTGCAGCAATGACACCAACTGCATAATGGAGTGTGTTAATATCAATAGCCAAGAGCATGAGGTTTGTGTGGGGAATGGAGAGTCTTAATCCTGTCCATAGGAATCCAGAAGACTGAAGTATGAGGAAAGTGACTGTTCTTGAAGCCTGTAGGTTTGAAACATATTTAAGTTTTGCACTGAAAATTGACAGTAAAAAAAAAAAAAAAAAGCAACATAACTGCCTGCATGGAAATGTTGCATTGCAGAAGCCACTTTTTCTAACAGTGTTTTCTAAACCAGCTGTTGTTTCTGTAATGTTTTTCAAGTTTCCAACTATAAAACATCTTTCTTGACTCTAGTCATGCTTTGGAATAGAAGTGTAAGTATATTTGTCTCTCAAGGAGCATTTCTATCCTTTTTTTATACAGATGCATTTTAAACCTTTTAAATATTTTAAAATTCAGATGCTACAGTAGTGAAAATGTCTATTAACTGTTGGCATCTTTATCCAGATTAGAGCTCTCTTTATTGATACTACCACTATGAAGTTTTAGAAGGGGGAAAATAATAAGTTTTTAATGGGAATGTAGTTCCTGACTCTGTCTAGCTTTGAACCCCTCACTGTCAGAACAATATGGATGAGTAGGAAGCAGTTAGGAGGAGAACAGCAATTAATGCACTGAAGAATAACGATTTATTAGGTAAGACTGAAAATGAATGAGGGAGAAGGTTGTACCTCCTTGCTATTATGTGTCTGCTGGGGAATTATGGCAGCAAAGAAAGGTGGAGAAGTTTGAGGAGCCTGTGCAAACACAAGTGTCACCTGGCTGGTGAGGGGTAGGTGAGGAGTGCCCTGGAAGAGGGCTGGGAATTCTATGCACCATGGGGTGTTTGCAAACCCTGTGCTTCCATTAGGGAGGGTTTGTTTGGCTTTGGCCTTCCTAGATGCTGATTCAGAACTCAAATGAAGTTTATTCATGGAAATTTAGCCATTTGTTCTCCCAGTATCTAGGCTGTCAGCATTGGGCACTAGAAATAATATTCCTTTGGATTTCCTGTTTTTCTGAATGTATTTCAGCAGGGGTTTGTTTTGGTTATGACTGGGAGCATCTTTAATGGAATCATTTAAATGGTATCATCCACAATAAAATAGAAGTCCTTCTTGATCAAGTTTTTTTCTTACAAACTGTTTTTGAGACAACCTCTGATTTTGCAGGAATTTGCTGTTTGCCATGAAATCACTTTAAACCATGACCTTGCCAGTGACATTTCACTTTTATCGTGGAAAAGAGCAGAAACACGTCAAAATGATTTGTGGTACACTAGTTTTGGAAGTGCACATTCTCAATTAAGTGTCTAAATAATTAATGTCATAGTCCTTAAATTTGAATTGAAATATGAACTCACTTATGATTAATTTTATGAAAACATTTTCATATTAGTTTGTCACACAATGTTTCCAAATATGAAAAGACTGTGTTTGGGAGTAAAAGCAGTTAAGAATTCAGTGTCAGGCTTGGTGAAGTCTTGGACCAGTGATACCTGTAAAATTCCTCTCTCTGAACATTGCAATCTATCTTCTGTCCCATTCATGTGCCCACTGAGATCATGGAGGTTCTGGATTTCAGCCATTGAACCTCTGCACTCATTCACATCTTGGTTTCTGAAGGGATTGATCTGAAACAGTTTTATTACTAAAGACAGAATAATTTCATTAAATTCATTTTAAATATACTGTAGGTTGAATCAGAGGTTCACTGTATCTGTAGTGGGCCATGTTAAAATGCATACCAATATCACAAATAATGCTTTTTTCTGCTGGCCTTTCTCTGTTTAATTGAAAAAGTAAGGTTAAACAGCAATAACTGTTTCTGAACTTTAAATCTGCAGTATCATATTTGATTTGATACCAGAAGCAGCAATCAGACAGTATGTCATGGATTATTGCAGGTTTGTTTGGGGTGTGTCAATGTGTATCACCAGCACACAAACAGCTGATCTCAGCTATGGAAACCCCATGAGCTCATGAGAAATGAGGGCACCTAAACTGCACAAGTGGGTCATGGTGGAATAGTTTTTTGTACATGACGGGTGTAGCACATGCTTTTTGTTTGCCCAAGGCTCAAGAAGCTAGATGTATTCCAAGTCTTTTTTGATACTCTTGCCTTCTGATTTGATGCTACTGATTCTCCTTGGCAGTAGAACACACCTCATGTATAAACTTGCACTATTTTCAAACTGAGTTTATTTTTGGCATTCTCAAAAAAGCCTCTTTTGAAATTCCGGCTTTTATTAATGGGGAGGGAATGAGACCAGGTTGAAGGTTTTCACTGTGACATTCAAGGAACAGAGGAATGGCAAAAGGGACAGAATAATGAATTATGTGACAGCCTCACACAGCCAGGCTGTGAGATTTTTCTTTCAGATTGGATTTTTTGGTTGTTGTTGTTGAATTGGTAATTCTAATAACAAAAGAACCAGTAACAAGATGGGTAATAATTATTGCAAGAGCCCAGTGACAATTAGCAACCTGTGCTTGTGGTTTACAAAGAGTTTCTTTGCTCCCAGTGAGTTTCTGTTGAATTTTAAAGGACCTTGTATACCTGATCAAATTGTGTTTCATTTTAAAAGCATAGACAGAAACTTACTCTTTTGAAAGAGTACCTAAAAATAGCAGTGGAAAATACCTCTAATATTGAAATGCATTCCCTGTGGTTTGATTTATTTTATTTGCCAGTGACTGTGGAGAGTGTAAAAAGAAAGTAGTCCAACTGTACAACAATCTAGAAACAAAAATCTTTCAATTGGTCAGTCACAAATCAAGCAAATGTTTTTGAATTAGCCAAATGTAATTTCTTTTTGTACTATAAAATATCTACATCCTTTAATTAAGAGACCATCACTATGTTCTCTATTAATTAATTACCACTTTTCTGTTGTTATTTAAGTGATTCCATGGCATTGCAATCCACTCAGCTTATTACTTCTGAATCTCCAGCTAATACCTGATGGAATCTGAGGATGCTGATTTGATAAATAAACAGTATTGTACAGCATAGTTTTGGTTTTCTGTCTCTGGGTTTTGTGCACTGCAGTATATAATCCTCAGTAGCAGAGGCTGACTTCTCCCATTGTGTTATTAAGCCCTGGTGTAAAATGAAACTTAAATAGAAGGTCAGCATGGTCATGGTGGTGTCATAATGAATTCTGTGTTATACTTGAGAGATTTTAGACTCTTTAGAAATAAATGGAAATTCTACAAATTCTGCTTTTTGGATGATAATGTGTCCAGTGATTCTACCAGAGGAAGAGTATGCTTTAATGTGCTGGCTTACTGCAGTTCCCTGGCTACCTGAGACCTTTTGGTTTTTCTGCAACAGCTGTAACACAATATTGTGCTAAAAGTATTGGGTTTGAGGGAAGCTAAAAATGAGCTGAAGCCCACTGAACAATATAATGACAATTCAATTTCTTCAGCAGAGCTGTATCAGTTTATATTACCAGAGAGGTTGTATCTCTGTATTTAAAGCAGCTCTAACTGGGCTCTTCATTCTCATAGACAATTCCGTCTGGCACAATGGATGGGGCTTTCCAAGGTTTGTGGCTGTTCTGTATTGGAAAAACATCTAAACTGGATTGGCTTGAGTAGGTTTTAGTCTAAAGTGAGTGAGAACAGAATGATTGGTGAAGCCACAATGGCTGAAACACAAAGGAAGTAATAGCTTTGAGCTCTAGCAAAACCAGATAGTTTTTCACAGGTCTAATTATTTCACCCTCAGAGTCCCTTTTCCAACCCCTGGTACAATTGCTCTTCAATCTTTTATTCCTCTGGAGCCCTAAAGACAGAGTGACTACTTTGCCAAAATGCTGTTATACCTTCCCCACATTAAATAACTTTAATTATTTATGTACCTAGAGACCTCAGCTAGGGTGAGGGTGAGAGAAGCTGTGACAAAATGGAACGAAAAAAAAGAAAAAAGGAAGAGCAATCAGCCAAGTGGAAAACAGCAAAATAGTATTTAAGGCTCACAACCTTTAACTGATACATTGCAATGATGTTTCATGACCTGTGCTAGTGCAGTTTTTCTTGCTCTATGAATAAGAGCATTTACATTATGCCAGAAAGTACAAAAGGAATGGAGCAAATACCAAGGAATACTTTAATTTTCATTCCCACAGTTGTCCATAAATCGAAACTTAAATGAATCCAGTGTCCCTGTACTTCTTTAGTTAAATTTGTGTCTGCACTGTTGCAGTTAATGGACCTGATAGTCTAAAAATTAAAGCCAGCTTTCTAAATTCTGTGAAACCTCCCCAACTGAGTTGTTTCTATACTGATGCCCCAGGGTATTAATCTTAGCTTTCAGTGACATGTTCTCTCAATCTCTGATTTAATTAACTTCTGCACCATTTATAGTGCTGGTTTAAATGAGAAAGTCATCAAAGGAATTATTTGTTTTCATGCATAGTATTCCTTCTTTTAACTAAGCAAATAGTCTCAGCTGTTCCAGAAGTTTTGATTTCTTTTTTTAAGGGATGGTAAAGATGGTTATAGAAGTGTTGAAAGAACTTCCCTTCTGTTAAGAGTGAGAACAGGAGAACAGATGGAATTAACTGGTTTGGATGCACTATAAATGGCATAACCAGAAATTCTTACAGACCAGGTTGCCCGATACCTCTTGCACATACTATAACTTTCATTTTGTATTTATTTATTTTGTGTTTGTGGTTGGTTTTTGTTTATTTTTTGGGTTCTTTTTCCTTCATATTCTTCCAAAATTTCCCAAATTTGACCATTGGTAAGTTTGTCTTCATGTAACTGGTAGCTTTTGCAAGACTTATTGAACATATATGAGCTATGCCTTCTTCCACAAGCTTAAAATATGGTTTTAACCAGATTTTAACAGCATCTGCAAAAAAATATTCCCTGACAGAAAATGTTTCTCATCCTTTTAAGTCTGAGGTCCCTGTCCTAAGACTTGTGTATGAATTTGTGAAAATGGAAATGGTGTACACCTATTACAAAGTAAAGCAATGTGGTGAGTTTACTTCCACGCTCTTTTCAGAATGTTCATCTAGAATGTCCCTAAGCATCAGTGTGAGTATTGCAAAAAACCTAATTTTTGTTAGGTAACATGGCAAAGTTATTGGGAAATTGACCTTTTATAATGGAAAATAAGACCTGTTTGTTTTTAACAGAGAAGGTTCCTGGCCTACCTGATGTTATATGCCAGGCAGGAAGGGAGGGATCCTATTTGCCACAGAAAAGAAAATGAGAATTTTAGGAACTTGATAGAATGGCTGCATTTTAGTGCAATATCTGGTATACCCATAAATAATATCAGTGAGGCTCGTGGCCCCTGATGTGTTTTTCCCTTGGCTTAACCTCTTGGACCAGGAGATGGGGTTGTCCCCATGTGCTGTGAGAATTTGAGAGATTTGCTGTGGTTTAGATGTGCTGGGTGGCAATGATTTCTTCTTTGTACCAGCCTGCTGCTCCTCTTGCAGGATTATCCCTTTCCATATTTTTGTATGTGCTCAGGACTTCTCATGAGCAGTGGTGAACTGATAATTTGCATGACAAAATATCACAGAACAAAAGCATCCAAGAAACTTCCCAAGAATTCGGGGGTTTTATAATAACTTACATGAAAATTACCTCTATACATGGAACTTTTATTTTAGAAATCTGTAATAAAATTACTGAGGAGACACAGTCCAATTGAAGAGAGCCAAGTAATACTAAATCTGCCTTTAAATGAATTGCAGTGAGCTTTGCTGGCTACTGCAGCAGAAGTGAATACGTGAAAAGCTGATGAAAATTTCAGAGCTCAATACAAGAAAGATGTCAGAGCAGGTAAATTGGTGCATGGATTTTGAGACTAGTATAATGGGATATTGTATATATAAGAACATATGAAATGAAATATTGTGTATTCCTCAGAATTCTGCTGAATCTGACAGTCTAAATCCTTCTTACCCATTTCTGTGGCAGCAGGAGAATGAGAAGTCTGAGTAATCTGTGTCTAAGTGGTCAGCTAATCTTCCTTCAGCAGGCTGGAGGGAATGTTCCAGTGTCTAAAGCATTCATACACTTCATATTCAATCCTATCTTCCCTTTGTCTCCACAGCAGGTCATGAGTAATCTCCTTGTCAACTGGTTTGTAGCAGCAATAAGGCCTGCACTCAGTACATCTAGGAGCAATGAATTCATTTATTAATCCTATTTTAGTCCACACCTAGAGATTTGGAAATTTAATTGTGCCTCTCCTTTTGCCTTCATGGGTAGGACATCCCTGTTTCCAAACATCTGGACTGTATATAAGTAATTCAGATTTTTTTTTTATTATTTTTTTTATTATTTAAACAGAATATTTTTGAGTATCCTGGCTTACTCACTTCACAAACAATTGAGGAGAACATCCCACCTGTGAGATCATCTCCTCAGTGATTGCACAGAGACAGCCTCTCCTTTATCTGCCAAGAATCCCAAGGAGATTCTAGTCTGGCAAATCAGATTTTATTCACATGTGAGCAAGGTATCCCTGGCCCACACCACCTCCAAACCTCTTGTTTCTCTGCCTCTGATGTGCAGGCTGGGATCCCTGGCTGTGTCATGGGAATATCTCTGCCCTGATCAGTGGGATGGCTGCTTCCCATGCACTTTGGGTTATTTGGAAGGGTTGGATCTGCACAGGGAAGCTGCACCTGGGAATTGGGTTATAGCCAGGAGAGATGTTAAGGTGTGGTGCTGCAATCAGATTTTATCCTACTCTTACCTCATCTGACAGATGTGGGGTGAGCTGACCAGTTATGTTTGTTCACAACTGTGGGAAAGCACTTGGGCTGCTGAGGGGGAGGCTGAGCAATAAAGGAGTGAATCTTATAGATGAGATTTGACAGCTCTGCATCTCTGATGGTAAAATTCTTCCTGGGAAAGGGAAAATGGAATGTTGAGAAATGAAGTAATTTCTGTAGTGTGTCTATTAGTTTGCCAAATCTACTGAGTAATATTACCAAAATATATCAAAGTTGATCATGTCTTGATTGGAAAATCCAATGATCTAAAGGTTGATCCTTTTTGTACAGAAACACAGTTCAACCTGCAACCCTTTTCCCTCACCATGCACCAAAAATGTGCTCAAGCTCTAATTTAATTAAAGGAACTGTTAAATGTTGTTGTTGTTAATGGAGTGGTGTTCCCTGCTTGAACACCACATATTTCCTTATGGCAGGAGACCTTACTGAGGATGCTGTGTGCAAACAGCTCAGCATCCTGTGGTGTCTCTGAGTGCTGGAGCTCATACTGTGTTTGACCTATGGGCTGACACAGCTGCACTGCAGTTGTGCCATCAAACAGGCTGCTAAACTATGCTGAGTTCAACCAGAAAGTTCTTCCATTTGCCACCCTGAATTGATTTGTAATGTACTGTGCTTCTCTTTTTCAGAGGCTATGCAGTAATGCTACAGGTAGTGTATTTATAAATATAAGAGATGAAGGAGTGGAGGGAGAGGCTGAGAATCTGAATACATTTGCTAAAATGTGGCTTGGAGTTTCTAGGACTCATTATTTAAGAGGAGTAGCTGCCCTTTCTGAGGATTATATATGCTTTCAGAAATGTCTTGCAGTTTTCTCAGTAACAGATTCAAGTACTAAAGACAATGTAGTCTTCAGATATTATTTTCAACAAGTATTTAACACTGAATTACCCCTCCAGAGAGATTGCAGGTTGACAAAGGGATCAGGTTAGCCTCTCTTGTTTTGGGGTTGGTCTGCAGGGTTTTGGGGTAAATTTTAATTAGTTGAGAAACTTCAATGGTCTGTTTCCAGGTACAATCCCCTCACATTGGAGGAGGATATTTCATTCTTTCAACATGCTTTTGATAGCCTGCTTTAGTGACTTTGAATTAAAGAGGAAAAGTGTGTTTGAGCTTGCTGGTTTGCAGTAATCATAGAGGAAAGACTAAAGATGTAGATAGAGCCAAACCATGGGCTTTTTTAAAACTGGGGAGGCTTATTCTTCAGTCATAAAATAAGATTTCTGGTCCTGACAAGTTCTTCTCCTTCAGTCTCTGAGGGGACCCAAATGGTGTCTGTCCCTGCATGTGGGAGCACAGGGCACTATCCACTGGGGAGTGGTGTTCCAAAACCAACAGACTGGAAAGATCACTTATCTACTATGGAATAAATCACAAAAAAACCCAGTCCTTTTCTCTTCCTTAGCCATCTTAATTTATCATATAAGGAGGCATTTTTTTCCAGATTATCTTGGTAATCTGTCCCTGACAAGATGCATTTAGGACTCCTTTTGAGAAGAATCCCTGCTAGGCTGAGCATGAGCTGTTTGCAACAGCAAGCTGATACACGGACTGGTGTGGGGAAAGTAACAAAACCTACCCCAAATCTCTGCTCTGGGTGAGTCAGTGATTGTATAGATACATCTTATTAACCTTTCAATAGTCCCAAGCTAAAACTTGTGTCCTTATCACTCCTATGTACTCCCCGGAGGCATCTATTAAACTGTAGCTGCTACACATGATATGTAAGGAGATATGGAACATGAGTATCTAGTATTGGATCACTGGAAAAAATGTAGCCTTATTCATACTGAAAATTATTAACCAGGCTTCCATAAATATATCCTTAGCACTTAAACCTGTACTGGTAAATGAGGAAGTTTGCATTACAGTCAAGTTGGATGGGATAACTGCTGTGGGGTAGCAAGAGGAGCAGCAGTGGCAAGGACACCACTATTAGCAGCTCCTGACTGTGTCCTGGACATCCTGGAGGTGTTCTTTCCCGGGGCCACCATCCCTGCTGGGCTGGCAGACTTTGGTTTCCTTCTCTGTGCACATTGACCATCTCAGAACTTGTTCTGCTCTGCAAGATTTTTCATAGATTTTTCTACTGGAAGTGTGCATCCACTGTGCTTTCTGTCTCAAACCCTGACCACTGAGTAGTTTAACCTTCACATAATGATGAATTTTGCTATAATTTCAAGTGGCATAAGCTGTCTGTATTACAAATGTAATTAAAAGGCTGAAACACTTATTATGCAGATAGCTGCACTGAATCCTGGCCAAAAAGAGGCAGAAAGATGCTGCAGAAAGGTCAAGTTGTGATTGATATCCTGTGAATGCAGCTCTGTGCAGTTTTCCCCCTGAATAATTCCTTTTTTCCCCACTTTACCTAAAAGATGGTGTCCCAGCAGTATGTTGCTTGTGCCCAACACCTGTTCTGAAAATTTGGATAAGCAGCCCTAGGATGGGCAGACAGTCTGGAAGTTCACTTCCAGGGTCCTCAACTCTCTTGCTTCTGGTGCCACTGGAATTGCACATCTAGCTGGAAAGAGAGTTTGTATGGTATGGTAATAAAGGGACCTGTAGTGAAGAAACATGATTAAAGATGTGTCTGTGCTGGAGTAGGAGCTGCTTCTTGAGGTTTCTATATCTTCCTGCTGTTTGTACAGCAGCCACTGCTATTATGTTATGGAATTGCCTTGGCAGATCACAGCCAGAAGGGTAGATGAGAAAGCTTGTGATCCTTTCTTACAATTATCAAAGACTATCATAGGATTGTGTATATTAGATGGTGTTTGTTTGAAAAAGTCAGATTGTTGCCAAAGACAGGTCAAGGCCTCAGGTCTCCTAAGGTATTGCTGCAATGGATATCTGTAATCTTCTGTCCTGTTCTCTAAAGTAATCTTTAGCAGTTCCACCCAGTTCCTTCTGGTTTGGAGCAGGTCCCACACAGCGATCCCTTGTGCAGCTTTGAACTCCACCCCTCCAGCCCTGTCCCTGGCTGCTGCTCACTGACCACTGCTGCAGGTTGTGCTGCTGGAGAGTTGTGGCTGCTTTGTGTGCAAAGTAGACAGAAGCCAGACAGACTGTTCAGCTCTGGCAGCTT